>NC_036869.1:16815989-16898816 GCF_002910315.2 Salvelinus sp. IW2-2015
CCTTTACTTCATTACCCAGTTCCGGAATCCGGAGCATCCTCATCAAAAAGCTGACTAGCATAGCCTTAGCCTAAGCGGACAGGGATATCATATATATAATTCATTGAAATCACAAGTCCAATACAGCAAATGAAAGATAAACATCTTGTGAATTCCAGCCATCATTTCCGATTTTTAAACTGTTTTACAGCGAAAACCACTAGTTATTTCATATTAGCTAACACAATAGCCAAACACACAACGGCATATTATTCACAATTTTTCCACCGCATAGGTAGCCTTCACAAAAACCCACAAATAGAGATAAAATTAATCACAACCTAGAACACTCATCAGATGACAGTGTTATAACATCATGTTATACAATACACTTAGTTTATTGTTCGAAAATGTGCATATTTCGTATATTAAGCATACAATATCACGGTTTTTTTGTGCATTTTCGTGCCTCCCTAAATTTGTAACCACCACTTCACCAGAATTCCCGTGTTTAGCACCCTCAAATAGCAGCAAACAACGAGGAAATAATGGAGAATGAGTGGTGGAGGATGGGTTGAAGGGCTGGAGGGGAGAGTGTGGGAAGGAAGAGGAGACAAATATATGCCGTCTGTAGTGTTTGGCTATTCGACCGAAATCCAACACTTCACCACAGACACAGGGTCACAACAAGGTGACAATCACAACAGGCGAGTCTTTAAGCATCTTCTGACAGGTGTGAATTCCATCAGGCCTGCGGTGGCTTTGTATTCTCAGAAAACCAGTCGTCTTCTCAGCCAGCCACGGTGGGACCCAGACAGGAARAGTATGAGCGTAGGCGGTTTCCGCCTTCTGACAGTGTCTGCAGGGCACATCACTCAAAGCAGGTTAACACACACGTCTCATAAGGAGACTTCACAGTTTGTTAATAACAAGTTATTAACCCATTAAAAGGTATGGGGTCTATACCTAACCCCTTCAGGCGCAGCAGTCTAGGGCACTGCAGCTCAGTGCTAGAGGCGTTACTACAGACCCTGGTTTGATCCCGGGCTGTATCACAACTGGCCGTGATCGGGAGTCCCATAGGGCGGCGCACATTTGGTCCAACGTCATCCGGGTTAGGGTAGGGTTAGGCCGTCATTCTAAACGGCCGGGGTAGGCCGTCATTCTAAATAAGAATTTGTTCTTGTCTGACTTGCCTAGTTAAAATAACTACAATTTCTTGCTTTCTCGAATGTCAACCAAAGCCTAGCATACTTTGTCTATTGGGCTTCACCGAAGTGTAGGGCGTCAGTGCTTTCAGTGGTTGACCGTGCAACTGCTCCAACTGGAGAAGAGTGTTGGCTTCCACCGAGGTAACCCTAGAAAGACAAAGAGAAAATCAGTGTTAGTGAAACTAAAACTAGCTTCAATTTATTTTGTGTGCAAATGCAAATAGTTATTATCTGAGATTTTTATATTCACCTTAAGGGATGGTGACCACAACTAGAAGTGAAAGAGCAGCGAGGTTTCCCAGGTCTCGACTTCCTTTCGTCCTTCTTCCAAACCAAGTAATTCGCCCGGATGTCGTAGCACTTGGTCCCCTTCTTGATTCTGCTCCGGTAGCTCTCCTTCTGTTTATCCTGCGCCTTGTTGATGTTCAGTCTCACCTTGATTGATAACAGGAATAAATGCAATTATGTTTCATATTACAAATACATTTCTTACATATCTCTTGGAGGGCCAGAAAAGAAATTAACAGCGGACAATCATTTTTACCTGGTCAAAAACCCCATCCTTCTCAGTCCGTGTCTGAAGGTGGGTCTGGTCGGTCCATTCACCAAACCTGGAGGGGGTAGGAAAGCAATATCTATTGACAATGTAAGATATTGAAATATGTCTGATTATGTGCCGTGGAAAAACAAAAACAAATTGTAAAAAATAAATAAAACAAACCATTGGTGACATAATATAACATCGCATTATCCATTTATCCATTATCCCATAACATCCGTATCTTGTTCCAGCGTTCATGACCTCAGTCACTCACGATGACCTCAGGAGAACCGTGGGTGGCCTCGCCAGTCTCGTCCTTGATGGGTATCATACAAAACGAAAATCTATTTTTGGTTCCAAGCACCCTTTTTAATGGGTTACAGAATGGAATTTAGGGTTAACCACATACTCTTCATTTACTGACCTTAATGGGTATTTCCTCCACCCACTTGGTAAAGTGATYGGTCRCYGTCAGACACCAGCTGTTGCCATTCCTGGATTTMGTGAAGAGTCTGAGGTCCACCCTTGACATTTAAAGTGTTAGAGAGAAGATCATTTTATTCTTACCCGTATCTGTGTCATACAGTATGCAAACTGTCATATTTGTAAGGATACTGACACACACACATTCTGTAATATTGAACTCTGCTGTGGTCAAATAAAGAAACCATTACAAAACAACTTATTAGGGCGAAATTTGAATTGGGACATTTACCGTTCATGTGCCATGGTGAAACAACTTTGATGGTGTCACATGTGCTCCCTCTCCGGCCTCGAGGTCACCAGGCTGCTCATTATGGCGCACACCTGTCACCATCGTTGTGCGCACCTGCGCATCATCAGATTCACCTGGACTCACCTCCCTGATTACCTTCCTTATATATGTCACTCTCTTTGATTCCGACCCCAGGCGTTTTTTGTTTCTGTTTCATGTCTGTGTGCTGTTAGCGTTTCTTGTTTTGTATTGTGTTTATTTTATTAAAACACTCACTCCCATGAACTTGCTTCCCGACTCTCAGCGCACATCGTTACAGATGGGCTTCACCTCCGGCGCCACAGTCTTGCCCTCTCACGTTTCTGGCAGGCTAGACAGGGTACTGACCTTTTAAACAGAAAGTAACCGATGTAAACATTGTGTGCTCTCTGATATGGCATTCATTGAAATCATAAYCATTTCTGATATAATAGAATGTGATTGATAGACAAAAGGTTATTTCACTTGCCCAGCTGTCCACCTCCTTGACAATTCCCCGTCAGAAGAAGCGTAGGTTGATTTTGGTAGTCATGCGCTTCACTCCGAAATGACCAGCATGCATCTCAGTCAGCACAGCCTCTTTCTCCTCCTTAGTAAAAATCACCCTCCTGTGTGGCTGGCCATCTATCCCCGGAGGTACATATGATTGCCTAACAAGTTGGAAGAGAAGAGTTGTTGAAATACTCAAGTCTAAGTACATTTCGACTGCTGTCTTTCTCTCCCTCTCTCACGTTCATATTTTCTTTCTCACTTTCACCCCCTACCCCCACCCCGTCTCTGTGTCAGTCTAGCGAAGAAACCTAGTTAATGGGAATTTGGAATTACCATAATTGCTTACACCTATCCATTTGATCGATCAGGTTTAACTTATAGCTAGAAACCTCAATATGACAGACATATAACTATATCAGTGGAGGCTGCTGAGGGGAGTACGGCTCATAATAATGGCTGGAATGGAGCGAATGGAATGATATCAACCACATACCATGTGTTTGATACCATTCCATTTACTCCATTCCAAACATTATTATGAGCTGTACTCCCCTCAGCAGCCAGCACTGAACTATGTATAGCTAGCATCATGTAGATGACTAGCTAGCTAGATGGAAAATTGTTGTTGAAAATGGTTGTGCATAGCTAAATCCGTCCAGTTATCTAATAGACTAACTGTTACCCTGAATTGTGAATTTCTCTGAATGTTGTACCTCTTGTCGAGATCAGTGGTGCCTTCATAGTACTTCACCTCGTTGGAAACGTTAACGCTATAAGTACAGAAGCTAGCAACGTCAATCTGAAAACAGCTTAAATTATTTATTCATAGCTTAAATTATTTATTAATATTTAACAATAGTTTCTTATATAAAGACACGTATATGGTTAAGAACGAATGTTCTCTTTCCAGTCTTTTCGGTCCTCTGAAGCAGCAGGTAGTCAGCAGGTGGTCACCGTCAAAAACACCATCCTTGGAGAGCAATTCTGAGGTAATAATTTTGCGCGGACTGAGCGAGCCCTTACGAGGTGAAATAGAACTAGAACTGCCGGCGTCCTCCTTGCTTCCTTCGCGACCGCTACGAGGTAAAATAGAGCCAAGCAACCAGCATAGCAACGGACGCTTTGGTTCATTACGTAATCCGGTCAGAATGTTGCAAGTTCTAGCAACAGCCCTAGCAACAGATGCTAGAACTCACCGACACTATTTGGCCGGGGGACACTATTTGGCATGACAGGGCCCCTTGACAAAGCAGCCATAAAGTGGACCCTGTCAAAACATGGCATTGTGTCTGAAAAGTTTATTTGACACACGCTGCTTGTGACGTCAAGCAAAGCGGATGTTATTGTTCTTTTCATTTTCTTCGTCCAATAAACTCCAGACACCGACAAACAAGCCTTGTCAACAGCAGTGGCAAGTCTTCTTGTCAGCCGGCAGCATTTCTTTAATGGGGTTGCTAGGGGGGCCTTTTCTTCAAGACAGTTCACACCTACTCTCTCAGCCAATTTAGAAAATGCCTCAAACTCCTGAGGAGCCAATTAAAAGAGGGCGCTTATTATTATGGGTTGTGTTGGTTGGTGACAATTGTTTTGGGATGTTTTGGAAGCAGTGAGGCTTGAGGCTGTGTGTGAGAGTGTGTGTGTGTCAAGAGAGGACATGACGATTTAGAACTCCAGGCTCACTTCGTTATGGTTCTCTGACATCTTGGATTCACCTGTGGAAGATGCATCATGGTTTGTGGCAGATTCATTTAAAGGTGCAAGACCAGTTGTCTTCTTTATGGTTGTGAGTGCACATATGGACATTGTAAATTATGTATTTACAATGTAGACCGGTATCTTTACCTGCATGTCTGCGTGTAAATGTGCATTCATTCAGTATGTCTTTAATGTACTGTAGAACATGAATGTCCTTTAAGTAACAACACATACACAGATTAAGTATCATGAGTAACTGTCATTCATTCACTAAATGCATGCATAAACATCTCCATATCTCTTTAAGAAACATCACAACAGCATTAAATATAGGCTTTCTGAGACAGACTCAAATCTCAGTGATAGTTTCCCCTCATCCCCTTTAATTCACTACAGGCCATAATCTCTGCTATAGTCTTGTATAGAGATTTACTAAAGCCTGATATATCCTCAGTCGTTTACCAGGAAGTAGACCTAAATCTTTCACAACATCATAATAGCCATAGGCAGTTGGAGTTAGTGATCTAAGGTCAGTTGTGCATTTGATCACTAATTTGTTAAGATTAGGATGTGGAAAGGGTAAACTGATCTTAGATCTGTGCATAAGGGCCAATTATACACGGAGCTGATAATAGCAATGTAGTTGTGTATTTGTTAATGGGAGGGCTTAGAGGGTTGAGTTGCTAAGATGACACAATGTGTGAACTGGATTAGGGATTCACATTATCTCACGTTATGTCTTTTTGGGATTTCTATACCCATGATTTTCTGTGTTATTCAGCTATTTTAACGACGAGGATCTTATGTAGGACGTACAGCCATTAGCTTATAACTCAACTGAAAATGGTAAAGACAAAGATCCTGTGGAAGTGTTAGGGTTGGCCGGACCTAGCTCTTGCACAAAGAGCTCACAGAGCACAGTCACAGCTGATGTTTAGAGTGGCCAACTGAACAGAGCTTTGTTTATTCATATCAGCTGAGTGCTAACTGTTATTCAAATACTCGTTGCTGAAATGTTAAATATGGCAGCGAGTTGGAGTGATGAAAGCTAATGGGATAGAGTTCTTTCTGTAGTATGACTGTCATCTGGCCAACAGATGTGGAACTACTATAAGGGGAGTGTCGTTTTTCCTGTGGGTTTGCTGCCCATGCACATAGTTGCAGGGGTGAGAGGCTTTGGCTAGCACACATAGTGTGCAGGAGCATTGGTTTAATGAGCTATGGATTTTAAATGTGGCTTATGGTAACATTCAATGAACTATATGGTGAAACACTGAGGATAATTTGTTTTTTCATAGGATATAAATTTTTATGGACCATGAATGTGTGTGTGAGCTGTAATGTTATACTGGTGTACACATTGGGTACACTGGCACGCACCAACTCTTTTAATACAATACTTTATTATGAGACTTGCTCCAATGTTCAGACATGGTATGCATGCCTACCCACACACAAATATTCACAATATCGCATGATACACAATGTCCCTCTTGTGTGTAGTGGTTACATCTGAAACCGTTCTCTGAGAATTAGACACACAATTTTCCAAAAGTCACAAAACCACCCATAGGCACACACACACACACACACACACACACACACACACACACACACACACACACACACACACACACACAAACACTTAGCCAGCGCCCGTAGACATCTGTAATCCGTTTGATCCAATTAGCACATTCCATCAACAGCCATAGAGGGGGAGAGAGGGGGGTGGGGTGTTGTGTGGGCAACAACCACCTTGAGCAGTCGCTCCCGGCAACACAGAGGCACCCACGCCCACTCTGCCTCAGCGGTAGGTCTTCAATTAGTTCTGGCTGGCTGCTCTATTGCTCTGTTTCTCTCACTCTCTCGCTCTGCCTCGCTCCCTCTCCACTCTCCCTCGTTCTCTCTCTTTATCCCCCTATCTCTTCTTCTCTATCACTCTTCTTCCTCTTCATCTCTAAGTCTCTGCACTTTTCCACCCCTCTCTCAGTATTCTCTCCTTTCTTTACACTCGCTCTTATCTTTATCTTCCCTCTTTCTTCTCATGACATCTTTGTTCATCCTCTCTTCACATCGTTTTTTACCTCCTCTATTGGACTGCGGTGTATGAGAGCTATGGAGAGACAGGTGGCAACAAAAGAGCTATGAGACCTTGCTTTGTTCATCCCCTTATCACAATTTGCCCCATAAATGGGGTTAATTGCTCAATACTGATTGACATCTTGTTCAAGCCCTTACTGTTGGAATGCATGTACCTTTAAGTCTGCTCCAATGGAAGAAAAACAGTTATGCTTATAGGAGAAATGGATGGGCTGTGAGTGCCGGCCTGCCTGTCTGCCTGCCTGTCTCTGTGTCTATGTCAATGTCTGTGTGACATTGACATAAAATATTTGCAGGTCACTATGGGGTGTGTGAACCACCTGAGATGGACGCTCTTTACACTGCTTTAACATATCTTTAAAATTCCCCCTTTGCGCGCCTCAGAAAAAAAAAATCCCTTTCCCTCCTTTTGAACACAACACTTCAAAGGCTGATAAAAGAAATCCTTCCAAAGTGTATCCACAATCTATGTTGAGCTAAATGTAAACGCTTGATTCTAAACGTGTCAGACTCAGTCGTGTCTGGCTTTTACCTCACTTTGATCTTGTAGAAGTCTCGTTTCCCAGTAAGACACCATGGTATTGCTCTGTACTTAGATGGGAACACACACACATAAAAAAAAATGTCACACTTGTATCGTACAACCCGTGATGTTGTTTTCTTCCTATCAGCTACTGTGCAGTTTCTTAGAAAAAGGGTTGCAAATTCGGGAATGGGAGGCCCAAGGTCATACACGTGTACACTCACAAACACTTTACAGCCACAAATTGTTGTTTATTTTCAATCCCTCTGCAACACTCCCGTAATCTGCCTCACAAAAATCAAGTGTAACCTCTCCGTTACATTGTGTCTCTGTTCTCCCGGCCATTGTTTGTTATCAGGCAATAAGCCATTCTGATTACCCAGCTGACGATAAGTGCAAAATCACAGTGAAAGCGCATCTCATCATCTTTGTCTCATCGCTACAGTATCTCCTGCGACGTCCCAAAATGGTAACACACAGACAGACAAGCCCGTGGAAAACAGAGGGGTCCCTAGATTAACCCCTGTGGCATATCGTTGCTAAATTGTGTATGAAAACAGGCTTTATTGATGTTGGTATATATAGGAATGTATTTTTAGTCTTCGACCCTTTAGAACTGGGGCAGAGAATATGAGGACTGACTTGTCTATGTGTGACATGCTGACCACACCGCTCGCTTCGCATCTGCGTGGCCAGGCGCTGAAATAGAAAAATATTCTATTTGTGACGCTCAATGCGCTGCAAGTCCGTCCTCTCCCATCTCCTTATTGGTTTTTAAGAGCATGTGCCATCTCCTCATTGGTGTTTAGGAGCATATATCCACGTGGGTGATTGAAAGATGAACTGACGTCTGCACTCCAGTCGGTTGTAGTAATGCACTGTAAAGTTGGTTGCTAACTGCCATATAAAGTCCAAAGAAGTAAATAAGAAGCCTGAGGAAGGAGGAGAGATGACAAGAGAAAGGAATTCGGTTTACCGTTTTATCTGTGGATTAATTGTCGGAGTAGAAGACCTTGTGCATTTCATGTAAAATAACAACCCAATGTTTATATACCAGGACAAATTAGCTACCAACAGCAAGCTAGCTAGCTAAATTGCCATAAATGTTTAATGCTTTTCGACCTGCCCCCAAATTTAATATAATTGGTTCAGAGTTTGTTTTGATATTTCAACCTGCGTGTCCTGATTGTGTCTGGTGTGGGGGTACAAAATCAACATGCGCGCGATGGCGCATGCAGGCGCTTGTCCGGTTTGGTCAGCATGTGAGTTGAAAAGTAGACAAGCAAAAAATGTATGTCGACAACATTTTTTGCTCAAGCCCAACCACTCGAATAACCCACCCACCATCGTTTCAACCTCAAGACGACCCCCAAAAGTTCTGTAGGTTCATGGGAGGGTAAATCGTGCCCTTTCTGCTCTCCACCTTTACTATGATTGGCTGAATCACTGATTGGATTACAATCAGCTTGTATTCCCCTCATTGACCCTAGCTGAGCACGACATCTGTTACGATGAGGTTATAGTAGAAGTGCTCTGTGCGACGGGGGGGGGCTCTGACGTGTGTGTGTCCGTGTCCTTCCAGTATGGCTGGTGGAGGGCGTATCGATCATTCCACCCGGTGTGCGGTGATGACTTTGATTTCTTATTACACCCTGTTAAGCAGAGGTCCCTCACCACCTGTTACCAAGGGCAACAAGCAAATGGCTTCAACAGGGACTGAGATGCATCATCTCCATTGGGGACACACACACACATACACAAAACAGACATTCTCTCCCCTTTGAGTCCCATCCACAAAATATCAGCGGTATTGTATCATTAGAACTGTCTAGTGTAAAGTTGTAACATTCCTCCCATGATAAAACGCTCTCTGCCATGGTTTTGTGAGTCATTGGGATTGTTTATGGTTATTCCGCAAGGATGTTCAGCACTCTTCAGTCGGAACTAATGTCTTCTGTGTCAGACTGGAAATGGCCTGATTGGTTCGGCGACAGGAAGAAGTGAATAATTTAATTTCTTAACAGGAAGTGAGGTCACACCCATTGATCACAAGTGACGGTTCCGACCTAACTGTCAGGCTGTAGGACAGAGATGGATGAGAAATGACAGAACATGACGAGACCGAACAGGCAGAGAGAGGAAAAAAGAGGGGAATAAAGTAGTGAAAGAATGAAAGAATAGACAGAACACTGGAGAGAAAGTGAGACGGGGAGACAGGAAGAAAGTCAGGAGGCCTAATACAAACAGAAGGATCAGCAAGGAGGGTGTGCTTGAGAAAGAGGGATGGACATTTAGAGGGGAGTTGAGTGGAAAGGAAAAGAGAGGAGGAAGGAAGCGGAGGTTCATTAAGTCGGAGAAGGAGTGGAGTCAATGAATCATGGCCTAACGAGGATGAGCCTCATTACGACCCAGTGTTGCTACGGGGACAGATTGAGAAAAGGGACTCTGTTAAGGCAGGCTGGGATACTCGTTAGAACTCATTTATCATTGGTCACGTAATCATGTCTGCTAGCGTTCAGGCCCAATCTCCTTGAGGAGCCATTTTTGTTCTTGAGGGACATATTGAGAGAAGTGTACCTGTGGTTTAAGTCCGACTGAAGAGAAGATGGGCTCGAAGATGAATGAGAAAATGGGCACCTCGTTACTAGGAACTCAAACTAGCGGGAAAGATAGGTGCTCATACACCCAGCCAGGTCACTTCTGAACATTGGACTAATCCAGAGTACATCATCTGGAGCACTCATTCGTCTTTGGAGCACTTCGTCTTTGGAGCACTCAAGTCTGACAGACTTCCACTATTAAAAATGTCTCTAAGGGCTCACTTGACGAAAACTTCTCCATCTTGTAGCCTTTTTAAAAAGTATTATTCTGATGGTATACACAGCATCGAGCGCTATCATATCAAACTTGAAATGCGTTAGTTAAATGGAGATGAACAAAACAATTGAACAAAGACAATGTCATTACACACATTGCTATTACCTGGATAGTTGTATTTTGTACTGATAGCTGATGAAAAATCTTGTATGGCTCAGTTTAGTCAGCTGGAGTGTGTCCAGGGTCTACGCAAAGAGATGCTGTCTGTGTTGGGCTACGCCATCTCTTTGTGCTGATTTATGATTTGGCTTAAAAACCCAAGATCAGATGAACCCTCTCTGAACTCTCTGTAGTGACTTTGCAGCAAAGTATTAAACACGCACACACCTACACACACCTGTCACTGCATCAGCCAATTGTAAACCCATTCTAGGACTGCAGCCTCCTTTCTCAGAACTTTATTGTATGTAGATTGTCTTTGTCTTTCTATTTGCCCTCTTTCAGTTGAACTTTTCTTCAACTTCTCTGTCTCGTCTTATTTTTTCCAGTCTTTCTTGCCCCCCCCCCTTCCTCACATCTCTCTTTAAGTCAAGGGTTCTTAAACTGTTTCAGCCTGGGACCTAAATTAGAAATGTTGTTGTTTAGTGCAACCCTAAGTAACAGTACAGATGAAAAATGATCAGGCCTACTGTACATCTTACTGTAGAAATTATTGTTAAAAGAAAGTCTAGGTTGGAACTGTTCAATACATTCTGAACTGAAATAAACTGATTGATCACATCATACAGATGTAGACCAGAAAACACACACAAACACAATCCTAATGAGAGGTGTGTGTGTGTGTGTGGCTGGTTGAAGTTTTCAACAAACATGTCTATTCTGGGCTCAGTTTTTTGACTGTACAACACTGAGGTCATACTCAGCATGGACGGTTTCTGTACTTGTTTTGTAAGTATGTCAGAGTTGAGAACCCTGACTCGCATAGGTATGTGGTGCCAAACTGGATCAAAACATCTATTGCTTTCTCAGTCAGGCAGGAGACCGCTTCCTGCTGTAGATGAGCAACTCAGGACTGTGTGAGTGTGTTTGCCTCAAAAAGCATCTTGGTTCAATCAGTTGAATCCAGTTCAGAATACAAATGAGTACTTTTTGTATGAAAGAGAGAGAAACTCATCCCTGTGTTTGGGTTTCATGACAATTGAGCTCAGTCAGAACTTGGGGCTAACATGAGTCAATTTGATGACAGCGGTGAGTGATGGCGAGTGGGAATGACAAGTCAGTGGCTGACAGCGCATCCTCTGCTGCTGAACGACAGCGCTACATCGTGTGTCGCGGAGTGATCTTCAAGAAAACTCCGGTGAATTGCAAAGTACACGTGCATTTCCCTCTCGCGCAGCTGCCAAACTGAGCAGAGGCCGCTGCTAAACAGAGAGTGCAGATGCACTTGGCCAAATCAATTCCAGTAATTATTGAAATATTATACATTTACTCTGACACGTCGCAACCCACCATTAACAGGTCCAAGTGGTTTGTGACCCATACTTTAAGAAAGGCTGCTTTAAGTCCATTGCATAATTTTTTCATATTTCCATTTTCTTTACCTCTGCATCAACCCATTGCTGCCTGCTCTTATTCTCTGCCTCTCTCCCGCTCTTCCTTTATTTATTGGTCTTTGTCTCAGCTCATGGAAAAATACAGATAGATTCACTCTAGGCATGTTGTCCATGAGAGGTAGATGTCACAGGCACACCCTTTTACACAATCCCGCTCTCAGATTGGTGACCTATTGTAGAGGATTTTCTACTGCCTTGCCTAGAGTGAAACTGGGAATCAACAGGAACAATCTCTCCATTACCCAAACGTTCCGTCTATGAGGACAGGCAGAATGTCTTTGGAATGGCTGGAGATATGACCAAGCAAGCTGCATTGATCTCTGTCTTAGCATGCCATTATTTTTCTCCCAAAGTCAAACCACTCTCAATAAATCTCCAAAATACATCAGTGGAGTAATTCATTGGCCAAACACATTAAGCCATTGAAAGCCCAGTTCTGGACAACTGCCCGGCGACAGCCAAACAACCAATTCATCCTGTAATCAAACAACGAGACAGATACTGTAGACAACTTGTTTAAACATGCATCAAACACTCAATTAAGTTTTGACATGCTGTACTAAAAACCCATTGGCAGTGTAAAAAGATCATAAAGAGAACGCCATTATTGTTGGACAAGCGATATATACAACGGCATTTCTGAAATGAAAGGGCACCGGAACGAAGAAAGAGTGTGTACTTTGGGTGAAAGACTGATTGATAAAGAAATGGTAGATCAACAGAAAGGCAACAACTAGGCTCGTTGTGAAATATATATATTTTTAAATGGTATTACAAATCCTGACTCAGAGGAAGTCGAGCTGACGGACCGATTGAGAATGGGAAAGGCAGCAAAGGGTGACATGGGCAAAACGCCAAAACAATGGCAGGTCAAATCAGGATAAAACCTTCCAAAACATTGTTTTGTTGGAGAAAGTACAAGATAAAAAGCCAGTGACAGGATAATACAGCTGGATGCCTGATCATAACAATGGGGCCATTACAGGCCTGAGGGCTTAGAGCCTTTGGATTCGTCTCTTATTCGGCTTCCTATTGGCCAGGTGGTCTCTCTAGGTTGCCGTTGCTAGCAGGTTGCTACGGTAGCAGGTTTTCTCTGGACTCACCTCAGTGGTCATGTTTCCCTCTGGTAAAATTAGATTAGAGAGCCTCAGCCAGTCTCCTGTGGGTCTTCGTTGTGTGTTTAACTCTTGAGCTCACACTCGTTAGTCAAGTTCAATTATAATTGGACCAAGACTTCCTTTAAAACATCTGATTAGTAAAGGTTATTCAACAAAAAAGTTCCCTCCAGTAAAAAGTTAGTATGTCAAATCCAGGAAATAGGCTACTTTTAACATTGATTGTTTTTGTTTAAGAGGGTCATCTAATAGCTCAGTAAGCAATTATGTTATTCTAATGATAGTTCCTTATCTTTTTTGGAATTAAAATAGTTCAATTTGCCGACAACCAGATTGTGGCATCATTTTATGATACAGATCTATTTCCTTGGATGTCGTCAGTCAAACCTAATGCCACTGACCGCCATTCCCTACTAATAGTGGACCATGTTGAGGTCACCATTGAGGTTTTGACTGTCATCCACTCTTGGCTAGGGCTGTGCGATATGGCTAAAATATCATGTCACAGTATTTACCCCAAAAATGATGCTATTTGACGGTGTTTTATGTTTTTAATAGTAAAAATTACAAATTTGCTTTCTGAGTAGTGTGTGACCATACGGTGACAACACATACATTCTAAGTGATTTCAATGGATCTTTGTCCATTCTGATTGTTTTATACTGTTCAATTCAACTTCAACCGAAAGTAATTTTCAGCATTTTCTGCACTCACTTGAGATCATTTCCACACTGCCACGCAGGGCTGCACAGATTGGCAAACAATCTAGGCCTTATTTTTAACCGAATGTTGACATTTCAATTTGACTTGCGATTTAGAGAAAAACACTTGGGTGAACTGTGGAATCATGGAAATATAACTATTATTTTAATTCTATAGTTAGAATATAATAGTGGGCACTTGAATACGGTGGTTGACATGACAACGAATGAAAATGCCAGGGAGGAGTTATTGTGTCAGGGTAGGAACCAAAGTGTTAAATCTGTCCTAGAGGACCCTAGAATCTTTGACTACATGTAGCTTACATATTTATGCTTCATGTACAGTATTCCTCTTTGATTTTGAAAATGCTGATTTATGTCTACACCATCACTGGTATTATGAGTCGGTATAGCAAATTACGTTTGCTCTGACATTTATTAGCTAGCTAGCCAGTAGACTAACGTTAGCGATTAGCATTAGTGGCTAACAAGATTTAGGCCCAACTTGCTAAGAAAAGACAAACCAGCTCTTTTCAGATGTAAGAAACACAAACTAACAGTGTAATTATAGAACGCTAGTGAATTTATAATAAGAAGCAAAGGGAAAACAGCATCGTTGTCATCAACATTGTTGCATGTGCTGCATTGACCATGCAGACTGAACGCAAGTGTCTCGTGGTAGAGGAACAACAAATGCGCTCCTTGAGTGACAGGGGGCGGGGCTAGGTCTGTGTGGAAAGCGGCATGGCGAGGGAGAGAGCGGAGGGAGATGACTCAAGTAGCGAAGTAAAGTATAAAAATTTACATTAAACATGGTGCATCACATTTAATAAACCAAACATTCAAATACCGTTATAGAAGGTAAAGTAAAACCCAAACCGGTCCGTGCATCAATACTGATATATCGTAAAATACAGTATACCGCCCAGCCCTACTCTTGGCCTCCATTGCACCTCAAACAGATGGATTTGTTAATGTCTCCCGGTTATCTGTTTATCAGGATGTTTATATGCTACATTAGCAGGCCCTCTCACTCCCACTCTGTCTCCCTAACCACAATCGCAAACCCTGGATTGGACAGTCAGAGGGGTGAAGCGAAAACAAGATGGGGCCATTTTGTTGTGTGTTTATAAAAGTCAACGTTTCTGATTTAAATGTTGTTCTTGTTATCACAGGACTTTGCTGAGGACCACTCTGCGGGGGTCCACCCCCACCTCCCTCTCTTCTTCCTGAACCATTGTGAACTTCGACGATAGTGACTGATTGGACACTGCACCTGCCAGTCTCAGCTGATTCTAGACTGTGAGTATCAACTAGTGTATCTCCTATTGCAGGACATGGTTAGATTTCACTTTGAGCACTTCTGTTCTCAGCCTAGCAATTTTGATTTCATAATGCACTTTATTCGATCAGCAAAGTCCCAAAGCCAAAGTATTGTAATCCCTCTATAGCAACGTCGATCACAACCGTGATCTAGTTACTGGCACAATATCTAAAGTGGTAGTACTTGTATAAGCTCTGGAGACATGGTTAGCTAAGTCCATTGTGTGTGGCCCTAACGATATTACTCTGATCTCTCTCAAAGTTGGCACTAGGGCTGGGAATTGCCTAGGGACCTCACGATACGATATTATCACAATACTTAGGGGTCAATACGATATGTATTGCGATTCTCATGAT
The DNA here is from genome assembly GCF_002910315.2 of Salvelinus sp. IW2-2015. Taxonomy (NCBI): domain Eukaryota; kingdom Metazoa; phylum Chordata; class Actinopteri; order Salmoniformes; family Salmonidae; genus Salvelinus; species Salvelinus sp. IW2-2015. The sequence goes on from NC_036869.1 coordinate 16,831,211, forward strand.
TCTGTATGTATTGCGATTTGATACTGTGATTTTATTGCGATTCGATGTTCCAAACATATTGCTCACCATGCGTCTGCTGCGGAGGGAAAAGAGAGAGCCATGAGAAAACGAGTTTTTATCAGCCATGGGAATAAAAGTGCTTAAAACAAATTGCCGCCTTATTTAAAAAGAAGATGGAGAACAAGCTATGAAAGAAAAATATTGGAGTTTTGGTGCAACCAACTAGCGCACAATAATATTGCGATTATTGTCAAAATGATACGGTATATCGTAAAAAATTATATCCTGACGTAACTATAGATTCCCCCCCCCCCCCCCCATCACTAGTTTGCACACGCAGGGACGTGGCTGCCCAATGACACAGGCACACAAAGCAGCACACTTCAATGTCAGCTCTACTACGCCATTGCCCTCAACCTTCGTTAAGTCCGTTTGAGTGACTAGACGGCCTTGGTTAGCTAACGGGCTGTGGAGAGGTTCTTTTTGCGGACAGACGGGTCTCTTCGCGGCTCTTGTCCTCCTATCAGCCATGTTGGCAGAACCCTTTGTGTGGGTTTGAATGAGACTGCTGCACTTATAGGTGTGCCGAGGTCAGCTTTGTACAGGGAAGGTCGCTGAGAGTAAAGGTGAAAATAGACACGGTAACACTCAACAGAGTCATGGGTAGACCATTCAGCCCAGGTGTGGGGAAACCCTGTTAGTTTTGGGCCAGAGTGTTGACGAGTTGTCAGCCATTGTGCCACAGCAATTAATTTTTGTCAGTATTTGGATAGAATGTTGGCTCACCTGAATTTTTAGCTGTGCTGACGCTAAATCAGGCCACTGGAAAAGCCCGTGAGATGATTCTCAAATGTAATTGCAGGGGTAGCTTTTCCTCACTAACAACCAGTTGAGTGGTTAACATAGAGTCAGTTTTAAATAGTGATGCACCGATATGGCATTTTTGGCCGATATCCGATATTTTCCTTGCCAAAAAACCTGATACCGATAACTGATATTTAACATTTTACCGGCCTTTTAAGCATTCTAGTACAGTTAAATAGTTAACACACACACACACACACACGGACGCAGCTGTCTAAGGCACTGCATCTCAGTGCAAGAGGCATCACTACAGTCCCTGGTTCGAATCCAGGCTGTACCACATCCGGCCGTGATTGGGAGTCCCATAGGACGGCGCACAATTGGCCCAGCGTCGTCCGGGTTGTAAATAAGAATTTGTTCTTAACTGACTTGTCAAGTTAAATAAAGGTTACAGACACACACACACACCACACTGACCAAAAAGTTATTTTGTTGGCATTTACATATGTCCCCATCACAAGTAAAACATCATCAAAACCTATTTCTTTCACGTATATGCTGTGCTGTTTCGTTGTTCAGTCGTTTCATTCTCAACCAGGATTTCTATGGAACTCCGTTTGGGTCTTTACGTGTCAAAATAGATACACGTCAAATAACACTATTTGACGTGTCAAATAAGCTTGTTGACCAATCAGGACCTGAATATGACTGCACGTCACATAATAATTTAACGTTAAACTAGACATCGGGCAGATACCGATGTTGGCATTTTTATCTAATATCAGCCAATTCCGATATGTTCACCGATATATCGTAGTTATGTTGGCTATAATGTCGTTACAATAGCTAACGTAGCTACTGTACGTAACTTACCAGTCGTACAGTCTACCACCTTCTCTCCTATCATGGACAACACCTTCTACTCCAGCTGGTTCACATGAATGGTTTCTCAGCTCCCTTCTTAGCTGCCGACTTAATGTCGGACCACTATTCTTTACAGCGGAGTCACTGTCCCTTGCCATACCCCCGACGTCAAAGACAGACTCTCCCATCCTCTCTTTTTGGTCACTGCAGGGACCCCGCAGTTTTCGAGTGTCCCCAACAGCAATCTTTTTCTTCAAGCTCACTTCAAGCTCTTGTTTGCTGAAGTTTTTATTGCGCTTGCCTTGGTTATCCATTTTTGTTTTTGATATAGCTAGTCTGATGGCTATAATGTGTGAGAGAAAAAAATCTTGAGACATAAAGCAGATAAATAAATGTAATAAAATGTAAATATCAACACTTTATTATAGTGGGCCAAATCCTATCATCTCTGTCAAAAAGGCTTATTTATTGGTTTCAAGCATGTCATTAATGTCAATGCCACATAAGAAGATATTTCCAAAGTTCTTAGGAAAGATATTTCCGAAGTTCCTAAGAAAACAATGAATTCCTAAGAACATTTTGAGGAATTGCACTTACTATCTTATGAACTTCTTATTTTTTTCCATAAGAATGTTTTGTGAATCCGGCCCATGGTAAGCAGAGCTAACACAAAATAGCAATGCGTAAAAGAGGAGGATGACTTACAGTGGAAAAGGCCGAAGGAGAAAAAGAACGAGACTATACAATAGTATAGCGATAAAGGAGAAGAGAGCAGTCACGTTTCGGCTTCCAATGCAGGTGGCAAGATGACATCTCTGGTGATAACAGGCACTTAGCTCTCACACTCTAGCACCTGGAGCACTCCCATTATGCACTTCTACGTTGGCACAGAACAGCACTGGAGGTCAAAGTATTGATTCCCCAACAGCCGGCTGTCCAGGGAGAGAGTAACCACAGAAACCCAGCTCTGGGATGTCCTCACCACGGGCATGACACAACCTTTTTCTCAAAGTGCCGCAGAAGAGGGACTGAGGCTCTCAACCACACTAACCCTCACACACACACCATGCATACATACACACACAAATGCATACATCCACTTGCTCTGACACAAACACACACTGACACACACCAATCACTTGAAATCTTGCTAAAGTCTGACAGGGCTTGTTGTTAGGTGGCATGTCCACCAGGGAGCAGAGCCCAGAAAGAAAAGCACTTCTGTGATTCAAAGCCCTCTTGCTCGGTAATCACTCCCATGTCTCACTGTTGCCTTCAGCTCCCCCCAATTATCGCTGCGTCAGCCGGTCCAGCCGAGTGTTAGGGACACTAAAGACTGGTCTATTTTTAGAACAAATGGGGCCACAGCTTCTGTCCCTATCTGCTCGCAGACACACGCTGACAAACTGTGAAAGGAGACTGATGAATGCGGAAAGTTATACGAAAATGGAGCAATCTATGGGCTCACACAAACACACACTTGCTATACACACACACTTTCTCACAAACAGTAAGGCTCAGAGACGTGCACTTTCAGGAAGGTTGCAGAATCGGTTGGGTGTCGGTCGTTTCAAGAGAATGAGGACGGTCAATCCTTTCTACCTATCTATGATAGCTCTACTATCACAGACAGTGTTTTATGGACTCGTGGTTAGAGGCTTGGCTGAGTACAGAAAGACAATGTCATCCTTTGTTGGCAGAGTTAATATGCCCTAGATGAGACTGGTACAGTAGCTGGCTCCTCTGAGGAGGATCAATGTGTTTAGAACTGTCCTGGGATCAGAAGCCAGGGTTGTATAACATAACATTGTATGACATGCGTGGTGTTATAGGCTGTTCTGAGTACAAAGGCATCAAACGAAGTGGACCAAAGCAGCAGGCTGTAGGTCAAAATGAGAGGGGAGAAAGCAAAGTGACATGGGGAGAAGAGAGAAAAACAACAGAAGTACAGCCAAAAAGACTGGCAATTTGTGTTCAAGAGACGTTGAGGAATGATCCGAATTTGAAAGAAGGATGATTGAAGAGAGAGAAGCAGAAGAAATAGCAGTGGGAGAGGGGGGAGGTAGAAAAATGTCAGAGAAGCTGAAAGTGGGAAAATAAGAGGAGGGAGGGGGAGAACGAGGGCCCCTCCAGTCCTGCTTTTCATCTCTCCCTGATGAGTGAGGGGCTATTTTTAAAACCCTTCATCTGTCTAATCATTCCTCGGAGTTCTGGCGTTCATCTTTCGCCTCTTTGTCTTTAGCGACCATCACTCGTTGTTCGGCATCCTTGTTTTCATTGAGTTTCTCTCTCTTTCAAACAGTTTACTAACAGTCTCTTGCCCTCCCTTTTTTATGTTTTCTCTGTGACAAGCGAAGAGAGGAATGACTGATGCGATGCAAAAAGAGGTCCCCCTTTTATTTCCAAAATGGAATTATTTCTCTCTTCCCCAAACAAAGTTCATAAAATAATCATGAAATGATAAATCTGAATCATAGTGACTTGATCGTTTCTTGGGCCCTGTTCTCGCACTGTTCTTACATTTGCATGGAAGACACTTTAGAGTGTCTTTAGTGCGCCAAGGACATGGACGTCGATTAAGGAAGCCCCCCGCATATCTCTGATTCAGAGGGTTGGGTTAAATGCGGAAGACACATTTCGGTTGAATGCATTCAGTTGTGTAACTGACGAGGTATCCCCTTTCCCTTCTAACTTGGCTCTCTTGAGGGCAACTGGCTACAAATATTTAATTCATATAATGTCAAAACCCCCCTCGCCTCCTTCCTCCAGGCAACGTAGGCTCTTTCTTTCCGCTAGCTATTTGTCTGATGCAGCCTTCCCTGGTCCCCAAAGTGGTTCTACTTGGCGACTTTGGAGTCGCCTGTGGAAATTCCACAGATGGCAGCCAAGAGAGACGAGAAGGGCAGAAATAGAGTTCAGGAGGGGCAACGGAATGAGACGCTAAGACCATAAAGTGTGTTTCCAAGAGGCCCGATAACAGAGGGCTAATGTTACCACGCCACCTCCCCTCTCACTGTACCCTATTGCCCTAAAGGCTACGCCCTCCGGTGCCGAAGAAATATGAATGGGAGTCAATGACTGATATGAATAGCATTGTGTTGGACACAGGTGGACACGCGCACACACACACACACACACACATACGCCTACGCATGCACACAGACACACATACGCATGCACTCAGAAACACACACACACACACAGCCAATGGATCCCCCATCCTTCATGAGCGATGCCTCTGCAGCTCTCTACTGCACACAGAGTAATGAGAACTTCAGGTCTGTGGAGCCCAGTGCATTTATCACATGCTCACACTTAATGGTCCCTCTGCCAAGGCTTAGCACCACGCCTGCTAGCCGCCCGCTACAAACAGGACTGTTTATCTCCGCCGTCTCTCTGCAGCTGTGTGTGTGGTTGGGAGTGTACTGTCTTCATTGTTGATGATCACTCTCTCTCTTTCTCATGTGGTCTCTCTCCAATGCACTCCTCTTTCTTTCTATCCTCGTCATCCATCTCTCCATCCCTCCTTTCTCTCCCATTTTCCTCTCTGTGTCTCTTTTCTAGAAGAGAAGGTTCTTTTGGTGTTTGTCCTTCAGCGTGACACCAAGCACACGCAGTGAAAGATGGCTGCTGGATTAGCTGTCATGATGAAAGCTTATCCCAGTTTTTCTCTCACGGTCCAGTGCTGTGTTTCAAGGCACTCTCTATTTTAGAGTGAACACATTATCTCTCTTTCTTTCTCACACACACACACACTTTCAAATTCAAATTGCTTTATATGCATGAGAAACATTGCATAAATATTGCCAAAGCTTCAATGTATACAATATAAAAACAAGAAAGTTAACACTTTCTCTCTCTGTGAAGGACTTTTAAGAGCGAGCATTCACAAAGAAAAGTGCATTCCTTTGTTGTATATCAAGACAACTGAACTGATATGATTTGTGTTAACTTTCTTGTTTTTATATTGTATACATTGAAGCTTTGGCAATATTTATGCAATGTTTCTCATGCAAATTAAGCAATTTGAATTTGAATATCTGTAGGCTCCACCAAATTCAAATTCATTTTAGGCCTATTGAGCCAGAGGGATGATCTTGCATTTTTTAATCAGGTTTAACTCTGATCAGCCATTTTTACCTGGCTTTCCTCTCACCTAGAGACCATTCGTGATAAACAGTCTTATGCGTTTCGGGTTAACAACATGCCTTGCCAGTTGGTACCCTGTAAAGTCTGTAAGATGCTACAACAATGTAAGAGCAGACACAATGATGAAGTATTTCATCACAGCGGAGAGCGCTAGGAAGCGAGCAGGCGAGGCCGTGGCATTTTACGCTGCCTAGCGCCGTATTCAAAATGGAGGGCTTAAGAAGTGCACAGATAAATCCCATTGATTCATGACGTGAATTTGCATAGACTGCGGTAAAATGGAAAAGCACTCGTACAAAGCGATCATTCTATTGTGTCAGGAGGATATCGGGAAGCAGGGAGCTCTGCTTTGTACCTAACCCTCTCCTTTCTGCTTTACCTCTTTATCCTGGAGGAAAGGTAGTGCGGTCTGTACAGATGTTTAATGGCGCCTTTGAGATTCTCCAAAGCCTCTTTGTGAAAGTACATTACTACAGACTCAGCCATGGCTGGTCTTTGATTCCTCCATACCCTCCCTGCTCTCACATTCTCTGTTAGATCAGTGGTCAGGCCATTTCTCTATTTTAATGTGTGGCAAAAAGTGATTATCCATCTTTTGAAACGTAATGTGTTTTATGGTCTTCCCTCTTTCATCTCATGTTTTACTAGATTTGGTTTCAAGGCTATTTATTTCTATGACAGAACAGGCAAATACCTCTGTTGCCGAGCACAAAAGCCTTGCGTTGTTAAGTGTGAAACACCAAACAAGCATGGCTGAGAAAGAGAAGCCGAGAAAATATGCATTTATAATCGCTCAGTGTTTGTTCGAGCTTTAAGTGTTTATGGAAAAACAAGGATAACACAAGAGAGCGACAGAATGAGAGAAACAGACCCGTTGAGAAAAACAAAGAAAGAGAAAGCGAGACCCGGGGAGAAAAACAAAACACACGCACAAGACAAAACACAGACATCACATTATCCTAAAACGATCCTGTCTGGACCTGGCGGTTTCAGGTGTGCGTGGTGGAGCTGACGCTGTGATGCTCCGAGGAAAACGCTGGCGCTCATCTTTTTAAAGGGCCTCCTAATGATCCCTGAAGGCTGCCTGGCTGGGTACCGGCCCTCTGTGGGGAGGAAACGGAGGAATTAGCACAAAAGGAGACGCCGCCCACCAAAGCCGCTGACCACTGGGATATTCCCAGGTCGTGCCAGGGTTCCGTGACAGATCTCGTTTCTGCCGCCAAAGCAGATACTTGGATTTTGGCAGGTGGGTGGTGACTGGCTAGGAGTAGATTGGCAGCTGACTTGCTTAGCGAAGGGGATAGCCATGTCCTACGGATCATCAGAGACCGGGAAAGAGCAGTGCAAGCAGTGCAAGACACACACACATAGAAATTACACACACATGGAGCTGAACACTGACATGTAACACACACACAGATAGCTGCCCCTTGCATCAATTCACACACAAAAACTGACCTATAGCAGTAAATAGGTACTTCAAGCTTCATTCATGAAGGTTACTCAAGTTCAACACGAGCAATGGTCAATAGCATCTAATCAGTATTCCTGTCGAAAAAATACTTTTTGTTTCGCATAGAACATGCAGCAATTGACGTATGAAATACCATCAGTTATTTTAATGACCACTCATAATGCAACTGTGTGCATTTAGATGACATCACAGGGCACGTGTACAGCATTTGTTTAATTTTCAGGCTCAGGTTCATTAAACCCATCGTTAAATGTACCCATGCAGTTTAGACATGTTAAACATGATGTTTATATGCCTGGATCTTGGATATTTCAGTCAATATGTCAATGGCACACTTTATTTTGGTGCACTTAGGGTTTACAGGTCCCAGTACAGTTGCAAACGTGTATTTGAATGATTGCCAAGTTTCTCACACACTTGCTGCTTTGCTGTGTGCGTGTTTGATAAGCCCTGAGTGTAATATGTTAATGCTCGCTTCAGATTTTCCACTGATATTCTCAACCGTTTACAGGACATTACGTTAATTTAGCGAAATGCTTTGATATGTCCGCACACACAGGACTAGATAAGATAATTAGACATCTTTGGGAACAGACTAAAACTCCTCTTCATACTCCATAAGAGTCTGTTGCTAACAGCACCATTACAATGCTATCCTTCCTATCCTTTCATTTATGTCTCTGCCAGTTGAGATCTGACCATTCCAAGGCTAATTTGCGTTTTGCTCGGGTAGAGTCTTGTCAACACACCCCCGTCTCTGCTAATCTGTGAGCCACAGTGTCTGCCAGGGTCCCGTAAAGTTCACTCATGTTAGCAGCCACCAGCACCATTAGGGGCCCACCACAGCTTTTCACAGAACCTTTAGGCTGTTGAAAGATTTCCTTGGACTTTCTGCCACAGGGAACTAAGGGCAAGAGAAATACACCAGACCGTATTAGAAGATTACTTTGTTTTGTCACATGACACAGATTCTGTCTTTCTGCTTTATCCCAACTATTGCTTTGTGAGATTTTTTTTTTAAATCTCGACTAGGGGTTGGAACCGTTTCAGGGAACAGAACAGACAACCGTAAAAGAACAAAATTGTTTGACGAACAGAATCAGAACCGAGAGTGATCTGTACTGTTACGGAACAGAACCGTGATTTTAAAATCAGTTGAACCGGTTAATATAAAAAATGTACATTCCGGGCATTTTTTTTCAGTCCCACAAAATACGCAACAAAGTGCCTATGCAAAGCCCTCACTCTCACTCAGAAATCTATTCCAGTGTCTACCTGCCAGCTGGAAATCTTTGCTAGTGTGTATATTTTACCTGCCCCTCCCCCTCAGAAGCAACGGTTACTATAGCCTACTGGCGACGTTACAAGCGTGATTAAGAAATTAGGGAGAGATTTTTAATTAGAGAAGAATGGATTCACTTTTTCAATGCTAGTTAAGGATACTATAGTTATCACGTTTGACATTGGATTTATTAACTACAAAAAGATAAGACATATTTTTAATTCTGGTGCTGCTCTGCACACACAAGCTTGTTATCGTTAGCTCTGGTCTAATGTTAAGCCAACTCTCGGGAATACAAAGACATTCAAAGTTTGTCCATAGAAGCCGCTCCTCCGTAGGTATAATATTGTATAATATTGTTGGCCTAATTTAGATAATGCATGTCATAACAAGATGCCTAACGCTTCAAGCCAAGCCTCCTCATTCACCCTCTCTTGCTCTCTCCCCAACCGCAAAATTTCAGTCACATCTCGCGCCGTACACTTGTCTGTCCATCACGCATATAAACAACTAGGCTATAGCTTGTGTCTATCCACACTGATTCGTGAATAAATGTAATGTCAATCTTAATGTAAAAAGAAAGATTTGAGGTTTAAAAAACAAACAGAGGAACTATATAAATAAAATGTAAATTTTTTGGAGTTTGGGCCTGTTCAGAACTTTATTTTGCTGGTCGGAACAGTGAAATKAAGCTTCTGTTCAGAACAAAACTATTTGGAAAATAWTTTTGCTTCCAACCCCTGCTCTCGATTGACCGTACGTACAGTTGAAGTCGGAAGTTTACATAYACTTWGCTTGGAGTCATTAAAACTCGTTTTTCAACCATTCCACAAATGTCTTGTTAACAAACTATAGTTTTGGCAAGTCGGTTAGGACATCTACTTTGTGCATGACACAAGTTATTTTTCCAACAATTGTTTACAGACAGATTATTTCACTTAGAATTCACTATATCACAATTCCAGTAGGTCAGAAGTTTACATACACTAAGTTGACTGTGCCTTTAAACAGCTTGGAAAATTCCAGAATTTATGTCATGGCTTTAGAAGTTTCTGATAGGATAATTGACATAATTTGAGTCAATTGGAGGTGTACCTGTGGATGTATTTCAAGGCCTACCTTCAAACTCAGTGCCTCTTTGCTTGACATCATGGGAAAATCCAAAGAAATCAGCCAAGACCTCAGAAAAACAATTGTAGACCTCCACAAGCTCTGGTTCATCCTTGGGGATTTCCAAACGCCTGAAGGTACCATGCTCATCTGTACAAACAATAGTACGCAAGTATAACACCATGGGACCACGCAACTGTCAGACCGCTCAGGAAGGAGACGCGTTCTGTCTCCTAGAGATGAGCGTACTTGTGGGTGTGAAAAGTGCAAATCAATCCCAGAACAACAGCAAAGGACCTTGTGAAGATGCTGGAGGAAACAGGTACAAAAGTATTTATATCCACAGTAAAACAAGTCCTATATCGACCTAACCTGAAAGGCCGCTCAGCAAGGAAGAAGCCACTGCTCCAAAACCACCATAAAAAAAGACAGACTACGGTTTGCAACTGCACATGGGGACAAAGATCATACTTTTTGGAGAAATGTCCTCTGGTCTGATAAAACAAAAATAGAATTGTTTGGCCATAATGACCATCGATATGTTTGGAGGAAAAAGGGGGAGGCTTGCAATCTGAAGAACACCATCCCAACCGTGAAGCACAGGGGTGGCAGCATCATGTTGTGGGGGTGCTTTGCTGCAGGAGGGACTGGTGTACTTCACAAAATAGATGGCATCATGAGGCAGGAAAATTATGTGGATATATTGACGCAACATCTCAAGACATCAGTCAGGAAGTTAAAGCTTGGTCACAAATGGGTCTTCCAAATGGACAATGACCCCAAGCATACTTCCAAAGTTGTGGCAAAATGGCTTAAGGACAACAAAGTCAAGGTATTGGAGTGGCCATCCAAAGCCCTGACCTCAATCCTATAGAACATTTGTGAGCAGAACTGAAAAAATGTGTGCGAGCAAGGAGGCCTASAAACCTGACTCAGTTACACCAGCTCTGTCAGGAGGAATGGGMCAAAATTCACCCAACTTATTGTGGGATGCTTGTGGAAGGCTACCTGAAAAGTTTGACCCAAGTTAAACCATTTAAAGGCAATGCTACCAAATACTAATTKAGTGTATGTAAACTTCTAACCSAATGGGAATGTGATGAAAGAAATAAAAGCTGAAATAAATAATTCTCTCTACTATTATTCTGATGTTTAACATTCTTAAAATAAAGTGGTGATCCTAACTGACCTAAGACAGGGAATTTTTACTCGGATCAAATGTCAGGAATTGTGAAAAACTGAGTTTAAATTTATTTGGCTAAGGTGCATGTAAACTTTCGACTTCAACTGTATAAGCTAGGCTTGGGCGACATGCTTTGTGACTAGAAGATAAGGAGCATTTAGGCCTTGGTAGCATTAAAATAGGTCAMGGCATTAGGTGCAAATTGGCCAATTGAAGGTCAATGATTACGTTAAGCCTCAAGGTGGTCTTTCCAACCAGTGATAGTGACAGGTATTCTGTTTACACTTTACAGTACCCTCAAGCTGTCCCTCTCCCACTTAAGATTATGTACTTAAGCCCTGATCACCACAAATCAGATTTAAGATTTACYTTACTTACGCATGTAGCTTTTCCCMAAGGTCTTTAAGCCAATAGAGTGGCAAAGCCCCCACATTCTCCTTCCTTTGCTCCTGCATTGTAAGAACCTTTCACCCCCTCAATTCACTACAACCCAGAGGTCCCAGAAATTGAATTACAAATGTTTTTTTCAAGCTCGCCTGAATCTATTCAAGCAGTGAAGAGTTAGTCTTGGTGTYGTGCTTACAGAACTTCATTGTGGACCCTCTAGGTATAGATAGCATTGCATGTGCTGAGGTGCTTTGTTTACGCTAGCTTAGATATGTGGGGTGTTCTAGGGTTTTGTAGAGTTTGCATAGAAAAACTGCAGCTGACGAGTGAATAACAGTGAAGAATGTACGTGTGAATGAACATTTGCTGTCAAAGCAGGGAGTAATCTAATGCTATGGAATGACACACACCCACCGTAGGCAAGCTAGTCAAATAGGAAGACTGCCTGTCCCGAAGTTTGTCTTTGTTTTTGCCGGATGCGGATCTCAAATTTGTCTCTTCCCCTCTCTAACTAACTAACAAACTCACAAATGCCGTGACTCCTTCATGAAGTGTGGTCACATGATGCCCTCCCCTACTATAATTTTTGCCTTTGACTTCAAACCAGGTGTTACCCTCAGCCTTTGCAGTAATATGGGTCGCAAATGAGAGGAAATGAAGCAATTCACTAAACTCTAAAGTCTCTAGATCTAATAACAAACATGAGGGCATCGACCCGTGTTGTGGTCTGTATATTGGAGACTGTTTGTCTGTGGGTCATTGTAACTCTTTTTAACCAAGGCACCGTTTTAGTCTGCGGGAAACGATCCTTTATTTATTCCCCAAATTCCATCGTTTTTTTTCACAGAGCAGAGAGTACAGTAAAAAAAATCTGAAAACAAGTTGGACTGGTCCCTCGAAAGAAATGACACACTGTTTGAGGAGCCACATTCCCATGCATTGACAAACCAAAAGTGCATGGGGTTTTGGGACTATGATGTACTTAACAGAGATGATGTGTTTCGGTAGTTGTGAAGCTGGTGGATGCGTGCGGAGTGATTTTCATGGACCAAAATCAGTCTCAGCTTAAGTGGCGTTTTCCGATTGCTCCAAAACCCCTGGTGTGCGCCGGTGACCACAGTGAGAGGGTTGAGAAGTTGAGCGGTAGGGTGACTGACACCCATGCCTCTTGTGGAATGTCAGGGGGAGAGCCATATCTCCTCTTCCTGTTTAAAGCCTGCACATCCTTCCAGGATTTTGCTTCATAGTTCATTCCTGCAGTTGGTTCCTTTTCCACATAGGGGAGATAACGTCTTGCTTGAAAAGAAGAACCTCTAGTWACACTCCCCTCCATATGCATTTGGACAGTGAAGCAAAACATTTAACTTTATACTCCAGCATTTTGGATTTGAGATCAAATGTTTYGGGCCTCCCGAGTGGCGCAGTGGTCTAAGGCACTGCATCTCAGTGCTAGCTGTGCTACTACAGATTCTGGGTTCGAGTCCAGGCTCTGTCGTAGCCGGCTGCGAACGGTAGACCCATGGGGCGGCGCACAATTGGCCCAGCGTCGTCCGGGTTAGGGGAGGGTTTGCCCSGCAGGGATGTCCTTGTCCCATCACGGACTAGCGACTCCTGTGGCGGGCCAGRCGCAGTGCATGCTGACACGGGCGCCAGGTGCACAGTGTTTCCTCCGACATATTGGTGCGGCTGGCTGGGGTTAAGTGGGCATTGTGTCAAGAAGCAGTGCGGCTTGGTTGGTTTGCGGTTCAGAGGATGCACGGCTCTCGACCTTCGCCTCTCCCGAGTCCGTACGGGAGTTGCAGCGATGAGAMAATACTGTAACTACCAATTGGATACCGCGACATTGGGAAGAAAAAGGGTAAAAGTACCAAAGAAACTAAATCTATAAAAAATGTTTCATGTGAGGTACAGAATGTCACCTTTTATTTGAGGGTATTTTCATACATATCTGTTTTACTGTTTAGGAATGAAAGCACTTTTATGTACGCTACATGGCCAAAAGTACACCACATCTCATTCCTAAATCATGGGCATTAATATGGAGTTGGTCCCCCTTTGCTGCTATAACAGCCTCCACTCTTCTGGGAAGGCTTTCCACTAGATGTTGGAACATTGCTGCGGAGACTTGCTTCCATTCAGCCACAAGAGCATTTGTGAGGTCGGGCACTAAGTTTGGGCAATTAAGCCTGGCTCGCAGTTGGCGTTCCAATTCATCCAAAAGGTGTTCGATGGGGTTGAGGTCAGGGCTCTGTGCAGGCCAAGTTCTTCCATACCGATCTCGACAAACCATTTCTGTATGGACCTCGCTTTGTCCATTATTCCTCCTCCACCAAACTCTACAGTTGRCACWATGCATTGGGACAGGTAGAGTTCTCCTGGCATCCACCAAAGCCAGATTCGTCCGTCGGACTGCCAGATGGTGAAGCGTGATTCATTACTCCAAGAATGCGTTTCCACTGCTCCAGAGCCAAATGTCGGCAAGCTTTACACTGCTCCAGCCGACACTTGGCATTGCGCATGGTGATTTTAGGCTTGTATGTGGCTGCTCGGACATGGAAACCCATTTCATGAAGTTCCCGACGAACAGTTCTTGTGCTGACGTTGCTTCCAGAGGCAGTTTGGAACTCGGTGGTAAGTGTTGCAACCGAGAACAGACGATTTTTACGAGTTTCAGCACTCAGCAGTCCGGTTCTGTGAGCTTGTGTAGCCTACCACGTCATGGCATCCTATGACGGTGCCACGTTGAAAGTCACTGAGCTCTTCAGTAAGGCCATTGTACTGCCAATGCTTGTCTATGGAGATTGCATGGCTATGTGCTCGATTTTACACACTTGTCAGCAACGGGTGTGGCTGAAATAGCCGAATCCACTAATTTGAAGGGGTGTCCACATACTTTTGTATATATGGTGTATCTCGTATTTGAACAAATTTACTTAGTGTATTAAAGTAGTCAAAACTGTAGTATTTGGTCCTATATTTGTAGAGTTTGTAGAGTCACAAAGTTTATTTAGTCAGGAATATGGACCAAATACTAAACTTTTGATTGTTAATCTCTGGTGACAGGTCTTTTATACATTTAGAACACTTAGCATACCAAACAGAAGCAAACCGCTTAAATCAATCCAAGATGGCTTCGGCCGTCTCCTGTTGCGGCTTCATACAGTACTTCTGATCTCTTGCCTCTTGACAGCAATATCTCCCCACAGTTGTGACTGCCACAACCCAGGCAGGCGCCACCACAATAGAGAACCAGTTGAAGAGCTAGAGTGAGTTTTTGTCTCCGGGGTCTATTTCTCCCAGCTGGGAGCTCTTAACAGCGCTGTAACAACCACTCTATTGGAGAAGATGGGAATGTATGTTCTCACTTTTAGCTCCTCGAGTCGCTGGCGAGGTCAGCTGAAGGTGGACTGAAAGCAGCTGGGCCTTAGCTCACACAGTCATACTATATATTTTTTATTTAACCTTTATTGAACTAGGCAAGTCAGTTAAGAACAAATTCTTATTTACAATGACGGCCTACCCTCCCCTAACCCGGATGATGCTGAGCCAGTTGTGCGCCGCACTATGGGACTCCCGATCACGGCCGGTTGTGATATAGCCCAGGATCGAACCAGGGTCTGTAGTGACGCCTCTAGCACTGAGATGCAGAGCCTTAGACTGCTGCGACACTCGGGAGCCCTATATGACCTTTGGCTTACCCAGAAAAAATATGCAACATTGTTTCTTTTGTTTTATGATATTGGTCTGGAAAACAACATTCCAGTTACTACAGTACCTGTGATGTATCGTACTGATTATGCTAGTCAGGGGGAATGTGTAATGTGATCACAAAAATTACCTCAGACTTACTTTCCCATGTTACTTCCTCCAAACATCGATTGAATGACAACTCAGGTTGCCTCATCATCCATTACGTTCTCTACAGTCTGACAGTAGTGAAGCAGTAGGTATTTAGTGTCTGAGTGGGTGTAATCCTTTAGAGTAGAGAGGCTACCGCGAGCCACACTGTAAACACGACTAGACGCTAATCTTTATAATTTATAACGGGGGGCCATGACTGGCTGACCTCGCGGCTAAGCACAACACCTGCTCGGAATCTAAACAAGAATGGCGTWGGCTAATTGATATTGATGGCGAGTGCTCCTGTTGTTTGTTGACTTTGGGAGGGTATGTAGTTAGCGCGGCATGCTAACCTCCTGTCTCTAGTGTGTGTAGAGTCAGGTCTAACTTAAGGATTCATTTCCTCTTGCTCGCAGCATTCCTCCCAGTATTCCTCATGAAAGAGTCAGAGAATCAGGATGCTACCCAAGTACGTTACCCTAGTAATTGTAAAACATGTATATCTCGCTCTGTGAAATCTACTTGGTTTTTAATGTGGAACTGACTCATTCAAAATGTAGATGAATGCATCTCTATGGTCCATTGGACTGATGTGTACTGTATCTCCGACAGAATGACCTTTCCCACCATCACTCTGGTTGTGTGTCTTAGTGTGTTAGCGCTCTAAGAGGCAGATGTTGACATTAGCAGCGGTTAAGACCATCTGGATTCCAGCCCGAACCGTTCGTTCCTCATTGATATCGTTTTGACGAAAGCAGACAGCCTGAAGTCGATCGTTAATATTTCTGACCAAAACAGCCTGGTGTCAGTCTGACCTTGGATATTTTTTTATATATTTTTTTTACTTATTAGTGTTAACATTTAATTTAGTTTGACGAGTTCTGGACTGCTGCCGGTGTCAGGAGTTGATAGACCAGAACAWAGACACAATCACATGAATCAATTGTCCTGTGAGATTTATATTTGTGCATTACTTTCCAAATTGTAATGATGAATCCATTTTGTTTTGCGCCCAGATCTAAGCTCCTGTGTTACCTTTAAATGCCATTAGGCTATGATGAATCATAATGGTAACTTTTTGCTTAGATATTGCACGCTAAAAATGCATATTTTGTCCTGAAATTGTATCATTCAATTAATAGACATCGATTCCTCAATGTGTTCATTAAATCAAGTCGATGAATATGTGAAAACCACTAGCCATTTGAGAAAATGTCCTAAGTTGAGCAATTACAGATTTGACAGAACATTTACATATCTGCTGTATGAGATATGAAATGGGTTTTCATCATGTAGAGTCAAACAACATGTGTTTGTAGAAAGAGGAGGAAGGGAAGCGCTACWAAGGTACACAATAGTACGTTTTGGTAGACAGAAGGTGCTCTTTGGTWAAAGGGGTAAATTGGTCATCAAAAAGAAAGGAGAACCAAGGCACTCTTCATATAATTAATTAAAATGCCTTTATTAGTATGGCATGTTCAATAGAAACAAAGTTTTAAAAATCCGACGTGTYTCGGCTGCATGGCCTTCGTCMGRRAGTACAAAAAAAKWATACAATGTCCTCTTTTGAACAGCTTTTCCAATTAGCCCTAATTAKAAGAGGGAGTGGTTACMAAATTGATTGGACACACCTAGTAAGCAATACTATACACATTAATAAGTGAAATACTGTAGCTATGTTATCATAAAAATACAACTCCAAGCTAGAAGTATCAGGACACTTAGAAAGGTAGTTCTAACCTTAAATATGACTGGGAGAAGTGTCAAGAATAAGAAAGCAATATATTCCATAGTACACTAGAACACAGCAAAACATGAACAACAACAGTCTAAACATAGCTGAGGGCAATTGAGCAAAATGTCCACTAGATGACAGCAAATGGACCCATCACGACCCTACAGGAAGGGTGAGAAATCCATATCTTCATTTAAACCAGGGTATTTAGTAGCCTGTAGTCTGTAAATCCAAAAACTTTCCCTTTGGTTTAACTGTTTAAGACGGTCCACTTTTCTAATAGAGGCCGAAATATGATCAATACCCATAGCTTGTAGGGAGGCAGGGTTGCCATGGTGTAAGGACTCTCAAGTTTTTTGAGAGTCACCCGGAAGATAACTGTGGAATAATTTGTCATTTAGGGTAGGACATCTCTTAAAGCTTATGACTGGTGGCTCAGGAAAGACTTGGCGTAGTAGCGTATCACTTTGGATGATTCCCCAATTATTTTTAATGATTCTTTTAATGTTTATGTTAATGAATCATTAAAAATAATTGGGGAATCATCCAAAGTGATACGCTACTACGCCAAGTCTTTCCTGAGCCACCAGTCATAAGCTTTAAGAGATGTCCTACCCTGAATGACAAATTAGTCCACAGTTATCTTCCGGGTGACTCTCAAAAAACTTGGCTTGACCACAAAACCAAGGGCTCACTTAAATGTAACCATTGTAACCATTGCAGAAATATTGCACAGAATAAGTATTTTGTTGACACAGCTTCCTAAATGGAGTATTACGTCAAGCATTCAAGTAACTGCAAAACCACTCATGTCATCTATAGATTGGAATGTCCACAGTGCAAGGTGTTCTACATTGGACGGACAAAGAGACGCCTTCAAGACCGCTTAGCGGAACACAAGTACGCCATACGGGTAGGCAATGAAGACTACCSCATGGCAAGGCACTACAAGTCCTTACACCATGGCAACCCTGCCTCCCTACAAGCTATGGGTATTGATCATATTTCGGCCTCTATTAGAAAAGGGGACCGTCTTAAACAGTTAAACCAAAGGGAACGTTTTGGGATTTACAGACTAAATACCCTGGTTTAAATGAAGATATGGATTTCTCACCCTTCCTGTAGGATTGTGATGGGTCCATTTGCTGTCATCTAGTGGACATTTTGCTCAATTGCCCTCAGCTATGTTTAGACTGTTGTTGTTCATGTTTTGCTGTGTTCTAGTGTACTATGGAATATATTGCTTTCTTATTCTAGACACTTCTCCCAGTCATATTTAAGGTTAGAACTACCTTTCTAAGTGTCCTGATACTTCTAGCTTGGAGTTGTATTTTTATGATAACATAGCTACAGTATTTCACTTWTTAATGTGTATAGTATTGCTTACTAGGTGTGTCCAATCAATTTTGTAACCACTCCCTCTTCTAATTAGGGCTAATTGGAAAAGCTGTTCAAAAGAGGACATTGTATTATTTTTTTTGTACTCCCTGACGAAGGCCATGCAGCCGAAACACGTTGGATTTTTAAAACTTTGTTTCTATTGAACATGCCATACTAATAAAGGCATTTTAACTATATGAAGAGTGCCTTGGTCCTCCTTTCTTTTTGATAACATGTATTTGTATTCTGACCCCTTTTCATTTGACTGAACTGAATTCCTCTCTTCTCCTTCCATCTTACCCTCCACAGACAGGGCTCCCGTGGATCTGAGCCACACACCATGACTTGCTGAAGCCCCCCTTGCTGCTACCCACCCACCCCCCTTCTCCTCATTGAAGATGGTCCCTCCGGAACGGACAAGGTGGCGCCTCCTGCTGGCAGTCCTCACACTCACTTCCTGTCTACTGTCCACCTCAGCCACGGCCCCGCCCTTCCCCAAAGACCTGGAGCCAATCAATGTKGTCCGATGGGAGCGTGAGTAGTCCCACCAGCCCCCTGATTGGCTTAGAATGATTTAAAAGGCCAAGTGGTGCCATGTTGCATATTTTTCCTCAGTGATATAAGGGGATTCATTTAGTAGCGCGAGACTGGTAGTTAGAGTGCACTAATATGATGTGACATATAGATCTACCACTGAGTTAGGGGAGGAAGACTGCTGTGGTATTTGTCTCCAGCAGCACGCAAGGAAACWGATTCCCTATTTGCGTTGCCTAAGGCTGGCTCAGAGCCCTAATGCTACCTTGTTAAAATATTGATGGACCAAAGTCAGGAATTCAGTCTGTAGAGTTGGCCTGCACAGGAGATGAGTGTGGATGAATGGTCTTGTGCAAATTAAACACAATATAAGATTATGAACAGAGATGTACACTCAAAATGGCCATCATTGATTTTTGAGTGGGTGTTGGGCATTGTTCAACTAAAGTAATCAACTATATGTGGGTCTATCGGCTACAGGAGGTATGGTTTACATGATAGTTAATGAGCCGGACAGGTCTAATACATTATTGGTGTGAGAAAGGAGGATAAAGAGGGGCGAAGGAGAAGGAGTCGCTGAGGCATTGGCACCATGGCATTAAATGGGTGTTGGTTTGCTAGGTCAACAGCTTGGAATCTCGGAAAGAGAGGGGGACAAAGAACGAAAGGAAGTTTACAGTGTGCTACCGGTATGCACAAATCAAAGTCGAGGTAAAATGCTGAACATTTCAGACTGATATCATCTCATTTTTGTTGAATGTAGTAGGTAACACCTTGAAACAGATCCATTGYGGATATATCTCCTGTCATATCGAACAGTGGAAACGACACCATCAGACCTACCTAGACTAACTGTGAGAGTKGACTTCTCAAGGGCATTTTGTTTAGTGTTAGAGCGTATTYGGCTCCTCACTCTGCAGGTTGCGAGCTGACGCCTTCTTTGCCATYGACGAAATGCCAACAGTCTTATCATTTAATGAACACTTTTGCCTAGTCATCAGATTTGCTGTTGTATTGTCCAAACAAAGCCTTTCGGCAGATGAATTGAGTTTAATCGTACAGCTACAGTATATGCTTTAATAATTGCCATTATGCAAATTGCTTACGACAGAAATACAATAGCAGACACTTTATCTTAGTTCACTCATCCCAAGCCAAATATACTATGCCTCTATCAAACCTCTATTTACCCTTCAGCAGGGTTGTGTTCATTGGGCACCAAACGGAAGAAAACAGACAATATAAGAAACCCTCACGTTTTCTCTTTCGTGCCTTAATGAACAAGACCCAGGACTGGACACCGACGGCTAGAGCAGGAGAGCAGGGACTASCAGAGGTTTCTGTTCATTAACTTCCCCCTAGTCTGACCTTTTAGAAACAGGCCAGGCCTCCTGAACCTGGATACAGTTCACAGGAAGAACAGGATATGACTAGAATGGGAGCGTGTCTGACCAGAGAGTGACTGGTTTAGTTTAGCGACTGCAAACCTACACTGTATCCATTTATTGCCACAAGCAACTGAAAATACAGGACCAAGCAGGATTACCAAGCAGGATTACCAATTATAAATGACAACTTGAGATAGTAGTCATTCCCGTAAAGCTGTGCAGTCTAGGAGTTGGGGTCATGAATTGGAAAAATCTTGACATGTATGTGATAATTCAGCTACTCTTATATTCAACGTCTCTCTCTTTTTGTAGACTCCTACCTGTACCCAGGGTTCCAGGGGCTGGTGTCGGACAACGACACATTCAGACTAGGCCTGGACTTCCAGAGGATGCTGAGGATCAACCACATGCTCTACATCGCTGCCAGGTCAGTCAGCCAATTCACTGCCTCCGTTCTGGTCCACATGTTAACAATCACAACCAATAAAACATCACTACCAGACTGACCAAACTAGGGTCTGTTTCCCAGACACTGAAGGTTTTTCAATGCAGAATCWGGGAAACCAACCCATAGTTTGCTTTTATTTATGAGACTGTGCACAGAACACCATGACACTAAATCTTAATCTTTACCCCACAGGGACCATGTTTTTGCAGTAAACCTGACCACAGCTGGTGACGACTTCGTCCCCCAGCTGGTAAGTTACATAATCAAACACTCGATCAAACCTCACATGGCTATGCAAGATGTAATACAACATAATACAAGCAGGAACTAACATGACCATGTGGTTTATTACTGCATACTTTTGATCCATTTATTCTCTTCTAAACACCAAAGTACCCATCACTTATTTGCAATGTGAATTATATCTGTTTTTAGAAGTACCGTAGCCTGGCCTCTTCTGAGTTTTCTTCACTAATGGACTAGCCTGCGAACAATGGCCCTTAGCTTGGCTGCTCCCCACCCTGGAGGACCCTCGAGCATAACCCCAATATGGCAGAGGTCCAGTAGTTCTACATGGAAGCCCCTTTTCATATCAGCTTCCCAGAAACAACTTCTCCGGATGGGGTTGCGAAGTCGAGTGAAGCTCTCAGCAGGCAGATCCAAAGATTACCCARAGGTCACAGAGAGGCCTCTGACCGGTTATGGCCACATGAACGCACTCTGCGATTGCATCAGGCTCATTCATGTAACTCTGTGTGTGGTGTGGTGGCGCWTTCTCTAGAGCAGSGGTGTCAAACATGCGGGCCAAATCCGGCATTTGGGGTTTCAATCCGGTGATTTTTCATAATACTTTAAAATGACTAAAACCAAATGGAAACTGTGTATAAATGATAATGGACCTATATTCATACCGTTTCTTGACTGTGTCCAGCTCGCTAATAATCACCMAAATGAAAGCTATGGGACAAAGGAACATTTTTAGCAAATTGACGGCGAGGAAGTACAACCAATTTTCAATGCGGCCCTTATTGAAGACCGAATGCGGCCACCCGGGGAAAAATTAGTTCTACACCCCTGGTCTAGAGCATGGTGTGGTGTCATATTTAGTTTCCCCCCCTTTCATGTATTGCAGAAGCTGACATGGAGGTCCAAGGATGTTGCCAAGTGTACCGTGAGGGGTAGAAACAGCGTGAGTATCTTTCTCCACCATGTTCTATGTGTGTCTACGTTAAGGTCAGGRGAGAACACACTAGCTACCGCTTGGCGTTCTTCAGTGGTAGAGTCGACTCTCCCTAGCAGCATAAATGGGGGGCTCCCGATTGGCGCAGCGGTCTAAGGCACTGCATCTCAGCGTTAGAGGSGTCGCTACAGACCCTGGTTTGATTCCAGGCTGTATCACAACCGGCCTCAATTAGGAGTCCCATAGGGCGGCGCACAATTGGCCCAGCGTCGTCCGGGTTAGGGTTTGGCCGGGGTAGGCCGTCATTGTAGATACTCATTTGTTCTTAACTGACTTGCCTAGATAAATAATGGTTAAATAAAAACAATGTAAGTGCATCCTATAACATAATTGGATGGTTTCAAAGGCACCATAATTCTCTTGTGAGGCCGAGTAATGCATCAGCGCTATTTTATTATGGCAGCCTGTTCTTATTCCAAATGTATTTATAGTACATGAGTTCCCAGTGATACTGAATGAGCCTATGTGTTTTTGTAGGATGAATGCTACAACTATGTCAAAGTGCTGGTACCGCGGAACGACGAGACCCTGTTTGCTTGCGGCACTAATGCCTTCAACCCCACCTGCCGTAACTACAAGGTACGTGTGTGTGAGTTTAGGTGTTGATGTGTGCTGTTMATTTCTTTCATCAAACCTTTAGATTCGAGAGAGCCATGATTGACGTTTGTTAATGTCACTCCAATTATAAAGCTGTGATTGCTGATTGGCGGGCATGCAGAGACAACGAGCTAGTCATTATCACAATGCCACAGTTTGGCTCTTCATTGACCTCCTCTTGAGTGCTAAGCCTTTGTGTGTTCCATCCTCTTGCATTGAGAAGGTATAATTGCTTCCGAGCAGTCGGTTTGTTCACTCATGACTCACAATTGAATAAAAGTCAAGATGACATTACACATTTGTCTGTTTTTCGCATTCAATACAATTACCATTTCAATTTGCATACATGCAATAGTGTGAAGTTATGTTGAAAAGGCAAGAAAGAGGACTTGTCATTTAACATTAGAAACTACTTAATTGGAGCTCATTGAAGGCAGAGAGGTGAAGCCAACCAGACAGATGTTGTTTTGTTTTTCCTAGTGTGTGTGTGTGTGTGTGTGTGTGTGTGTGTGTGTGGGAGCAGGGAGTCCAACTCCTGCTTAGCCACAAATAGGAGACCGTCCCAAGAGGGACTGGAGAGGCAGCCAGGTAATTTATGAGCGCCAGCGAGGGGCTAAACGTCCACAGCCGTGCTAGCAATAGCAATGGCTGTGTTAGCAATTCAGCTAATGTTGCAGCAGAGGTAAAGGAGTAAAGCGGTTCGTGCAGTGCTGGTTTCAGTCCATGCCCAGAGCCACAATGGCAACAGAGAACTAACAGTCTCCTCTCCTTCCCACAGATGACCACCCTGGAGCAGGTTGGCGAAGAGGTGGTGGGTCAGGCGCGCTGTCCCTTCGAGTCGGGCCAATCCAACCTCGGCCTCTTTGCTGGTGAGTGGCTCAATTTGTAAATGTAGAATTTGAAATGAAATGGTTTTGTCCGTAGTCCATTAGCAAATAAAATGTTGTCCAAAGACTGAATGTAAGACCTTTTAGGCAGGTCTAGACGGAAGCCTAGTCTTATGGCTAAATCGATGAGTCATAAGTCTGTACCTAGCTTATAGTAAATATTAGCTTAATCAGTTGAGCATTCTTATAGCATTATTTATGAAAATGTTTTTTTTATATATATATATATAAAGCTTGTCCATATGAATTCTAGTATTTTACTATGACTTTATGTATTACTACTATACTATCGTACTTATTAATTACTATATTTTCTCTACTTACTTTATTTTTCAGGCGGTGATTTCTACTCTGCCACCATGACCGACTTCCTGGCCAGCGACGCTGTCATCTATCGTAGTCTTGGCGACGACAGCCCCGTCCTGCGGACCGTCAAGTACGACTCCAAGTGGCTCCGAGGTTGGTCACATGACTTTTGTGTCGATCAGTGTCCTGGTTGGGGATGTGTAGCTCTTTCAGCCCAGACACCCGATTCAACCAATCACTGCGTCATCAAGTCCTTAATTAGTTGGATCAGGTGTTAGTACTGGGTTGGAACAAATGCCTGAACAGCAGTGACTCCATCCCTGATACACTCCAGAAAAGTATGACTCACCATAATGACTTTAATTCAATCTCAACTCTCACTTTTCCCCTCTTGTGTGTGTCTCCTTGCCTCCCCAGAGCCCCATTTCCACCATGCGATCGAGTATGGGAATTATGTCTACTTTTTCCTCAGTGAGATTGCAGTGGAGTACACCACCCTGGGAAAGGTAAGAGGGTGTCACTTATGTAAGATTGATGTATGACGGGGTAGGCAACTAGATTCAGCCAGAGGCTGATTTTTGTCGGAGCGGATGGTCGGAGGCCCAGAACATAATTCTAATAATTTGTACACTGCAAATTGACCACAACTAAGCCCAAAAAGAGATTGTATTGAAAAATAACAGTCATTTCATACCTTGATTACGTTGAGACACAGTCACGTGTCACTTTTTTATTTGTGAGAATACTTGGGAACAAATTTCCTAAATTAATCAAAGTTTTAGCTGAATTCCTGGTGGTCTTTTTGTTCTCTTCAAAACTGAACAAAATCATAAAGAAAAAAAAGATTAAACAACTGATGTTCTATGTACTCTTATCARATGTATCATGACTAGTTGAGATGGGTGATCGATTTATTCTGACAAGATGAAGGCACCATTATGGTTGGACATAGGATATGAGCTATAATGACAGGTCTGCAGCCTCATGTCCCGGAACCACTGAGCTATGACGAATGGGAAATAACATCCATTTGTGGTGGTTAGTCTGGAGGTTAGATAGGCGTAAGTGCATCCAGAGGGTTGYGGATTGAAATCCTATGGTGAAGCATCGAGAAGTTGAATATGAGATGACAACCGGGGGGCAGCTGGTGACAGAATCTCCAGTACTCACTACTACCGTTGTGTCCTTGAGCAAGGCACRTATTAACCCCAGACAGCCAGCACTGTGGCTGATCCTGTGCTGCTTCAAGCCTATTAAGTCATGTTTGTTGTCTCAAGGGGTC
The DNA here is from genome assembly GCF_002910315.2 of Salvelinus sp. IW2-2015. Taxonomy (NCBI): domain Eukaryota; kingdom Metazoa; phylum Chordata; class Actinopteri; order Salmoniformes; family Salmonidae; genus Salvelinus; species Salvelinus sp. IW2-2015. The sequence goes on from NC_036869.1 coordinate 16,856,101, forward strand.
GGGAGAAGAGCGCCAAGGATAATAAAGCACCATTCTATTATATTRTATAATTTTCTGGTTCTGCTCCAAGGTGGTGTTCTCTCGTGTGGCACGGGTGTGTAAGAACGACAACGGCGGCTCTCCTCGGGTGCTGGAGCGCTACTGGACCTCCTTCCTGAAGGCGCGGCTCAACTGCTCGGTGCCCGGCGACTCGTTCTTTTACTTCGACGTGCTGCAGTCGCTCACCAACGTGCTACAGATCAACCAGCGCCCCGCGGTGGTGGGAGTGTTTACTACGCAAGCTAACAGGTTAGCCTAGTGGCYAAGAAAGTAGTGGTGAATGACTGGGCACTATTCCATCAAAGCCAATATCCATACATTTCTTATACCCCTTTCATACACAGACAAAATTCCTACGATTTTACCGTGCCTGCTTCATTTTACCTGCTTTGTTGTACTTCTGAAAGGGTAGGGGGTAAAAAACATGGACAATTTAAACCCACCTAAAGACCTAGTCATGATTCCTGCATTTTCACAGACCCTGTAACCAAAATACACCTATTAGGTCAGTGTGAATAGTTCTCAGCTTTTTTGCAGGTAAATTCATTAACACTTCCATTGTTCAACACCTCCCTAATTTGAAATGCAAAACAGAGGGCTGGGTTGATATGGCCTAAAAATCATATATCGATTTATTTCAAACTTATGGGCGACTCATGATATATATCTCGATTTTGTCTAAATAAGCTTTGTTGCACAATTAAAGGTAAATACACCGCATTTCAAACAGTCAGGAATAATCTAATGAATTCAGGGCTTGTAACATTATACCTAGACTAAATATAAGCCTTCCACAACCATATGACCCACTAATAAATTACATTATTTTATCAAAATAGTTTAACCTGCTATTTTTTGCAATAATCACTGATCTGACTTCCAAGTCTGTCTATGAAAATGCCCTTTTTGTTAAAAAATGTACCAGAACCATGCACATYCACCAATAATTACCAACRTCTTGTAACAGACATTATAGAAAATTAATACAGGTCTCATGAACAATCTCTCAAGCACAAGCCCACGTGCTAGTGAGTAACCAGTTCATCTTTATGTTTGAAGTCTAGCCAACTTGCATTTGCTTGCTAACGCGGTAGAACAGTTGAACTGTTATGAACACACCSTCCTGTCCAACTGTTTGAACTGTTTACTTTGTTTAGATATTGAAATCAWKTGGCCGACCTGGATAAKATGCTTATTTCTCAGAATGAGAGGTTCCAATTCCTTATATACATGTGTATTTTTATGCTCATTGCACATTTATAAAACACAGACTAGAAAGCTAGCGCGTGACATTCTGTCTCTAAAATGCTGCTAGCTGTGCGTGGTACCACAATGCCGCGCACGTTAGAAACTGAGCATACCTCTTCCCCAATCAAGTTCATTGATACTCTCGTTTCAGTAGGGTCTTATCTTTTTTACATTTTGGGAGTTAAAAAAAGGGTATCGCTAGAAAGTTAACGTTCTTGTCTATTACAGTAAAATAATGTTTGTACGCGTTTCGGTGTCCAWATGACCGATTCTGTTGGACCAAACCTCAAATGGAAATGGCGAGTTTTTAAACTGCTTGTTGTCAGAGAGGAAGAAGTTATCTTTCGTCTTTTGTTGTTGTGAGCGGCAGGGGGAGGGGCTTGGCGTCTATGTGCGAGTGGGAAGTTGCACTGTGCGCATAGCASGTAAGGAGCGAAGGAGGCGAGACCAAAGACAGAACGCTAGTAAAAAATTAACTAAAAACCTAGAGGCATCTGGAACGTCGCGCTAAAACATACATTTAAATGAAATCAATATACAGTATAACCCATCCCTACCCTAATTTTTTAACTATATCCCCTACCTCTCCTAATTTGCCAGTTACCCACTGATATGTATGAAAGGGGGTCATATAAACATTGCCTTATACAGTTTTACTGGTAATATACCACATCTTCTGTCTGAAATGGGTATTACACTGCAAGAATATGCAACATCACTAAAACTAGAAAAACTGGATATTCACTCACACACTGCACAGGAACATTTTAGTTTTACCTCAAACTTCTTGATATTGATTTGGAATTATACACAGAGCTCTACACTCACCAGATAGAAATCGGATAAAAAAATGTTTGCCTTGTTTGACCAGCCAACCATGTTTCAACAAACCTTTTCAGTAACTCAATCCCACAAGGCTCTTTTTTGAAAACGCTCTTTGCGTCTGTCTCCCTCGTCAGTATCCCTGGCTCAGCAGTGTGTGCCTTCTACATGGATGACATAGAGAAGGCCTTTAATGGGAAGTTTAAGGAGCAGAAAACCAGTGACTCAGCCTGGACCCCAGTACCAGAGGAACAGGTGCCCAAGCCTAGGTATGAGACTGCCTTCTAAAGGGGGGAAACACTAGCCTACATATGACAACAACCATATGAGTTGGCCATACAGCACCAACAGATCTGGGACCAGCTAGGCTAGCACAGTACATACCCATGTTTTGTTTGAGTAAGAGTTGCCAAATGTAATTTCTCATCTCTATTTTCTACTTCAGACCTGGTTCCTGTGCCGGTGACGGCCCGGCCTCTGCCTACAAGTCGTCCACCACCTTCCCCGACGACACGCTGACCTTCATCAAGTCTTACCCTCTGATGGACGAGGCGGTGCCCTCCGTCAACGACCGGCCCTGCTTCACCCGCACCACCAGCAGGTACTGTAGAGCAGTACCATGCAATACAATATAATTATTTATCTTCGTGTGGACAAACGGCACCATAGACAAATATACAATAATGCAATATAATATACAATGTTATACAAATCTGACATATCAGCAGTATGAAAAATGACAGCAAAGTTTTTGTGCAACCATGTACAGTAAGTCAAATGACTCAATGAATGACACTTTACTCAAACCAGGCAACTGGAGTCCTCGCTCAGAAGCTAAACTCAGAAATTGCCTCAGCCTAGCTACTGCTTCTCTGTTTGACCGGAGACTGTGGCTTCATCCACAAAGCTTGACATTTACTGGCGGTGCAGAGGTGATATGAGGTGTTTGAGTCTGCCTGCCGTACCCCCTGGGTGCCCGGCCTGCTGCTTCTCACCACAGGAAGCTGATGTGATACTCTGGTAAATGACAACAGAAGCCAGGGGGGCACAGGGAACATGTTATTTCACACTGCTCGAAACATCCTGAGACGAAACCTCCTAGTGAAATATCCCGAAGTCCTAGTGAAGTCATGGAAATATTGGCGGTAAAATGGGGTTTAAATCATAGGATGTTCTCATCGATTGTGTTGCATTCATGAACCCGAGGAAATAACATTTTATAGCGTAGTGGTTATTATTAAACTGAAAATGACATGCAGGGGTTATGATTCAGTCTTCAGCAGCCAGTTGAGATGACTGGCGTTAGATATGCATGTGTAAACACACAAAGATGAGAACATGTACATTCTGGAGACAATCATGGTWCATTTACAAAACCTTCCTTGACAGCTGCTATGCTGCTAGGGAACCAACACAAGCCATTCGGAAAGGGCCAAATCTCACCCAGAAAGTAGCCTAAAGCAGAAGTGAATTTTCAGAGCAGCTGCACTCTAGCTCTTCTGTTTTCCCCATTTGAGTGGACTCTCCACTCCATCTTTTGGTGCACAGAAAATTACAAAATCACACTGGTTAAAATCAGGAAAAGCACAAAAAAGGCTGAGCAAAAATATTTTTTTAAGGGATGAAAAATTCTTCATTTATAACCCTATGTTGACCTGTCTCTCAATGCCAGGCATGGCGGTTCACTTGTTCTGAATGACTGACCCATTATGGCTGACGAGTTACCAGTTCCGGATGTACAATCAGCACTAACTGTGTTTTTCACTTCTCCAGGTACAAGCTGACTCAGATTGCGGTGGACACCTCTGCCGGGCCKTCTAAAGACCGCACTGTGGTCTTCCTGGGCTCGGAGGATGGCAGGGTCCTGAAGGTGTTGTCCAGCACTCATCCTAACGCCTCCTTTGGCTCCCAGCTCCTGGAGGACATAGATGTCTATAACCCCTCAATGTGAGCACAAAACCTCTATAAGTCAGTCTATAACCCCTCTTAAGTAAGTGTGTAACCACTTTTGAATAGGTCATAATAAAAGCAAAAGTTGGTTATGGCATGAAAACCTGACTGCTGTATAAGCATCCCATTGTGACAGTACTGTAATATCAGACTGGAAAATCTCCAAATGAATGTCTATACCTGCTTTAAAGCTGTAACCTACATTATAATGCTATTACTTCCACCAAATGGTCCAAATCTTTACTATGGTAGTTCACAAGCAGAGTAATTTTATTTTCCACACTATATTAGGGGTTCAAATGGTATATCAACTTCCTAAATGAACATTTCTTACAGAGATAGGCTTTAAATGGGGCTCCCATTTCTATCTGTGACTGATTCATTGTACTGTGTTTCACATGTCTATGGTCTAACTCTAATCCGTTAGTATGGTTGTGCTTTAAGTGTTCTCACGTGTCATGTGACCATGTTTTCCCACAGGTGTAACATTCAGGGGCAGGAGGACCGGAGGATTCTGGGAATGGAGCTGGATAAGGACCATCATGCCTTGTTCGTGGCCTTCACCAGCTGTGTCATCAGAGTACCACTCAGCCGCTGCACTGAGCACGGCGCCTGTAAAAAGTGAGTTACAACAAGGTCGGAAACGATTGTGTGAAAATACACATGGGAGGATATACAGTATTGTTAGGGCCGAGTTTTCCCTGACTACGTGACCTAGAAAAAAATGGGGCCTGGCATTTTTTTGTGCTTTTGCACTGCTCAAAATTGTTTACTCTAATGTGTTATAACAAATACTTAGTCTCTGTATACCAAGCTCTTTAAATGTCAAATTGTGGTCAAGTGATTTCAGTATCAACAAATATTTATATTTGTTCTAGTCATTTGTCAGATAATTGAGCAGGAGAGAACAGGGAAGCCATGAGGAAATGACCAAATTGTCCAAATGTATTTGGCACAGCTTCTAAAAGAGCCTGTTTGAATATTTTGGCAAACAACCAAAACATTAAAAATGGGCGCTTAATTGCCCCTGGAATCAATATTTTAACAGCCCGTAAATGTTGGAAATGTTTCAGGATATCATTAGCACAGAATACCTCATCAAGAATATCATTATAGTTGACTGATCCTGCCATTGGAATTTATCAACATTCAAACAACAACAAAAAAACTCACTGCCTCCTTCATAGTCGGACACACACTCGCATGTGCATGCATACAAACAGTCTGGGTCAGCCGACAATACCTTTTGAGAGGCCGGGTGCATAAACTCCTACTAGTGGGACGTGAGGGAGGCAGGGTTTCATGAAAACATAGAGCACTGATTGACAAGTGAGAAATCCAAAGAAGACAACCCCCTCTCTTCCTCCTTCCCTAGGCGAGTGTATGACAGTCCCCCCCCTCCCCTCCCCTATTCCTCCCCTCGGAGCACCCCCTCAGTCCCCGTGGTCCTGGCTGTCAGCGTGTCTCCACGGCTGGGGGAGAGAGACTGAGGGGCACCTGTCACTAAGATAACTGGCTTCACTCCTCCMGGCTGCCCGTCATGACACACACAGAAATATTTAGAAACAGATGCACACACCTGTCCTTTATGAGGTCTTTCACAGGCATACTTGTCATCTTGGAGAATGAGCTAAAACACTGTCAGACACATTCACCTCTCTGTGTTCACACGCAGGCCAGTTTCGCTCTGCAGACACCAGATGGGGAATAGCCCTAACAGACCGCGCTCCACTAGACCGCAGCAGTGTCCTTGCCTCAAGTGTGTGTGTGGCGTGTCACTTTGTCAACGTAGACACAGTCGGGCGCCCATTGCCTCCACGCCAAGGAGCAATATCATACAGGGATTTAACCGTCTCTTGCCTCGTCATTTTCTAGGAGTTGTCTGTCCTCCCGCGACCCATACTGCATCTGGCTCCGGACCGGGAGCTGTGCCAACATGGCGCCAGGGTTCAAGTAAGTGTCACTTTCCTTCCTGTCGCGCTGAAAGGCATCAATCTGAAAGGTAATAAAGGTTTGAGAGCGTGATCGTATATCTGCCATCAGTATTGGCCCCCATAAAAGCAGAGGAGAGTAGAGAGTGTATAAGGAGATATAAGGGAAATAAATCTCGAAACTCTTTGAAAGTCATATTAAGGAAGAATGTATTGAGTAAGTGACATCATTGTACTGCAGATGAGGACCGCTCTTCAAAGATGAGTTTTCCCGCTAGTCAGTTTCTTTACACCAGCAAATTATACACTTTGGAACTCGGTTTGTGCAGTTAATGCTAATATGCATCCATTTGTTTCTTTATATCTGCTGGCTTTGGGCCAGYTTCCACTTTTGTWATGCACTTTAAGTGAAAGGAACAATCAACCACTTGAGCCACAATGGCTTGAGTCCATTGATTTATTTATGAGCTGACAGATACTGCAATCTCTCAGGAATAAAAAATGTTGTCACCCCAGACCTCCTGAAAATGAATATAGTCTCTTCAATTCTCTGGAACAAAGGAAATGACTGAACAACTGATTGGTTGCCATCGATCAGTTCTCATGACCTGAAGAGGGGTCATTTGACACTGACTCATGATCATTGCTCTCCAGTGCTATGGAAAAGGTTGCTGTGTAAGAGCTTACTGGGATTCACTTGGCCACGCCACCAGTTCACTTTGTTCTACAACCCCACCCATTCCCTAGCAGTGATTAATTATCCTGCTCATGGTTTCTGTCCCGGCCTAGTGCCATCACACCCGATTCAACTAATCAAACAAATTGTCAACACCTTGATTAGCTGAATCCGGTGTTTCATTGCAGAGTCGGGGACAAAAACCAGCAGTACTGCGGCTCTGCACGTGTAGGGCTAGCACCCCCCCCCCCCCCTTTGGTGAAGTGGTGCTAAAGAACAAGGTTGTGGCTCACACCTACTCTCACACCTCTCTTTTGGCAAGCTGCCAAAGTGGGTCCCCATCTCTCTCCTCCCTCTCCTGTCTCCTCTCCTACTCATTTGCCCGTCGTTCTTTCGCTGATATGTGACATCTCCCTAAATCTCCCAGAGTGTCGAGGGGGAAAAAAGCGAAGGCCTTAGATTTGTGGAACCAAGGAGAATAGCGGAAAGCAGTCTGTCTGTTTTAACTGCTGCAGAATTGAGTTTCCATCCTGTGACTTTCGACATGGCGCTTCCAGGGTTGGCGGTTTAGCGCGATTTGTCATGCTGTGTCCGCAGTAGAAGGCCTTGATTAAATCTTTTAGATGCTGAAAAAAGTCATTTTGCAGTTTAAATGTCAAAGTTGTCGATATGGATCCAATGGCACACACGGTAATCTATATAGTTATGGGATTTTGGGGGACATTCCTAATCCCAGCAGCACAGGAATTGGTGGTTTAAGAYGGGGATTCATGAACTTTGAGAGACTATTGCAAGTTCCATAAAGTTCCACCTCCAAAAGTATAAATCTCAGTGAAATATCTCTGTTTTGGTTAGAGAGTTAGAGTTCAGTGGACGAGGAAGAATGTTCTGGAAACACCTTATCCAGAACACTGTGGTTCAGCCACTTCCCGAAKATGAGCAGCAGATGGGCCTTGTTGTTGTGGCAGCGAGTCAGTGGTTTCCCTGGAGACGAACGGGTTGATCCAGACCAGAGGTGAATGCGACAGACGTTTTGGCAGACCGGGCCATCTTGGCAAAATGCTCTAAAGAGCTCCCAAGTGAGGCGACCGGTGAAAAACAAAATGGAGCTGAAGTGCTTTGCCAGTCCCGAAGCAACTCTGCAGCCTGGCCCACCACTGTTTAAAATATGATGTTTGTCTTCTTAAACTCAAACCTCTAATTAGGCCTTCTCCTAAACTGAATCCTCCTTATTTGGATGTGAGTGGGTGACTATTTTCTTATGATTTTTAATTAGCAAGCATTTGTATAAACTTACTTATATCAGTCTCACTGCCTGTATGCATCTCTGGTAGGTCGTTTTTTTCGAGTTTGCGTTTGTCAGTGAGACTATTTCTGAGCATTTTCATATTTTCATATGTATGTCTCCTAGTCCTTTCCCCTCATTCATTGCTAGTAAATAGAAGAGCGTTAAAGTTTCTGAGTGAGGGAAATGAATAGCACTCACGCAACCCACACTTTTGAAAATGGATACACGGAGAGTGAGTGAATGAGAAATGGAGAGAGGAGAGAAAAAGCGAAAATAAACAAATGTACACAAAGCAAGGACGCCGCAGCAYAGAGACGGAAAGGGCTGAAGGGTGAATGAGAATGAGCTCCCGTTGGTGTCAGAAGTGGGATCCAATTTAATCATATTCATTCCCCTTCCCTTAATGGACACTTGTGTGCCGCCTTCAAACCCCACATTCCATTAGCTTCCAGCCACTCTAAATGTATCTGGTTGTGTATGGACCTTTCTCTCATTCACGGGCGTTCTGRATCTAAATCTATCGATGGCTGTCTGTGCAAGTGGCATGCACTGATTGAAAAGTCCTAATGAGAATGAATACTGAAACCCCCCTTTTCTCCATGGGTAGGAGGGGAGAGTGGCCCTAAATACAGCCCCCAATAGTTAAACCTGCACTCGTGTGTTTCACATCCCTCAAAAGTGTTCTGGAATATAGTAGTCCCTTGTAGCTCAGTTGGTAGAGCATGGCGCTTGCAAAGCCAGGGTTGTGGGTTCGATTTCCCACGGGGGACTAGTATGAATATGTACGCTCTGGATAAGAGTGTCTGCTAAATAGCGTAAATGTAAAATGAATATGCACAAGCAAAACACTAGGTCTGGCTCCATATTTTGTTTTGAATAGGGTCTGGATAATGACCTTGGCTTTAGTCCTTGCTACCTTTTTCTCCTAACTGATGCAGGCTATCCTGGCCACTTCTGCTCCCCCTGTCACTTGATAGGAAGATTATCATCTGACCTTTTATCAGTCGTGACGCTGGTTTCTAATTGGACAGCGTACAAGGGGAGAACAGACCAACTTTGTTAGGGTGCCAGCAAAATTGATGTTCTCTCCATTCGTGGCATTTTCCTGATTAGACCACCTTGTCTGTGGATGGTGACGTCATATCCATGTGCAGGATATGTCTCAGCTTGTGAATGTACTGGCTAAGAAAAATCTTCTCTCATCGACGACTGGCAGGTTGGGCAAGTTCTGTATTAGGATGGCGGTAAATGGGCTTTGAGCTGTAGGTGAATGAGGCTAGCTTTTTCAAACAGAAATTTGCATCCTGTAGCACAAACTCCAGAAAGTTCTGGGACACTGTAAAGTCCATGGAGAATAAGAGCACCTCCTCCCAGCTGCCCACTGCACTGAGGCTAGGAAACACTGTCACCACCAATAAATCTACAATAATCGAGAATTTCRATAAGCATTTTTCTACGGCTGGCCATGCTTCCCACCTGGCTACCCCTACCCCAGTCAACAGCTCTGTACCCCCCACAGCAACTTGCCCAAACCTTCCCCATTTCTCCTTCACCCAAATCCAGATAGCTGATGTTCTGAAAGAGCTGCAAAATCTGGACCCCTACAAATCAGCCGGGCTAGACAATCTGGACCCTCTCTTTCTAAAATTATCCGCCGCAATTGTTGCAACCCCTATTACTAGCCTGTTCAACCTCTCTTTCAAATCGTCTTAGATCCCTAAAAATTGGAACGCTGCCGCGGTCATCCCCCTCTTCAAACGGGGTGACACTCTAGACCCAAACTGTTACAGACCTATATCTATCCTACCCTGCCTTTCTAAAGTCTCCGAAAGCCAAGTTAACAAACAGATGACCGAACATTTCGAATCCCACCGTACCTTCTCCGCTATGCAATCTTGTTTCCAAGCTGGTCATGGGTGCACCTTAGCCACGCTCAAGGTCCTAAATGATATCATAACCGCCATCGATAAAAGACAATACTGTGCAGCCGTATTCATCGACCTGGCCAAGGCTTTCGACTCTGTCAATCACCGCATTCTTAGCGGCAGACTCAACTGCCTTGGTTTCTCAAATGACTGCCTCGCCTGGTTCACCAACTACGTCTCAGACAGAGTTCAGTGTGTCAAATCAGAGGGCCTGGACCTTTGGCAGTCTCTATGGGGGTGCCACAGGGTTCAATTCTCGGGCCAATTCTTTTCTCTGTATACATCAATGATGTCGCTTCTTGCTGCTGGTGATTCTCTGATCCACCTCTACGAGACGACACCATTCTGTATACCATTCTGGCCCATCTTTGGACACTGGTGTTAACAAACCTCCAGACGAGCTTCAATGCCATGCAACACTCCTTCCGTGGCCTCCAACTGCTCTTAAGGCAAGTAAAACTAAATGCATGCTCTTCAACCGATCGCTGTCCACACCGCCCGCCGTCAGCATCACTACTTTGGACGTTCTGACTTAGAATATGTGGACACACAACAATACCTAGATGTCTGGTTAGACTGTAAACTCTCTTCCAGACTCACATTAAGCATCTCCAATCCAAAATGTATTCTAGAATCGGCTTCCTTTTCACAACAAAGCATCTTCACTCATGCTGCCAAACATACCCTCGTAAAACTGACTATCCTACCTACTCTTGACTTCGGCGATGTCATTTACAAAATAGCTTCAAATACCCTACTCAATAAATTGTGCAGTTCAATCACGTGCCATCCGTTTGGTCACCAAAGCCCCTATACTACCCACCTGCGACCTGTATGCTCTCGTTGGCTGGCCCTCGCTTCATATTCGTCGCCAAACAACTGGCTCCAGGTTATCTATAAGTCTTTGCTAGGTAAAGCCCCGCCTTATCTCAGCTCACTGGTCACCATAGCAGCACCCACCGTAGCACGCGCTCGCCAGCAGGTATATTTCACTGGTACCCTCCAGAGCCAACTACTCCTTTGGCCGCTTTCCTTACACGTTCTCTGATACCAATGACTGGAACGAATTGCAAAAATCACTGAAGCCAATGGAAGAAAGCAACTATATTCCTACAGCTTCCAGCATATCTGGTACCAGAACTCTCACGAGTCCCACACTCCCCTTAGTCTCCAAGACACAGGCTCCCTCACCTACACAGGTAGATATTATACTCCTAGAACTGACTACAAGAAATCACACCTACTAATATAAGTACTTAACATTCAGATCTGCCCGTACTCTCAAACAGGTCTTCCCAGACACACTGCCACAGCTAGCACAATCCGAACATACTCCACCCCCATTACCAAACTCACACACATTAATACTATTCATATCCCAAATATCACATCACAACTCTACAAACTACAAGTAAAACTCAAACAGGACAACTCATACAGAAGATCTCCCAGAATCAGGGCCAAAGCTTCACCCAGGATGAGATTCGTACACAATTTTTTCTCTTTTCAATTCTTATTAGGTTGAAAAATGCTACACACAACAAAAAATAATAACATTGACAGGCGCCTTTTCTCCCCAATTTTTGTGTACTCCAATCGCTAACGTATAACACTTATTTGTCTACGATCGCTCTCTACACCTACCGCATACGGGCATCGGGAAATCCGTTCTCTTCATTAACATCCAGCTGCGCCTGCCAATGCGCAGAGAGACTCATTTGTCTTGGAGGACAAAAGCAGGTCGCATCCTGGACCCTCTGGGCTCTCCTTGAGCGCAGCAGCACTTGCCGCCCATTCAGCAGTAAACCACACCACTATAGATCTCCCTACCAAGACTCACAGAACAGATTCAGTACACACCATCTGAAAATTAAAAAAGTATCAGCCTTGGAGCGCGTGATGAATTAACAACGGATAGTACCACCTACATCATAAATACACGGTTCATCGAAAACAGGTACAAAACTAAACTCGTGACACGCAGCTAGGCAATTGTTGCGTCGCCGCACTTCTATGTTACCTCACTTACAAAGAGTCAGCCATCACCAGAGCCCGCTGCGACAGAGCCTGGGCACGAACCCAGAGACTTGGTGGCACTGCTAGCGCTTGCGATCGTACCCGTGTGCTACTATGAATAGAACACACGTTACTCAAAATGTAAAATCCCAAATCCACATAAAGGCTGCGTAACGGCGATAGGAGAAACCAACAACTACAATTCACTATCCCCAACAATGATTCTGTTAACTCAGTATACAAAGTATTACTGCAAGTTCGGTGTCTAGGAACCATGTATTATTTGACTGCATCGGAAGAGGTCATCCACTATCATTATTCATCAATTGTTTAGCACAGACTTAGATACTGGATATCATCTAAAGTATTTTATGTACATCATTAAAAATATCCTAAATAAGGGGACTCAGAAGTTTACATCACTAAGTTGACTGTGCTTTAACAAATTGGAAAATATCCAGAAAATTATGTCATGGCTTAGTAAGCTTCTGATAGGCTAATTGACATATTTGAGTCTCAAATTGGAGGTGTACCTGTGATGTATTTCAAGGTCTACCTTCAAACTCAGTGCCTCTTTGCTCTGACTTATATGGGAATCAAAAGAAATCACCAAGCCTCAGGAAAAAATTGCAGACCTCCACAAGTCTGGTTCATCACCTTGGAGCAATTTCTCACAACACCTGAAGGAACCAGACACGTCTTCATCTGCACAAACAATAGTACACAGTATAAAACCATGGGACCACACGCAGCCGTCATACTACCGCTCAGGAAGAGAGACGCGTTCTGTCTCCTAGAGATGAGCGTACTTTGATGCAAAAAGTGCAAATCAATCCCAGAAACAGCAAAGGACCTTGTGAAGATGCTGGAGGAAACAGGTACAAAAGTATCTATCCACAGTAAAACGAGTCATATACGAACTAAACTGAAAGGCCGCTCAGCAAGGAAGAAGCCACTGCTCCAAACACACCATATAGCCAGACTACGGTTTGCAACTGCACACGGGGACAAAGATCATACTTTTTGTTTCTAGGTCTGATGAAACAAAAATAGAACTGTTTGGCCATAATGACCATCGTTATGTTTGGAGGAAAATGGGGAGGCTTGCAAGAGGAAGAACACAATCCCAACCATGAAACATGGGGGTAGCAGCATCATGTTGTGGGGGTGCTTTGCTGCAGGAGGGACTGGGTGCATTCACAAAATAGATGGCATCATGAGGCAGGAAGATTATGTGGATATATTAGAACAATCATCCAGAATCAGTCAGGAGGTTAAAGCTTTGTCGCAAATGAGTCTTCCAAATGGACAATGACCCCAAGCATACTTCCAAAGTTGTGGCAAAATGGATTTAAGACAACAAAGTCAAGGTATTGGACTGGCCATCACAAAGCCCTGACCTCAATCCTATAGAAAATTTGTGGGCAGAACTGAAAAAAACTTGTGCGAGCAAGGAGGTCTACAAACTAGACTCAGTTACACCAGCTCTGTAAGGAGGAATGGGCCAAAATTCACCCAATTTATTGTGGGAAGCTTGTGGAAGGCTACCCAAAACGTTTGACCCAAGTTAWACAATTTAAAGGCAATGCTACCAAATACTAATTGAGTGTATGTAAACTTCTGACCCACTGTGAATGTGATGAAAGAAATAAAAGCTGAAATACATAATTATCTCTACTATTATTCTGACATTTCACATTCTTAAAATATAGTGGTGATCCTAACTGACCTAAGACAGGGAATTTTTACTTGGATTAAATCAGTCAGGAATTGTGAAACTGAGTTTAAATGTATTTGGCTTAGGTGTATGTAAACTTCCGACTTCAACTGTATATCTCCCTCACTAACTTTAAGCATCAGCTGTCAGAGCAGCTTACCGATCATTGCAGCTGTACATAGCCCATCTGTAAATAGCCCACCCAACTACCTCATCCCCATGTTATTTTTTTTCTTCTACTTTGCACCCCAGTATCTCTACTTGCACATTCATCTTCTGCACATCTATCACTCCAGTGTTTAATTGCTGAATTGTAATTATTTYGTCACTATGGCCTGTTTATTGCCTTACCTCCCTAATCTTACTACATTTGCACACTCTGTATATAGACTTTTCTATTGTGTTATTGACTGTACTTTTGTTTATCCCATGTGTAACTCTGTGTTGTTTGTGTCGCACTGTTTTTCTCAATCTTGGCCAGGTCGCAGTTGTAATTGAGAACTTGTTCTCAATTGGCCTACCTGGTTAAATAAAGGTGAAATAAAAAATGACACAAGTCCCAATTACAGTTGGGTAGGTGGCTGCTTGTGGCAGCAAATAGGAAAACAGGTGATGAACCTTTTTTACTCTTTCTCTTTTGCTCTCTCCAGGGCTGGCTTTGAGCAGGACATCGAGGGAGACCACTCACTGTACCCTGAGAACTGCCATGGTGAGCGATCATCAACTTCCCCATACAGTAGCAACAGGCTAGTCATCTAAATATAAGCCCTGTAAAAAGAGAGTCTATTCCTTCATGGAAGTACAGTGCATTCWGAAAGAATTCAGACCCCTTCCCTTTTTCCACATTTTGTTACGTTACAGCCTTATTCTAAAAATAAATAAAAAATGTTTAAGTCCTCATCAATCTACACACAATACCCCATAATGAAAAAGGTTTTTTAGAAATTTCTGCAAATTTATTTTTAAAAAACAACATATGATTGATTTGGAAAGGCAGACACCTGTCTATATAAGGTCCCCGGTGCATGTCAGAGCAAAAACCAAGCCATGAGGTTGAAGGGTTTGTCCGTAGAGCTCAGCGACGGGATTGTGTTGGCACAGATCTGGGAAGAAAAATGTATGCAGCATTGAAGGTCCCCAAGAACACAGTGGCCTTTGGAACCACCAAGACTCTTCCTAGAGCTGGCCTCCCGGCCAAACTGAGTAATCGGGGGAGAAGGGCCATGGTCAGATAAGTGACCAAGAACCCGATGGGCACTCTGACAGAGCTCCGTAGTTCCTCTGTGGAGATAGGAGAACCTTCCAGAAGGACAAACATCTCTCCAGCACTCCCAATCAGGCCTTTATGGTAAAGTTGCCAGACAGAAGCCACTCCTCAGTAAAAGGCACATGACAGCCCGCTTGGAGTTTGCCAAAAAGACTCTCAGTCCATGAGAAACAAGATTCTCTGGTCTGATGAAACCAAGATTGAACTCTTTGGCCTGAATGCCAAGCGTTACGTCTGGAGGAAACCTGGCACCATCCCTACGGTGAAGCATGGTGGTGGCAGCATCATGCTTTGGGGATGTTTTTCAGMTGCAGCGGCTGGGAGATTAGTCAGAATCGAGGGAAAGATGAACAGAGCAAAGTACCAAGAGATCCTTGATGAAAGCTCAGCCAAGACAACGTAGGAGTGGCTTCAGGACGAGTCTCTGAATGTTCTTGAGTGGCCCAGCCAGAGCCCGGACTTGAACCCAATCGAACATCTCTGGGGAGAATTGCAAAAAYGTCTAAAAACCTGTTTTTGCTTTGTCATTATGGGGTATTGTGTAGGGATTGAGGGGGATAAAAAAAAAAAAAAAAATTTAAGAATAAGGCTGTAACATAACAAAATGTGGAAAAAGTCAAGGGCTCTAAATACTTTCCGTACATGGAAGAATGGATTTCACAGGCTTCCATGGTGTAATACCAAATACCTTCTCCCCTTTTGTTTGCTCTGTTATGGATTTAATTGATGTAACAATGTTTCATATGCTACCTGTCAATCTGCCAGCTAACATTGAAGTAGTATGTTCTTAAGGTACACACGAAAGTTATATCAACAATTTTACTACACTACAAGAATATGAGGAGAAAAGTATTGTTGGGGAGAAAACAGCACATCTAAAAAGTATTTTATGACACTTGAATCCACAACTGGGTCACAGTTTGGAAATATCCAGAGCAGTCCAAGCTACTTGCATGTCACGCGACCGTAAAAACCCATTTGTTTTCTTATGTCTTTGTGAGCGGTATTGTAATTCACTCCGTCTTTTGTTTTCGGTAGTAATGCTGTGTTTTGCTCCCATCAGCAGATGTTCTGGCGACCAAGCGAAACCAGAACTCCGCGGCAGACTCAGCCTACGGTCAGTTTCCATTTTTCCCCCAGTCTCTCTCCCTCCTTTCTCCCTGTGTTGGGTTCCACATTGTTTTATTGCAGTATGACTGAGCATAAACACTTTTAATTAAGTTACATGCAATGAATTTGCATTATCTATTGGCAATTTGTAGTTTCACATAAGGTTTCACACTAGACAACTTGAAAATGAAAGAATAGACAAATCTTTTCGGTGTCTGTTAAACCTTTTGACTTGGAGACCATACATACCATTATAGGTTTTGGGTTACTTGTAATTCAAAGTATTGTTTGTTTTGAACAGGTTCGGTTCGCTCATTAAGAGCTACAAACATTACTCTAGTTCCACATGTTGTAGAGAAGATTAAACATATGTTGCTGCTTTTGGAAATGGAAGCTCATGAGTAAGATCAGTTACACTTTTTAAACCAAGAGATCAAGATGAAATGGATCTCCTTGGGTAACCGATAGGTGATGTTCTTTTAATCTCACAATTCATGACTGGGCATGCCCAAGTCAATAAACCCCTCAGGTAGGCCTAATAATACTTGRGCGTCGTAATTGTTAATCGCAGAGCGAGCCTCACACCAGGGAAGACCCTCATTATGTAATATAATCCCAGCCTTAGCCGTTCACTGTGATGAACCCATGGAGTAAATTACACTATTAGAGGCTAATGGAGACTCTAGCCTCAGCTGCCAACAGGCACGTTGGGCATTAACCTCCTGGCGCAGGCCAGCCAAGCGTGAAGGTCCATGTCAGAGGAGTGATTTCTCAATTGGTGRAAGAGCCCAATTCCTACTGGATACTGCCATTTTGGTAATGCCAATTTAGTTTCAAATTGGGAATAGTGGCTTAGTTAAAAAGTAACATTTAAAACACATTTATATTAGGGCACATTTCCCCCTTGGATCTTGTGGCTGCAATGAACTGTACAATCAAGTCAACACAGATGGCATGTTGACGGAACAACATGTTCCAGTGAGTGAACTTTTCAACTAGCCCCCAGGTGCAATCTGTGTGGAAAATCATGGCAGTATCGCCTCCGCAGCCTCATTAGCAATCAATCCCATCATGCAGCAGCACACAGGGTTCAAGGTGGCCCTCCACGAGCACAGGGAACATAGCGGAGGTCACTGAAACCCCTCAGAAACACTGGCAATGCCAAAGACCTTGAAACGGTCTTGATGAATACGCAGAAACGTCGGGACTCCAGTGACTGAACAGGCGTAGGGAGCATGCCAAAATTTTGCCAGGTAATGGACATAGTGACTGTTTGTCATTTCCGAATGCCTTTGAAACAAACATTGGAACAAATCCATTTAATGAAGGCAATGCTTTACTGATCCTAGTTATGAGCCGGGGGATGGAAATATAATATGACAACTTTCCATGACACTAGTATTTAATAGATTATGACTTTGATTCTAGAATAGTTGAGTATATCATCTCCATTGTAGATTTATCCTACATAAGTTATGAGGATGAATCCTGCCCAAATCTTTGACTTCTTGTTTCATATTAGCTTTATTTCTAAAATGGATACTTTATACATAATGTAGAGACATACAGTGCATCAATAGGACATAGTGAATGCAGAGTTAGTTATCGAACTGCAGCTCATATAATAAATGACAGTGGCCTTGTGCCCATCTATGATTACTCAACAAAGTGGACCGCAGTGTTCTAAGAGATTGGTCCTGCGGCTGTAGAACATTGAACAAATCTCTGTTGACTTTGCCAGCTGGCTCGAACAGTCCGGTCCATAAATTGGCTTTGGTTTGTTCCGAAAGCTCGACAAGGTCTTTAAAAGGAACAAGAGCCCCGTATAAGGCCTTCGAAAAGGTCTTGCAGTCGAACGCTGCGCAAATGAACATAATTACCTGCAATTTGACTTATTTGGCAGCAACCGATGCCATAGACCTTCCCTTTTTAATGCATGGAAGATAACACAGAGACACTCCATTTGTAAGTGCTTCAACTCGTTAAAAACACTTTAGGAACTCGCGGTGGATCGTCCGCTCGGGTGGTGGTATGCAATTATGGGGCCGAGACGTAGCAGAAATCACAACAGATTGTCTCATGTGCATGCATTATGTGGACGTCCACGTGGTTAGCCGACCTCCTAATTACTTTTACAACAGCTTAACGTGTATTTCCTGTGGCTTATTATCACCTTGTAACAGTATACACCACGCGGGGCCCTATCAATAACACTCGCACACGACACACACGTCTTCACCTAGTGGAAATCCACGGCATAAAGAGAATCATACTGTAGTAGGTGTTACGCCGTATTGAAAAGCCTATGTGTAAGTAAATGAAAAGGCTGGGGAAATGATTGAATCGTCAGTTGGTGTTGACGTTCAGATTGAGTCAGCCAAAGAGAAGATTGGTCTTTTGAGACCAGGCTGAATAGAATTTTTCTTACCACTAAGAACAACACAGACCTCCATTAACCCCTGAGAGTGAGTGAGTCATTATAGCTGCTTATCACGCTCAGGTTTTCATGTATTCAGCTTCTCTTGGGGGTGCCTAGTGGCTTTACTTGTTGACGCAGTTATTTCCCAGGCACATTCATGAAGGTAACATCAATCCTGAAGGGAAGCGCTGTCGTGTTAGGCTTGGCAGCCCCCATTGCAGCCATGAGGGTGCGCCGCATRAAACGGGCAAAACAAGATAATGAATTTCCTGCCCGTCAAGCGAAGTGTGCATATGGGAAAGCCAATGATTCCAGTGGCATCTATCCTACAGATAGGCGAGGCGTTGTACAGACCCAACATCAATGTGTCATGGTCGGAAGCAGAGATTTGCCGGACTGGGGGTGAATTCACTTTAATAATGGGATGGTGGAGATTTTAACTGAAAATATTTTCATTTTCAAGGTCATTCTTGTTTTTACTATATATATATATATATTCATATATATAGTAAAAACAAGAATGACAAAGAATTACCTTTCACTAAAGCTTTAGTTATTGCATTTTCAGCATTCTCACTAAAAGGCTTTACAGACCTGTCTTCATAGAAGATTTATTAAAGAGATTCCCCAATACTCTTATTAAAATGTGGATTATTTTAACAAATCACAAGCTTCTCCAGCATACAGCATTTTTCTGTATTACTTAATGTTCCAATTGTCCTGGCTCAAGGGTACTCATAAAACCAAGTTCAGAAGATAAATGTGTGACTATAAACCCAGGCAGAAATACATTACTGGCAACCAGAAGTAGAACTCTGCTGAACCTAAAGACCTGCTGAAAATACCAGATGCTCCCCATTTGAATTGGATACGTGAAAATGCACTATTTTCTAGTTATATAACTAGGAAACGTATTATACTATGCAAACTGTTTGACTTTTCCGATTATGTTCCCTGGCGGGCTCTAGTGATAATGCCTTTCCCCTCAACCACTAATCCCAAAATGCCTTAAATATGTTAAGGCAACGTGCATATACACCGTTTTAAGAACAATAATATCTGGAGTTCAGTAAAGAGATGGGAACTCCAATTCCACCCAGTGCTAAATGTTTATTCGTCTGCCTGATTTATCTCTATCTGTGCTACTGTTAAATGACCGTTTATGACCTTTTTGACTGGGATGTATACAACAATGTATGCAATATAGGCTACAACAATATGTATATATAGGTAACTGCCAAAATAAAGGAAACACCAACAAAGTGTCTTAATAGGATGTTGAGTCACCACGAGCCAGARCAGCTTCAATGCACCTTGGTATAGCTTCTACAAGTGTCGTTCTTCCATGCCAAATYCCATCATTTGGTGGTTTGTTGATGCTGGTGGAAAACGCTGTCTCAGGCGCCGCTCCAGAATCTCCCTTAAGTGTTCAGTTGGATTGAGATTCTGTGACTGAGACGGCCATGGCATATGGTTTACATCGTTTTCATGCTCATCTACCCATTCAGTGCCCTGTGTGTGGGTCCATTGTCATCCTATGGGGGCGTAGCCATGGTAGCCAAAATAATGGCCTGCATAGTATTTTTATACATGACCCTAATCCTGATGGGATGTTAATTGCTTAATTACCTCAGGAACCACAACTGTGTAGAAGCACCTGCTTTCAATATACTGTGCTTTGTATCCCTCGTTTACTCACGTGTTTCCATTATTTTGGCAGTTACCTGTATCTGCCAGAGGGTGTTTGTTCACAAAAACACATCAAGGCAGGGTAGACATTCTGATGCATGTTTTGCTCACTGGCAGTTCCATAATCCTTCAAAAGGCACAACCTGCCATGTCCTGAGGCCTGGTCTAGCCTCCATTGGCACTAAGCAGAGAAATCTGGAAACCTCACACTCCCTGCAGATATGCATATGTCCTGTTCATTCAAGCCAAATACAGTGGGATGATCACAACCTTTTTTAGCACTAGCCATAATGCTTACACTTTGTGCCATATCGTGTCAAAATCCCGCCAAGATGAATGCTTCATAAACGTGTAAGTATCTCTTGTCTTTACATACAGTAGCATTGCTGTCCTGCCAACAGAAGTAACACTGCAGTGAAGCATCAAACGGTCAATTTTGATTGGTTGAAATATTAACCAGTCTATGCTTTACATAACTGTTATGGTCAGTGATAAAAGGCAAAATAAAGTGCACGTTACTTGGGACTGTGTATCTATCAAACTTGGCTAATGGCCAAGACAGTTGGTCGCTGAAAGGAATTTAAGGAGTATGCACAGATTATTATTCTGTAGAGTGTCTCAGATCAATTCAAAACACAAGTCGTTGTGTGTCTGTGTCACACTCCTAACCCATCACCCACCACTACCACACTCTCTTAGGCCTAAGGTAACAGTTTCTCATTTCTGTCAGCTGCTCGTGACCTTTAAGGAAGACTATCAACGGACAGTGGGTGCCGCAACATAGGCAATGTCAACATCCCTTGTCTCGCAGTGCGTGAATGCCAATGCATCGGCCTATGAGTGGATTCTAATGCCGGTGCTGGAGTCCCTGTACCTGCTTACATATTCAGTCCCTGAATATTCCTTCCTCTGTTCTTTCCCCTGAATCATTCTCATAAAATGGCTTCATGTCTTTGATTTTGTGATAGCTTGGTTTCTAATAGAAGTAATTTGTACTCTGAGTTAGTGACGAGCAGAAGACATATTGTACAGTATATTGACTTTTCTTTGTTGTCAAATGGTATCTGGAGCATWTYCAAGCCAATCATTTTCCGTGTAATAGCTGTTTACTGGAGTTGGTAGGTACYGCACACATACAGCACTGTTTTGACAACAACAAAAGTCATAACTCACTTAGCAGATCCCAACGTTTTAACCCTTGATTGCTACTCTAAGGTTAGTTGGCAGGCAGTGCCATCATAATCGCTCGGAGCACAGGATCTCAAACCGGTAGTGAAATCCGAGGCTTACCATGCATTTGGTTCCCATTAGAGGCAAGGAGTCCTCTGGGAACATCACTCTTTCTGCAACTCTGTGACCTACTTCTGCGTCTATATGAGAACCACATGGGAGGGCCTTTACTCGACAGGGCTTTCGAGAGAAAGACAGTCGCTTTGTTTGAGTCGAATTACCATATCTGTGTCTCTCGCCCCATCCTATTTTTAACTAATGTTGGAGAAAAAAAGAGAACGATGAGATGAAAATAAGCGGAACATGTTGCTGCTCACCGGGGGCAGATGATATTAGTGGTGGGTGGATGTGTGCATTCTATTTCGGTATTATTTTGCATAAAGTACATCATTATTATGTATGGTTCTACCTCGAACTTTCAGTTATACAAATCTGTTGATATGATGCAAGGACACGGGCCAAGTACTATTTCATACTTTACACTTTAACACTGTGCAATTACTCAAAGGAATCAAAATTMCATGAACCTACATGGTACCTTAATGAAAAGTGACTGACCACAACCTTTCTCAGGAAGCAGCAAGCTACGATTTCTTTAGTTACCTCAGTCCAGCACGTTCATCCACCCCTCCTAATCCCTCTGATGACATTTTAATGGAGCTCCCCAGAGTACACAGAGAGTACACACAGACCATTACCTCTGTTGGGCTAAACCCAACTCCAGCTGCTGCTATGCTGAATATGCCAGGGCACCGTTCTCATTTAGCCTCCCCATAACCGAGCCTCAATACTTGGCTGCAGTGTGCCAGTTTGAGCCCTGATAAGCTTCTGGATATCTAAGTGTTGATCTTGGCTAGTGTGAGAAGCCAGGTGCACCTGCAGTGAAGTATGAACTCAAACTCTCTCTTTCCCGGGGTCTTCTAAGCTRTTTGTGCTCTGTGTTTAGAGTCTGGGCTTATTTGGGTGTTTGCTATGATGAATGAGTAGACTGTCTTCTCTGTCACAGCCTCCTGAGAGAGTGGCAGCAGAGTACTTGGCAGGATAGTGCTCCGTGTTTGACGGAGGGAAGAAGCGCTGACTTGAGGCTGGATTCAATCCGTATCGCGGAAGTTCCGCGTTATAGCTCGATTTAAATTTAACGGCAATCTTCCCGCGTTCKCAGAGACTGCAATCACGGTAACGCTGCGTATGTCATCTCAATCGGAAATTACCTTTACGTKTTAATGCGGATCTTCCACAGTACTTCTGCAATACGGATGGAACTTGATTTAGGATGAGTCATGCTGTTACAGTCACAACAGGGGGGACGGTTGAATGTGAAATGCTTTTTATGTCGTGACAGGATCTGACAAGGTAACGGTTTTATTTTTGTATGGGCTAAGTCGTGACCTCACTATCTTTCTTTTTCTCCTTTAGGTGTCCGAAGGCTACCTGACATGGAGAAGTCCAGCCCCAGCATCCACTACACGCTCCTGATCGCCTGTGTCCTGGTGGCCTTCTTCCTCGGCGCCATCCTCTCCGGCTTCCTGGTGTCATGCTACTGCAGTCACAACGCCCGCCGTGCCCACCGGCTTGGCAAGGACCCTGAGGCATCCCTCCACCCCGCCCTCTCGCTGCGCAGCCTGGCCAAGCTAAATGGCCTGCTGGACGGCCAGCTGAAAGAGGAAAAGCTGGACGTGTCTACGCCCAAGATGTACAGCTCTTTCGTTCCCAACGGGAAGGAGCACACTCCGGGCAGGCACGGGATGTCCCTGGGAGACCCGGACCTTAACCTCTCCCAGGGGGAGAACCTCTCGGGCCTGCCCACCCCGGAYTCCACCCCGGAGCTGCCCATCAAGAACATGAAGGCCTTCCGGAACGAGTGGGAGAGGAACCAGAACTGCAACAACGCAAAGGAGTCTAAGGCACCGCCTGGCACTGGTTTCGGCCTTGGTTCGTCGAGGTCCAGCTCGGGGGTCACCCAGCAGGTGTTCCCCTTCTCCCACAGCCTGACCAATGGCCAAGCCCTCGGGCACYTGCCCGAGGAGAGGAAGATCCCAAACGACGAGCGTGCAAAGGGGGCTTCGGCCTCCCAGTCCTCCTCCTGCTACCCGCAGACGGTGGTGGATGTGGCGGCCCTGGACGAGCTCCTCAAGCACATCCACGAGGTCAGCGCCTCAAGCAGCCACAGCATCACTGTGCTGACCTCACCGTGTGCTCCCCTGCCGGGTAGCTCCAGCTCCAGCCATAACCACAGTCACAGCCAGAGCAGCTTCAGATCCCAGCCCCAGATCCCCGAGACGGAGTCGGCCCCGTACTACAGCTCCTCCACCCTGCCCAGGGACAGTCTGACCCGCCGCCTGGACGTGCCCCCAGACRCTGCTGCCRCCTCCTCAGCTGGCGCCACCCCGCTGCAGCAGCAGTCCATCCCCGAGCGGAGCTCAGTGACTCGCCACCACTCCCAGAGGCATTTAATGATCAAGATGGGCAACGGAGGGGCCGTCCCGCGCCAGCACAGCTTCAGACAGGGCGGGGTTGGGCCACCACCCCACCAGCTGCTCACCCGGATGAACTCTGGAGGTGGTGGCGGGGGAGGGGTTGGCTTTGAGGCCCACCGGCCACTCATCCCCAGTGCCTGCCTGACACGGCAGCACAGCTACAGCGAACCGCCCCACCTCCACCGCGCCGCCATCGTACGCCGCACGGCCTCCCTCAAGCCCCAGGTACCCCCCAAGCCCCTCTTCCTGCCCGCCACTTCGCCWGTAAACGAGCAAGGCAATTACAACTACTGAGAGCTAGGAGTCGGACCGAGAGGCTCCGAAACGACAGACGATGTAACCGCGCTCCTCTCAGAGTTAGGGCAACTCCCGGCGACGGGGGCGATTGAGTGGGGTTCGAGGGGGCAACAACCGGGACTGGCATATCTTTTGACGAGACTGCCGACAATAGCCTCCACACCTGATGAATGTCCTTATACCATATTGGTATTATTGCAATGCTACTTGATCACAGGACAGTGATGGATTAACAGCATATAGAACATGTGGTAGTATTAAATTGACTTGGAGGATCTGTACCCTCGTTTGAGGCCAAAGAATAAAGTAACGGGCCCAAAACTCAATGTAAAGGACAGATCGCAAGTCGGCCACCAAAGCTGGGAACAATGCCTGCTTTAGCTTGGACCCAAGGCCTCAACTTAAGAGAGCACCTCACGACACAAACAGTGCTCATCCTGCCTGTAATGTATGTATACTGTATGCGTGWGTGTATACATGTATATGCACTTCATGTTAAGATACCAGAGGGCAGAACCATGAAGCAGCTACATTGACTGTGGTGAGACGGTCAACTCCTAGCCATTTCTTAACCGTCTTATGACAGAGATACCATGGAGGCCCCACTCAGTACACACATTCGGTATAAACATCCCTCGACAAGGGATTAAGCAATAACTTACCGTTGTGTAGTTAAGTATCAACTGTACCCCTTGATATAAGGGTAAGTATTATACTTCTTGCAGCATACCATAAGAAAAGACCACTTTGATAATGCTTGGAAAATKATTAATTCTGTATTAGTGGAATGATGCTGAGGAACGAGACACATGGYGTCAGTATAGACCCATCATGCATCACAGCGTTACTATTATGTTTGTCACTGGTGGATGGGGGCTCGGCTGGCCTGTGATAGGAGGCCGCCTCGGGGCCTGATGAGTTAGGAGAATCGTTGCCCTGCATTTGGAATTCTTACTTTTTGGACATAAATGCTAGGATAACTCCAGAGGAATTTAACAAGCCCTCAATATGATTGTCATTGTCATTCAAGAAGAGGATGCAGTGCACTGCAACCTCGAAAATAATTAGTTTCATCCTTAACACTTAGTGAGAATTGGTTCCACATTGAGGTGCAATCATTCAGGCTATGTATTATATTAGCAACATAAAATTATATTTAAAAAGTCAAGTCTTAAAGYRGAGCCCCAAGAAATCACTCACGGGCACATAGCGCCCTCTTATGGACAAGCCCTTAATAACTGTGTAATAAAGTCAGTAATTATGTTTACCATATTGCTATTAACATTGTGGATGTTGTTGTAAATAAAGGCATCTGTGGAATAATACTAGCCAAACTTTGATTTGTATGTGTTAATGTGTGCCTTATTTAATAATGTGGGGTGGAAAAGGGAAAAAAGTCTGTTTTTGTCTCCATCGTTCTGTTGTCATTACAAATTCATTTAAAATCTGTCCTCCTGCACGGACTCCATATCAGAGGTTCTATTTCTGCTGACAGTTGTTTGTTTGTTTTTTTAAATGCATTCGTCTTTTTTTTGTTTCATGCTCTTTAGGCTTCTTTATATACTGTATATTTAATGACAAAGGAGCTAGATGGAAAAGATTAGTAGATCTGAAAGTATATCAGCCATGTTAGGTCAGTGTCATGTTTCTGAAAGAGCTCTCAAATATGTTTGAAATGGTATGGACATAGGCTGAGGCATAACTCTGCTTTACAAAGAAATTGTATTTAATAAGGGCTCTATTCAGTCTGTAAAGCTGAAGCGTTACCGATTCCGATAGAGTTGTTAAGGTAAATTCCCGTTGAGCCGACATGCGCAGCGTGAATGCAGTGTCTGCTAAAGCGGGAATATTGCCTTTTAAATTTCAATCACGCTGTAAAGCAGGATTTTCGCAATGCGGATATATAG
Organism: Salvelinus sp. IW2-2015; assembly: GCF_002910315.2. NCBI lineage: Eukaryota > Metazoa > Chordata > Actinopteri > Salmoniformes > Salmonidae > Salvelinus > Salvelinus sp. IW2-2015. The sequence goes on from NC_036869.1 coordinate 16,882,109, forward strand.
CCCCAAGTGTGGGGCGAAAGAGGCTGGCTGAGGGACTTGCAAATGAAAATGCAGCAAGAAGGGCTGGATGGTTGATGATTGCCTGGTCCAACAAGTATGCTATTCAAATGAAGCTCAGGATTGTAGGTGTCTGAAGATGCCTGAAGTGATGCCTACAGTGAGCTAACAGTGCCCATAGGTTTAGTTATTTCTTTGCTATTACTGTAAAAGCAAAATTCCACCCMAAAACTATCTTTTGGTATTTGTTTCATTAGTCTATTGTTGATCTAGTCCCCAAAATGTTTTGCATGTCAGCAATCAAGTTCATACGGCTGTATTTCTGTGTTTTTAAAGTTATAGCTTAACTTGATTKCTGACAGTCCCAAAATGTTTGCATATGTCACCAATGGACTAATGAAACAAATACCAAAAGCTAGTTTTGGGGTGGAATTKTCCTTTAAATAGAGAAATAGCACCTGCAGCGTCTGTGTGTGCAAGGAACCAAGACTTTGTTTTACGTTGAGGTTAACAAGTGAGTTGATTGAGTGTGTGCACAGCACTGGCACCTTCTCTGCCTCAAGTTGAACAGAAATATCAAATMATTCAATGCTAATGTCAATTGCAAGACACGTCATGAAATGCCTACAACACTAAAACCACGTTATCTATATCCCCTCATCTGGCCACCTTGACAGAAAAAAGTTGAGTCGGGCGCTAGAATAGAYTAATGTAAACTGGTTACATTTGAGTAATGTATGCCAATATTGAGTTTATATGCAATGTATGCGTTTTCAATTGCTATAAAAATCCCTTCGAAGAATGCTCTCTGACATGCATCTAAAATCTTATTAATGTATCATACCCCTCACTCACTTGACCAATGAGGTTTACTTTTTTTGTAAATATAGCAAACCAGCAGTCACTTGCATCTCCATGGTGATTTCATTTATTTTTACAAGTGGACTATGCCCCAGATGCTCCTGAGTTCTATTAAACACAGCTGTATGTCCGCTACAATTAAAGATATCTAATAAAATGATCTTCAAATGCATGTTGTATGTGTGTCAAATACTTCATACAACTGTGTGGCACCTGTCGTGCGTAAACCAAGTCAATAGGGGCCCAATTCCGACCTGAGTTGGAACGTAATTCCTTTTTATGCCCTTTTCTCTCTATGCGTATTCTGACCTTGTATCAAGGTAAGACCYAGATGCAGACCGTGTCGAAGTAACAATGTTTATTACAGCAACAGGGGCAAAGGTACAGGACGGCAGGCAGGCTCAGGGTCAGGTCAGGCAGAGGTCGGTAATCCAGAGGTGGGGCAAAGGTACAGGACGGCAGTCAGGGTCAGGGACAGGCAGAGTGGTCAGGTACAGGGTCAGGCCAGGCAAGGGTCAAAAACCAGGAGGACGAGAAAAGAGCGACTGGGGAAAAGCAAGAGCTGACACAAAAAATGCTGGTTGACTTGACAAGCAAGACGAACTGGCAACAAACAACACAGGTATAAATACACAGGGGATAATGGGGAAGATGGGCGACACCTGGAGGGTGGTGGAGACAATCACAAAGACAGGTGAAACAGATCAGGGTGTGACACCTTGAATTTAAGCATGACAATCGCGTGCCATTCACCCGCTATTTGTTCAGGTGGCGATCGAATAAATGGACGTGTGTACAAATACGACGTATTCTGACCTGGACTTAATTCCCTAATAATTCCACCACCTTTCGCACAAGGAAACCATGAATATGGTCTAGCGAACCTACCGGTTCCAAGTGCAAAAATCCTATTTATTTTTCAGATAGAAATAACACCAGTCTACATGCGCTGTAATTTACAACATGATAAAAGCTAGGTAAATTAGTAATCCATTTGGATAAGSGCATTGTAAATGACTTGTTTTGGATATATTTTACCCTATCATTTCTGGAGACAAATGTGAAGCCAGTCATATGGCAGCAAACTCAAACATATCAACACATCACCTTTCCCACAGTAAAGTTTATAAAATGCTGTGCCATTATGCAGAATTTCAATTGTATGGCCTTTGAAGTTGCAGGGATGGGCACTCTCAAATTTCTTAATTATAGGCTACCCCGACTTTCTCTGTTTCCTATTTCTATCAGTATCGACCGTCAGTAGGCCTAATAATACATATTAAACTGCCAATTCACTGTTAGTTCCCTTTAGTTGGTATAGGCTACAACAGGCATCATCAACTAGATTCCGCCCGGGGCCGATTTCTTCTTGAGCGGTTGGTCGGGGGCCGGAACATAATTACAAATAATTTGTAGACTGGAAATTGACTGTAAGAAGCCTAAACAGGTACAGTACCAGTCAAAGGTTCGGACACACCTACTCATTCCAGGGTTTTTTCTTTATTTTTACTGTAGAATAATAGGCAAGACAAACTATGAAATAACACATATGGAATCATGTAGTAAGCAAAAAGTGTTAAATAAATCAAAWTATATTTKAGATTTGAGATTCTTCAGAGAAACCACTGCTAAAGGACACCAATAAGAAGAGACTTGCTTGGGCCAAGAAACACGAGCAATGTACATAAGACCGGTGGAAATCTGTCTTTGGTCTGATGAGTMCAAATTTGATATTTTTGGTTGCAACCGYTGTGTCTTTGTGAGACGCASAGTAGGTGAACGGATGATCTCCACATGTGTGGTTYCCACYGTGAAGCATGGAGGAGGAGGTGTGATGATGCTTTTCTGGTGACACTGTCTGTGATTTATTTAGAATTCAAGGCACACTTAACCAGCATGGCTACCACAGCATTCTGTAGCGATACTCCATCCCATCTGGTTTGGGCTTAGTGGGAMTATCATTTGTTTTTCAACAGGATACGAATAGGCCTATGCATAGCCTATAGTTMGCTTTCTTTCATTGATCCCTAATATTTTAAACCCGTTCTCTCGAAATTCTATTGATCCTGTCGACAAAATTCAATCTAACAAGGGACACCGTATTAAAAGGGATGGCTTAAGATACATGYACTGAAAACCCTTTTGAATGAAAACCCCACAAGGTGTAACGTGGTGCATACTGGCGGCAGARGTCAGGCGCAGGAGAGCGAAAACTGATTTACAACGGTGTCGTTTAATAAACATAAAAACCACCGTAAACAGAACAATCAATGAATGGGTCAAACAAAACCCGGTAATCCACCAGTATAATGTGCACAAACACTACAAGAAACAATTCCGGACAAGGACATGGGGGGGAAACAGAGGGTTAAATACACAACATGTGTATGTGATGGAATTGGAACCAGGTCTGAGGAAGACAAGACCAATGGGAAATGAAAGGTGGATCGGCGATGGCTAGAAGACCGGTGAYGCCGAATACCGCCCGAACAAGGAGAGGGACGAACTTCGGCAGAAGTCGTGACAGTACCCCCCCCGACGCGCGGCTCCAACTGCGCGTCGACGCCTCGGGAACGACCCGGAGGACGAGGCGCAGGGCGATCCGGACGAAGATGGTGGAACTCCTGCAGCATTGAAGGGTCCAACACGTCCTCGACCAGAACCCAGCACCTCTCCTCCGGACCGTACCCCTCCCACTCCACGAGGTACTGAAGGCCCCTCGCCCGACGCCTCGAATCCAGGATGGAGCGAACGGAGTACGCCGGAKCCCCCTCGATGTCCAGAGAGGGCGGAGGAACCTCCCGCACCTCAGACTCCTGGAGCGGGCCAACCACCACCGGCCTGAGGAGAGACACATGGAACGAGGGGTTAATGAGGTAATCGGGGGGAAGCTGTAACCWATAACAAACCTCGTTCACTCTCCTCGGGACTTTAAATGGCCCCACAAACCACGGACCCAGCTTCCGGCAGGGCAGGCGGAGGGGCAGGTTTCGGGTCGAGAGCCAGACCCGGTCCCCGGTRCGAACACACTGAGGTGGCAGTCTGCGTTCTTTTTTTGGCGCAGCACGTCCCGCTGAAGGTGAACACGGACAGCTTCCCATGTCTCCTCCGCGCGCCTGAACCAGTCGTCCACCGCAGGATYCTCGGTCTGACTCTGATGCCAAGGCACCAGAACCGGCTGGTACCCCAGTACGCACTGGAAGGGAGAGAGGTTAGTGGAGGAGTGGCTAAGCGAGTTCTGTGCCATCTCGGCCCAGGGCACGAACGCCGCCCACTCCCCCGGCCGGTCCTGGCAATAAGACCACAGAAACCTGCCCACATCCTGGTTTACTCTCTCCACCTGCCCATTACTCTCGGGGTGAAACCCTGAAGTAAGGCTGACCGAGACCCCCAGACGTTCCATGAATGCCTTCCAGACCCTAGACGTGAACTGGGGACCTCGATCAGACACTATATCCTCAGGCACCCCGTAGTGCCAGAAGACATGCGTAAACAAGGCCTCCGCAGTCTGTAGGGCCGTAGGGAGACCGGGCAGAGGAAGGAGATGACAGGACTTGTGTGAGGAAGACAAGACAAAAACCAATGGAAAATGAAAGGTGGATCGGTGATGGCTAGAAGGCCGGTGACGTCGATCACCAAACGCTGCCCGAAGAAGGAGAATTACATTTATTCAGCATGCGCAAGGGAACCACACCTGCAAAGCCTGTTATGCACCTTCATAAGTAAGCCTGAATAGCCAACAACTACTGAGAAGTGCGTAATTTCCTAAATCGAAATCAGCCCCTAGGTGAAGATTAAGGGTATGAATAAATCACACTATTTCAAGTGGACCATGTCCAGTGAATCGTGTTTTTTAACTTGGTCTTTTTTACATACATTAAAATTGCTTTCTTTTATRAAAATCCAAATAGCTAATTCACATGGTTAATTTAGCTTAGAACCATACCTTGCGCTGTCAGATTCTGATGTTCCAAGCATGTTCATGTGAAGTTTCTAAAACGTGTTTAAGAAAAAATGTAATCATTTTAGCCAAGTCTAATGTCCTGTGAAATGTTATGTCAAGAATTTGATTCTGATTATATACTTGGAGATGAATGACAGCCCTATTTTGTGAGGGATTCAAAAGAGGAAATGGTTCRGGTTGCAACCACATGCCCATTTTTTAAACTCCGATCTTTGGCACCCTCATGAGGTCTATTGCGCACTGTGCAGTGCAGAAAGAGATGACAGCTTCTGTATCTTTTATTGATGAGTAAGTGTAGAGCCGGGATTCAATCCGATGTCGGGTTACAGGCATTGAAGCTTTTAAAGGCAATTTCCGATAGTGTTTATGGTGAATGGGATCTCCGCGAACGCAGGAACATTGACTTAAAAATCCGCAATGCCTAGGACCTGCGATCAATTGGAATCCCGGCCTAAGAGTTTTTATGCAGACGCATTTTTGGTGTAGTGAGTTGACCACAGAGAAATTGCATTCAATGATAATGAAATTAGGAAATCTGAAATTAGGAAATCTCTCATAAGTGATTGCATGGACCCAAATAACAATTTAAACGTTACTAACAGGTCAAATAGGACAAACATATCAATAACCAATGAATAGTAAAAGTAATCAAATGTAACAATATCTAATCAATGACTAGGAAACGGTTCTAACAACCAATAATTATACAGTTCAAGACTGTACTGCTCACAAGTGTGTTGACAAGCAACATGAACACTCAGTCAGGTTATTTTGTAAGCAATCCAAAACARTAACACAAAAGCGAGGCCACATTGACTAAAAACAATAGACTGATCAAACACCGATTCAAGCCATAGTGCTGATATTATAGCGTGATTGACATTTAAAGGCAATGTTTCCGCATTCAAAGAGACTGCATTAACGTTAAACGCTGCATAAGTCGGCTCAGTCGGAAATTGCCTTTCAATTTCAACCGTATATAATTTCAAACACATATTTTGCGCTAYAGATTGAATCGAGCCCTAGGATGCAGATCTGTATTCCCAAAACAAAATACGCCCACTATGAATACATTCAGTAGATGAAAGACATGACTTCCCAAAAAATTTGTCAAATGAACCTGAAGCCATTTGCCTCCTCATTGTAGGCCTTTCTTTAACAAAACTTTTTTTWAATGTATTTATTTAACCTTTATTTAACTAGGCAAGTCAGTTAAGAACAAATTCTTATTTACAATGACGGCCTACCAAAAGGYKGGGACGGGGGCTGGGATTAAAAATAWWWWWTKTATAAATATAKGAAATTTAAATATAGGACAAAACACACATCACGACAAGAGAGACAACACAACACTACATAGAGACAGACCTAAGACAACAACATCACAGGGCAGCAACACATGGCAACACAGCATGGTAGCAACACAACATGGTACAAACATTATTGGGCACAGACATCACAAAGGGCGAGAAGGTAGAGACAACAATACATCACGCAAAGCAGCCACAACTGTCAGTAATAGTGTCCATGATTGAGTCGTTGAATGAAGAGATTGAGATAAAACTGTCCAGTTTGAGTGTTTGTTGCAGCTCGTTCCAGTCGCTAGCTGCAGCGAACTGAAAAGACGAGCGACCCAGGGATGTGTTAGCTTTGGGGAACTTGGGAASTGTTCAGAACAAGGTTAAGGGTAGAGAAAGCTTGCTGGACACTAAGAAAGCTTTGTTATAGAGCATTTAACGCAAAATCCGGGGAGGGGCCAGCTGAGTATAAGACTGTATCATCTGCATATMAATGCATGAGAGAGCWTCCTACTACCTGAGCTATGTTGTTGATAGCCCCCAGACTCCRTATCCTTGTGGTTTTTGGCAGGCTGGGGGTTCAAGCCCCGGTCGAGTCATACCAAAGACTCTAAAAATGGGACCTGACACGCCTCTGCTTGGCACTCAGCATTAAGGAGATCAAATCAGATCAAACTTTATTTGTCACATGCACCAAATACAACAAGTGTAGACCTTACAGTGAAATGCTTACTTACAAGCCCTTAACAGTRTAGTTCAAGAAAGAGTTAAGAAAATGTTTACCAAATAAAGGGTATATACAGGGGGTACCAGTACTGAGTCAATATTAGGGGGTACAAGTTAGTCGAGGTAATTTGTACATGGAGRTAGGGTTGAAGGTGGGCCTGTTCGACCAGCCTTTTCYTGTAGTCCCCGATCAGCTCCTTTGTCTTGCTCMCATTGAGGGAGAGGTTGTTGTCCTGGCACCACACTGCCAGGTCTCTAACCTCCTCCTTATAGGCTGTCTCATCATTGTCGGTGATCAGGCCTACCACTGTTGTGTCGTCAGCAAACGTAATGATAGTGTTGGAGTGGTGTTTGGCCATGCAGTCATAGGTGAACAGGGAGTACAGGAGGGGACTAAGTACACACCCCTGAGGGGCCCCAGTGTTGAGGAACAGCATGGCAGACATGTTGTTGCCTACCCTTACCACCTGGGAGCTGATCCAGGATCCAGTTGCAGAGGGAGGTGTTTAGTCCCAGGGTCCTTAGCTTAGTGATGAGCTTCGTGGGCACTATGGTGTTGAACGCTGAGCTRTAGTTAATGAACAGCATTCTCACATAGGTGTTCCTTTTGTCCAGGTGGGAAAGAGCAGTGTGGAGTGCGATAGAGATTGCATCATATGTGGCTTTGTTTGGCCGGTATGCAAATTGGAGTGGGTCTAGGGTATCCGGGAGGATGCTGTTGATGTGAGCTATGACCAGCCTTTCAAAGCACTTCATGGATACCGACGTGAGTGMTACGGGGCGGTAATCATTTAGGCAGGTTACCTTCGCTTCCTTGGGCACAGGGACTATGGTGGTYTGCTTGAAACATGTAGGTATCACAGACTCGGTCAGGGAGAGGTTGAAAATGTCAGTGAAGACACTTGCCAGTTGATCCACGCATGCTTTGAGTACACATCCTGGTAATCCGTCGGGCCCCGTGGCTTTGTGAATGTTGACCGGTTTAAAGGTCTTGCTCACATCGGCTACCGAGAGCGTTATTACACAGTCATCCAGAACAGTTGGTGCTCTCATGCACGCTTCAGTGTTGCTTGCCTTGAAGTGAGCATAAAAGGCATTTAGCTCATCTGGTAGGCTCGCGTCACTGGGCAGCTCGCGTCTAGTTTTCCCTTTGTAAACCGTAATAGTTTTCAAGCCCTGCCACATCCAACGAGCATCAGAGTTGGTGTAGTAGGATTCAATCTTAATCCTGTATTGCCGATTTGCTTGTTTGATGGTTCGTCTGAGGCCATAGCGGGATTTCTTATAAGTATACGGATTAGTGTCCAACTTCTTGAAAGCGGCAGCTCTAGCCTTTAGCTCGATGCAGATGTTGCCTGTAAATCATGGCTTCTGGTTGGGATATGTACGAACGGTCACTGTGGGGGTGACGTTGTCGATGCACTTATCGATGAAGCCGATGACTGAGCTGGTATACTCCTCAATGCCATTGGATGAATCCAGGAACATATTCCATTCTGTGCTAGCATAACAGTCCTGTAGCGTAGCATCCGCATCATCTGACCACTTCCGTATTGAATTGTGATTGGGATGTAAGGCCCTGCGCATCCTGTCCAGGGGTGTACTTGGAGGACTACATCAAGCTGCCTCTCACTACAGGGCCCTTCTGACTCAGACAAGGYTTACTTGTTCAAGGTTCTTACTTTCCCCTGCTTCCATATTTACAATACTCAGCTAACACAAGGTCTTTTACACAACAAATAGCTCCAATGCTTAACCAAATGTGATTTTAATTAAGTAAATGTTTACATGCCATCAGTAAACTTACTAAACCTTCACATAAAGCTTTGTTTGGGCATAGCCTGCCCTGCTTGTGGTTAACAATTTATCATCACCGAGGTACGTTTATTTGCTCCAAATAAAGTATTTTCGTGGGGGGGGTTGAATGTCCATACTCTGTAGTACGCTTTCCATACTCTGTAGTAAATGTGCGGTCTGGTCAGTTTCTCTTCGAGACAGTTTTATGCACCACTAGCACATTCAAAATACTTTTGTCCACCTCAGGAAAAAAAATGACAATCTGTTATTAAAATAAGATTAGCGGTTTCTCTTTTACTGCTGTCCTCCGCTCAACTCAAAAGGAGCTTCATGAAAGCAGTTTCTGTCAGGCCTGACGCAGAGTGCTACCTGRCACTGTTGGCACTTCAATCGAGATTCCATAGTGACTCCATTCTTCCTGCATTGCAGGCACCTCTTTATTAACACCCTTTTTCTTGACAGCGATAGGCGTTTTGACAGGGACAGGTACGTGTGTAGTTCTCATCCTCAATTGTGCATTTCTCACCTGTTCTAATAGCTCAACAGACACCCCACAAATCTGGTTTGTAAGCTCTTCTATGAATGCTTGGTGGGTCATGGGTGCAGTCCCATCCTTCTTGCACAGCTCATTGAGAAKATATTTTCCCTCCTGTAATCCATCATATTTCTAAACTTCAGCTGACCTAGGAGGATGACCATTCCAATGAAATTATAAAACTTGGTTGTACCAACGCTTTCCTCTTTTCTCCCTTTCCGTGTTATGTTGTTTGTCTGAATCAGCTTGTTTGTTTGTGTGGAGGCAGAGGGTTCTGACAGTGTTCACACTGAAAAACAGTTTGAATAAGTCCAGAGGAGTGCTGTCAGGTGAGGGGTCTTCTGGTTAAACTCCTGGCTGCTTGGCTGGCAGGAATGTCAAATCGGCAGGAGCCTCATCAGGGTTTTTCTCAGTTTTCCACGRCTGTTTTGACAGGCTTGTTATGTCTGTTGAAGTACACTACCGGTCAAAAGTTTTAGAACAGCTACTCATTCAAGGGTTTTTCTTTATTTTTCAAATGTTTACATTGTAGAATAATAGTGAAGGCATCAAAACTATGAAATAACACATATGGAATCATATAGTAACCAAAAMAGTGTTAAACAAATCAAAATATATTTTATACTTGAGATTCTTCAAATAGCCACCCTTTGCCCTGATGACAGCTTTGCACACTCTTGGCCKTCATGGTCGAATTGCTGCAACAACAAAAAAACACTACTAAAGGACACCAATAACAAGAACTGACTTGCTTCGGTCAAGAAACATGAGCAATGGACAAGCAACTGGATATTATACGCGTGGAAATTTGTCCTTTGGTCGGGAGTCCAAATTGGACATTTTTGTGTTCGCGTCTTCTTGTGAGACGCGGTGTGGTGAACATTATCTCCGCATGTGTATTTCCCACCGTAACGCATGGAGGAGGTGGTGTTATGGTGTGAGGTGTTCATTGCTGGTGACACTGTCTGTGATTTATTTAGAATTCAAGGTGTACAGGGTTGGTTTATGTTTCACCTTGCCTCTAAAGAAATGTGTATTTGATGTTCAAGCATTCTTATTGGTTAGTTCAACTCTGATGACAATAAGGGGTGTTGTGATTGGCCCGCTTGCAGATAGGGGGAGATCGCGAACGTCAGGTCTTCCCAGTATGAAAATGTGATGCAAGGGGTAGGTCACGTTCTGAATACTGTTTCTATTTTCTATTTTACAATGTGTACAAGTTTGCTGTACGTTACTGATTTATACATGTGTGGGTATATGGTACTGTTAGGGATTGAGGGGCTTTCTGGGATGTGCTTTGGATATGATTCGCTAATATAATATGTGTACTAGCGATACACCGATGTCATGGTCACATAAGCACGGCTACACAGTTGTCTTCATGCCTACAGATTTTGCCATCGACAGCCACATCAACACTGTTAAGTCCTGCACAACTAACGTGCTGTTTCCATTTAACAACAGGTATTTACACATGTTATATTTTGTATTGTATTTTTGTATTTTTGTTCGCCCAGTATGAAATGGTGATGCAGGGGATTTTGCCATCGACAGCCTAACACTGTTAAGTCTCCTGCACAACTAACGTGCTGTTTCCCATTTAAAACAGCAGAAATAAATGATGCTCAACTGGGACCACTGGCGAAGTTATTTATTTTGTGAAAAACAACGCATGGGGATACATAATACTCTGTTCAAAAGGCATACTTAACCAGCATGGCTAACACGCACATTCTGCAGCGATACACATCATCCCATCTGGTTTGGGCTTACCCTACAAGGCTGTGTAGGGCTATTTTACCAAGAAAAGAGTGATGGAGTGCTGCATCAGATGACCTGGCCTCCACAATCCCACCTCTAACAAATTGAGATGGTTTGGGATGAGTCGGACCGAGAGGGAAGGAAAAACAGCCAACAAGTGCTCAGTATATGTGGGAACTCATTTAAGACTGTTGGGAAAGCATTCCAGGCTTAACTGGTTGAAGAGAATGCCAAGCTGTCATCAAGGCAAGGGTGGCTACTTGAAGAATCTCAATATAAACATTTATTTTGATTTGTTTAACACTTTTTCTGATTACTATATCTGATGCCATATTCTTATTCTGATAGTTTTGATGTCTTCACTATTATTACATGTAGAATAATAGTAAAACAAAGAAAAACTTGATGAGTAGGTGTTTAAACGTTTGACTGGTACTGTATATGAAAGCATTCTCTGCTATTTGATCCATTCTGAAGGAAACAGTGAATAGTTTTGTGTGTGTGAGAGCTATGTATGTGTGTGTATGCTTATGTATGTAGAAAAAGTGTTATTTCCAATTTCAAGTTAAATCGCCATTCCGTCTATACTGATACCAGACAAATGCATTTAAAAGTATTTTCAAATGTATTTCCAATACAGCCAATGCTATGTGGCTGAGAGAGGTGACACTGTCTGGATGAGAGTGTCGATCAGTTTCTGGAGGTCTGTGTTCACTGGTATTTACTCTCACGGTCTGATCAAATCAACCTCAATAAATAGAATATTTTATTGTCATTACAAATATAGCAGTACACAGTCCTCCAATGACACATTCATGTGTATTGGTTCTCTCTGTATTCGAAACTGCAACACACAAAAAAAAAATTTTCCATTGCTACTAACTTGTTTTGGCTAAAAGTATTTAAAGAAATGCACAAAAAAAAAAAATGTGTATTAATTTTTGGCCACGCACTTATGGTCCATATATTTTGCTTTTTAATTGAACCATGTGTAGTACATCTAAAAGAAACAATGAGAAATGAATGGATCACTAGACAACATAGCATCTAAAGGGTAGAAATGTAGCACTGTCACTTATGTCACAGTACTTTACAGCTTTGATTGGATACATAGAATATATGACAAAGGGGGATGTAATTATCTGATTACTGTAGATTTGAATAATTTATCAAGGAGAAATTATGTTATAGGTCAAATGAGAAATCCTTCTTTATGAAGGAGGCAATGGTGTTTATCATATAGCTTCCTCTCTCAACACCAAACAATATATATACTGAACAAAAATATAAACACAACATGTAAAGTGTTGCTCCCATGTTTCATAGCTGAAATGAAATATCTCCAGAAATGTTCATATGCAACAAAAAGTTCTCATTTCTCATCGCCCTGTATAGTGAGCGCATTTCTCCTTTGGCAAGATAATCCATCACCCTGATAGGTGTGGTATAATTAATAAACTGATTAAACAGGCATAATCATTACCAAGTGCACGTTGTGCTGGGGCAATTATACAGGCACTCCTAATGTGCCTGTTTGCTTTCCATCTATCGTGGAGTTTTTGATTGCTTAAGAGTGAGATGAATGAGAAGAGCTCTGCAAGTTGTGTTGCTGCTGACTGCGCATGGAATGTCACCGAGCCTTTGCTCTCGCTGGAAGTGAATGTCTGGTTTGTTTTTAGGTTAATCATAAATGTAGAGATCCAAGAGGTGTTATTGGTTTTTATGAAGGAAGATGTTGGCAGTAAAGGCCAGAAGCCCGGCGTCTATCAACTATTCAGTACCTAGTGTCACCCAATCCAACCGCTCACAGGTACCTCTCCTCACATCTTGTCTCTCTTTCTACTGTCTGGCAATCATCTGTAGATCAGACACCTGGTGATAAGTCTGATATGAAGACGTTTGGTTGCGTGGAGATATAAACAAGAGTAAACATGGCACACTCGCAATACTATAAGTAATTATCTCTGCGATGACTGATATAAAGTAAAACAGAGAGATATAATCAGATTTTGAGATCTAAGTGGAAGGCGCCAATCATTAGCTGTGCTCGTCGTACATCAGAGATATAATAACGAGATGATATTAAGCTGGAGGATAGTTTAATATGACGTGAAGTAGTCAGTTTGTGAAATCGTACTGACATTCAGTGGGAAATGATAATTATCTACAACTCTTCAGAAATGTGGATCGAGTGCTATGACTGAAAGAGTGCTATATCAAGGATGAATAGCCGTCACGAGTGACATTGTGTTAGTGCTGGTTATATTGGGCTGTGACTTGATCAACGCTATGGTGAAAGATGTTGGCAGTTTCCTCCTATCGAGGCTAGGCAGTTAGCCACTTGTCCGCGGGCGCCGAAGACGGGAAGATGGGTTGTTACGATTAAAAGGCAGCCTCCCACACTCCTGCACTGGAGTCAAATGCCTGGTGCTATTTACGCGATAGACTTGATTAGAGACGCAGTGCAGGACGTGGCGGCCTCCTGTGTGCGCCTAGGTTGTTCAATTGCTTGTTAGGATGGTGTATGTATTATATGAGTGGGACTTCAGAAGAGGAGTTGATAGTGGATGTTATTTAAACGCTTTGAATATGTAGGAACTGTAGTACTTAGATGACTTAGAGTAGTCAATTTAAGTCTGTATCATAGACCTTGGCGAGCGATATGTATAATGATTTTTAATATAATTGTTGTAGGATAATAGCTGCATGTCACTTTTATGCCTAAGTAGAATATATTGATAGTTGTTAATTAGTAGTATTGAAATGATCCATACTAAAATTGTGTTTGTTTTCTTGTTATGGTAGGTCCTATAATCATTTAGAATCAACATTGTATGGATTGAGAGAGTGTCATAGGATATGGATTAGTTGTCACTACTGGTAGGGCATCGACGATGTCATCCTTGAGGTGTCCACAAGGATGCTGTATTGCATTTCCTATGTTAGTGGATGTCATGGAGTGTGGTTTCGATTATCTTGAGGTAATTAATTCTTTTCAATTGGAACGTTTTCGATATGGTATTTGTTTTTGAAAGGATGTATACCTTATCGATCAGATTTAATTCAAAAAATCTTTGCTTTAGATGGTGTCTGCTTTAGGCGGCTGTGATTCGGTACACTTCGGCTGATGTTGTTGATACCGATTAGCGATTTTATTAGCTGCCCCTTGCTTTACTGTGGGCCTGTTGTGATCAAGCTTGAGCCACGGACCGTTTGCTCTCAATAAGTTTTTGGTTGATGGTTGTGGCAGCCGGTCTTTGGTTGTAGCGCTGTTGTTTGATATATCTATGGTGTGTGCGTCTGTTGTGTTTAGCCTGGTTTAGTGTAAGTCTACTCACGCTACTTATAAGCTCTGTTAGCCTGTTGTATTCCTCATCACAACATGCCATATTCGTTGTTATGCATGTGTGATTGATTATTAGTCTGTGTATTAAGACCTGCATGTTATATGGTAATTATTGTTTCACGCACTGCCTGTGTGGGCCTGGGATAACATTATGCCTCAGTAGGTGGCTGTATTTAAGCTGTGGAGACGTTTCCGAGTTCCAAGTCTCATGCTCTAGCGATTTTATCCTGCTGGACGATGCTTCGTGAGGAGTGTTGGATCCATGGTATGGTGCTCCTCTTTTTTGTAATCAGCCTAGTCCTAATGCGTTTTACGATTTGTGCGTTCTATTCTTACATCGGTTGTGTTGTGATCGGTCTTGATGGGGAATATGCTTGTTACAGCTGCTGGTGCATGATGTTTCTGTCAGCCTCTTGTCTTCTCCACCATGTTATTAGGTATGGTGGTGATGGATTTCTGCTATCCACTCGTGAGTAGGGTTCGAGTCGTGGTTGATGGCGCACTCTCAGTTTGATGTGTGGGCCATCTCAGGAGACTCATAGCTAGGCTTATTGTCTTAGAAGGGCACTCCCCTATGGTGTTGTGGATTGCACCAGGTGCAGTCCTGTTTCATACATGTGTGTAATCCTGGTAGATGTACAGACAACTTCTGTTTCAAGCTCGCTCATTAATAGTATTAGCTGTATATGGCTTTCTTATCTCTATCAGACTTCTTCCCTTCTTGTATCTGGCTGCTTTAATAACATATGTTTCTTATCTCATAGTTAAGTATGTGCTCGTGGTTTGGCTGGCACGTTGTAGTTTTTCTAGTAGACCAGTTGTTCTTCTCACTCTCAGCATTGCAGAGTTGAGCTCGGGGGGGGGGGGGCGGGGGGGGTGGTCTATGGGGGGGTCGTGGTGGGGGGGGCGGTGGGGGGAGTGGGGTTGCTTGGATGGCGGAA
This sequence comes from Salvelinus sp. IW2-2015, assembly GCF_002910315.2. Lineage (NCBI taxonomy): Eukaryota > Metazoa > Chordata > Actinopteri > Salmoniformes > Salmonidae > Salvelinus > Salvelinus sp. IW2-2015. The sequence goes on from NC_036869.1 coordinate 16,897,335, forward strand.
GGCGGGGTCTGGGGGGGCGGGGGGTGGGGGGGCTTGGGGGTTTGGAGGGTGCTAGCGGCGCTCTGTTAGGGGGTTCGGGGGTGGTGTAGGGGGGGGTGAGAGGCTGTGGGTGTGGGGGGGGCGTTGGAAGTGGGTTGGAGGCGTGGTTGTGAGTGCGTGGAGGCGGCGGTGCGGTGGGGGAGCTGTGGACGCTTGGATATAGTCGCTTTGTCTCATGCTACCCAGGGTTTAAGGCTGATTAAACCTTGTTTGATATCTCAGGAAATTCATTTGGGCATTTTTTTCCTAGATTAGATATGCCTTCTGTTTACTGCTCAAAATTTCTCGTATTATGTTGTGAGTGTGTGGTGATCTGTTTATGTGTTTGTTTCTGCTTGATTGTGTATAGGTTGGGAGTCGTTTAGCGACTGAGCGTTTGTGTGTGGTGGTGGTCTAGTTTGCGCAGTTCTGCGCACATTGGGCGCTGGTTGGTGCTGGCTGTACTATTCTTCTCGGCTGTGCGTTTACGGAGGCTGTGGCTCTGTACTTTGGATGCTCGCAGGCCTAATCAGGTTCATTCACGTGATGTCAGTGAGTTCTGGATGGTGCGCTACAACTGGCTATGAGGAGTTTGTTGGTAAGTAAGTCTGGTTTGTTTTAGTTGTAGGTTATGTATGAGTCCTTTATTATTTATTAGCAATTCCCTACGATGAAACTATCTGAAAAGGAGATGTGCGTTGGATACGCTGTATAGTAACGATATCTATATTGCACTGAGTCTAGCAATTAAGTTGATTGCTCATTTAATTTGTGTCTCCATTTTTATCTTGTGTATATGTGCATTTGTGATTTGTGTCCACTGATTTTGTTGCATATATTTAGATTTGTTGTTGGTAGGAGGGACTTGGGTTAGGTGAGGAAATATGGTCTATGCACGGTGAGAGAGAGGGAGGTTGGACAATTTGGCTGATTAGTGGGTGTGTGTTCGCTGGACGTTATTAATGGTCTTTGTGTATAAGATATGATATTTGGCGCTTGTAGATGCATGAGAGGATAGTGGGTCACATGCTGTTAGGTCCCCATTTGATCTAATGGTGGTTTGTACATGCTTCACCATCTCCGTTCTCAACAGCCCGTACTGGTTAGGCGCCACCTTAAAGAAAGTGGAGGAATTTCGTTCCTGAGCGTCTTCCCTGCGCCAGGTGCCTTTCTTATGATGGGAGTCGAAAAGAACATCCTTTTGTGTTTCTTTTGGTGTGGTAGCTTATCTCACCTATATGTATATAGTCTTGTCTCTCACCCATGTAACTCCTGTCTCGCGCTTCTACGGTAGACACCTTGGTTTCTTTGGTTCATACTCGGTTTGAAGGGCAGGAACCATTTGTATTTGTTTGGGTTGAAAGGTCGCCTCACATGGGCGCTGGATTCGAGAGTCCCCACATGTGTAGCTTTACTGTACTTTATTCATTCTAGGTTCGAATGAGAGCCGTCTCCACTCAGAGT
>NC_036869.1:16898841-16901463 GCF_002910315.2 Salvelinus sp. IW2-2015
TCATTGCTGGTGACACTGTCTGTGATTTATTTAGAATTCAAGGTGTAACAGGGTTGGTTATGTTTCCACTTGCCTCTAAAGAAATGTGTATTTGATGTTCAAGCATTCTTATTGGTTAGTTCAACTCTGATGACAATAGGGGTGTTGTGATGCCCCGCTTGCAGATAGGGGGAGATCGCGAACGTCAGGTCTTCCAGTATGAAAATGTGATGCAAGGGGTAGGTCCCGTTCTGAATACTGTTTCTATTTTCTATTTTACAATGTGTACAAGTTTGCTGTACGTTACTGATTTTATACATGTGTGGGTATATGGTACCTGTTAGGGATTGAGGGGCTTTCTGGGATGTGCTTTGGCATATGATTGCTGTAAATAATTGTGTTAGCTAGCATACACCGATGTCATGGTCACATAAGCACGGCTACACAGTTGTCTTCATGCTACAGATTTTGCCATCGACAGCCATCAACACTGTTAAGTCCTGCACACTAACGTGCTGTTTCCCATTTCAACAGGTATTTACACATGTTATATTTTGATTGTATTTTTGTATTTTGTTCGCATTGCCCGTATGAAAATGGATGCAAGGGATTTTGCCATCGACGCCATCAACACTGTTAAGTCCTGCACAACTAACGTGCTGTTTCCCATTTAACAACAGCAGAAATAAATGATCTCAACTGGGACACTCGGCGAAGTTATTTATTTGTGAAAAACACAACGCATGGAGAGTACATAATACATCTGTTACAAGGCATACTTAACCAGCATGGCTAACACAGCATTCTGCAGCGATACCCCATCCCATCTGGTTTGGGCTTACCCCTACAGGCTGTGTAAGGGCTATTTTACCAAGAAAAGAGTGATGGAGTGCTGCATCAGATGACCTGGCCTCCACAATCCCCCGCCGACCTCAACCAAATTGAGATGGTTTGGGATGAGTCGGACCGCAGAGCGAAGGAAAARCAGCCAACAAGTGCTCAGTATATGTGGGAACTCATTTAAGACTGTTGGGAAAGCATTCCAGGCTTAACTGGTTGAGAGAATGCCAAGCTGTCATCAAGGCAAAGGGTGGCTACTTGAAGAATCTCAAATATAACATTTATTTTGATTTGTTTAACACTTTTCTGATTACTATATGATTCCATATGTGTTATTTSATAGTTTTGATGTCTTCACTATTATTCTACAATGTAGAAAATAGTAAAAACAAAGAAAAACCCTTGAATGAGTAGGTGTTCTAAAACGTTTGACTGGTACTGTATATGAAAGCATTCCTCTGCCTATTTGATCCATTCTGAAGGAAAGCAGTGAATACGTTTTGTGTGTGTGAGAGCCTATGTATGTGTGTGTATGCCTATGTATGTAGAAAAAGTGTTATTTCCAAATTCAAGTTAAATGCCATTCCGTCTATACTGATACCAGACAAATGCATACTTAAAAGTATTTTCAAATGTATTTCCAATACACTGCAATGCTATGTAGCTGAAGAGAGGTGACACTGTCTAGGATGAGAGTGTCGATCAGTTTCTGGAGGTCTGTGTTCACTGGTATTTACTCTCACGTCTGCATCAAATCAATCTCAATAAATTAGAATATTTATTGTCATTACAAATATAGCAGTACACAGTCCTCCAATGACACATTCATGTGTATTGGTTCCTCTGTACTTCGAAAAACTGCAACAACAACAAACAAAAAACATTTTCCATTGCTACTAACTTGTTTTGGCTAAAAGTATAATTAAAGAAATGCACAAAAAAACAAAAAATGTGTATTAATTTTTGCCACGCACTTATGGTCCATATATTTTGCTTTTTAATTGAACCATGTGTAGTACATCTAAAAGAAACAATGAGAAATKMATGGATCACCTAGACAACATAGCCATCWAAAGGGTAGAAATGTAGCACTGYACTTATGTCACAGTACTTTACAGCTTTGATTGGATACATAGAATATATGACAAAGGGKGATGTAATTATCTGAATTACTGTAGATTTGAATARTTTAATCAAGAGAGAATTATGGTTATAGGTCAAATGAGAAAATCCTTCTTTATGAAGGAGGCAATGGGTGTTATTCATATACCATTCTCTCACTCAAAATCAACATATTATACTGAACAAAAATATAAACACAACATGTAAAGTGTTGCTCCCATGTTTCATGAGCTGAAATGAAATATTCCAGAAATGTTTCATATGCACAAAAAGTTCTCATTTTGTGCCAAATTTGTTTAAATCCCTGTTAGTGAGCATTTCTCCTTTGCCAAGATAATCCATCCCCCTGATAGGTGTGGTATATTAATAAACTGATTAAACAGCATGATCATTACACAAGTGCAAGTTGTGCTGGGGACAATAACAGGCCACTCTAAAATGTGCCGTTTTGTCACACAACGGCACAGTTTTTTCTCAAGTTTTGATGGAGCGTGGAGTTGGTGTGCTTACTGCTGGAATGTCCACCAGAGCTGTTGCCAAAGAATTGATTGTTAATTTCTCTACCAATGTTGTTTTAGAGAATTTGGCAGTACGTCCAACCCGCCTCACAACAGCAGACCACGTGTAACCATACCCGCCCAGGACCTCCACATCTGTCTTCTTCACCTGCGGGATCATCTG
>NC_036869.1:16906329-16996284 GCF_002910315.2 Salvelinus sp. IW2-2015
ACTCTGACAATGTAGATTAGGACTAGGTAGTTACAAAGACACATACCTGGGATCCCCACGCATGTGGTGATAATGGGGCTGATGAACTGGAAAGTTCTCCAAGCTTTAGCCACCGGACCGGATTGTTCTGCACAGGAGTGGGGTCATTACAATACATTCAGGTTAGAAACAGCTAACATTGTAACAGTGATGTGTGTGTGTGTGGTGTGTGGGGTCTCTTACTCTGATCACAACAGGCCCACAGTACAGGGGGCTGAACCTAATCGGTATCAACTGCCAATTACCAGTGGCCTCCTAAAGCAGACAACAAAGATTTTTTGAAATTAATATCTGGGATACTTTTCAAACATAAAACCAAAAACGTTCTGAAAATTGTACCTCAAGGATAGTCGGCACATCTGGCACATCCTCAAGGATGATAGCAGCATCCTGGACATCAAGGATGACTGGCAGCAGTGGCACATCCAACTGGACCTCATCCAGTACATTTGATTCTAAAATTAGGAACAGGAATACAAACAAACAATTGTTGGACGTAAAACGTAGCAAGCTAGCTAGTATTACTAGCAAAGTGCATCGCTTAGCAACAATTATTAAATTAACGTTACTTGCAAGTCTGGATTACAGAAATACACAGCATCTCACAAATTACATTTTCAAAGTTTAAAACTCCACATACCTCTTCGAAGTCGCACAAAAACAACCCACAAATGAATTTGAAACACCTGGCGACACAGTAGGCCGCCGACGTCCTCGCACTCTCTCCATCAATCTTGAAAAGCACCCAGGCATTTGAATCAGAGAGGTGTGAGGCTGCCAATGACCCGTTGGCCCCGGAGAACAGTGGGTTAACTGCCTTGCTCAGGGGAGGAACGGCACTCTGTTCACAACGTTGACATCAGCAAACCGCCAACCCTGTGACGCGGCATTCATCCTTGAAGCACTTCTTCAGCGTGCCAGTAGCCATTGAAGGTGAGTATTTTCCACTGAAGTCAGTTACGATGCCGAACTGCAGTCAGGTCAAGACCCTGGTGAGTACGACGAGCACGCAGATGGGCTTCCCTGCAACGGTTCTTACAGTTTGTGCAGAAATTCTTCAGTTGTGCATCCCACAGTTTCTTCAGCTATCCGGGTGTCTGATCTAAGAGGGTATGTGGAGTTTTAAACTTTGAAAATGTAATTTGTGAGATGCTGTGTATTTCTGTAATCCAGACTTGCAAGMTAACGTTAASTTTAATAATTGTTGCTAAGCGATGCACTTTTGCTAGTARTACTAGCTAGCTTGCTACGTTTTAYGTCYCAACAATTGTTTGTTTGTATTCCTGTTCCTAATTTTAGAATCAAATGTACTGGATGAGGTCCAGTTGGATGTGCCACTGCTGCCAGTCATCCTTGATGTCCAGGATGCTGCTATCATCCTTGAGGATGTGCCAGATGTGCCGACTATCCTTGAGGTACAATTTTCAGAACGTTTTTGGTTTTATGTTTGAAAAGTATCCCAGATATTAATTCTAAAAAATCTTTGTTGTCTGCTTTAGGAGGCCACTGGTAATTGGCAGTTGATACCGATTAGGTTCAGCCCCCTGTACTGTGGGCCTGTTGTGATCAGAGTAAGAGACCCACACACACACACACACACACACACATCACTGTTACAATGTTAGCTGTTTCTAACCTGAATGTATTGTAATGTCACCCCACTCCTGTGCAGAACAATGCCGGTCCGGTGGCTAAAGCTTGGAGAACTTTCCAGTTCATCAGCCCCATTATCACCTACATGCGTGGGGGATCCCAGGTATGTGTCTTTGTAACTACCTAGTCCTAATCTACATTGTCAGAGTCATGTGATCTTGATGGAAATATGTTACAGCGATGGCTGATGTTGTTTCTCTCCACAGCAGGTGGTGGTGAGGATGCACCATGTGAGTAGGGTTCGAGGCCTGGAGACTCAACTGGTGTGGGCCATCTCCAGGGAGACAGCCAGACTTAGTCCAGAGGGCATCCCCTACTGTGCCACCAAGGTGCAGTTCCGTCAACTGACCTGTAAGATGTAAATACTACTGAAATAGTATTAGATTAGGCTTTCTTCACTTATTCCATTTGCCTTAACATATCGTTCTCTCTCTTCAGTATGTGAGCAGCAGGCGTCACGGACCCAGGATGCTTCGTCAACCCCCCATAACGGGATCTATGACCAGTACGCACTTGGTGCGCTCAACCAGGTAACACAAGAAAGACCTTTCTCCCAAAATTTTACTTGCGAGATTGTTCCCCCAATCATAGACTACTTACTTTACCCCACACAATAACGTCGTGTGTGCGGTAGGTTATCAACAAGGTCTGTCTGTGAGGTATCGTTATTGCAGTGAGAAACCCAGCAGAAGACTGACGTTCTACACTCAAGGTGGGAACCCCAACTACAATCCAACCATGGCGCTAGATGCGGCCTAGCCACTGCCTCGTTCACTCACCTCCTCGGCGTGGTCGGAGGCTGCCTCCGTCTCTACGCCCACCAATCAGCAGTTCACTGAGCCAGAGCCTGAGGGCCACAACTGCTATGAGGTCAGATGTTACACACACACCTACAGTACACATACTATTGACTAGTAGCATTAAGATCCTTCCATTGACCCATTGTTTGTCATGGCATTGCATTGGTCACTGATGTTGAATGTTTGTTCTGTTGTTGTAGGGCTGGGAGGAGGACCTGCTGCCTGAGGAGAGGGAGGTTCCTCTGCTAAAGTGAGTTCCTCTAAATGTCTGTGTAGTCTGGGCTTGTCAGATGCTGAAGGATAGTYGTCACCATGCTGTTATCCCCATTGACTCTAATGGTTGACATGCTCCATTCCCTCCCTCCCACAGCCTCTACCTTACCACCAAGAGAGTGGAGGACATCGCCCTGAYGCTCGTCTCRCTGCGCCAGGCCTTCACTGTGAGWGGACCTCCTTTTTCCTTTTCTCTCTGTGTCTTCTTGTTCTGTCTGTCTCACCCTAACTCTTCCCTCTTCTCTAGACCCTGCTTGGTTCCACCCTGAGCAGGAACCATCTGTTTGTGGCGGGAAAGGTCCTAATGGGCGCACTGGTTCAGGCCCACCACATGGTAGRTCACTAACTCATTATTCATTCTAGGGAAAGAGAGCGTCCTCAGTGGGAAATGTGTTCTGTTCACTAACATCAATGCTCTTTGCTTTGTGATAGGACGAGGCCYAATTCATCCGTGCCTATAACGACTTTGTGGACTACCTGAGTGACCCCTCCAAGCAGATTGACATTGAGAGGGAGCTGGCTGAGGCAAAGGTGAGTTCATTAACTCTTTCAAGTCTCACCTTGAGTTCTTCCTCATGCATMTCTTTTATACATCACAGTAGCTGATCTATTTGAAATCATTCCTATTTTCTCCAAACGTGTTTTCTTGTCCTAGATCCATCATGTTAACCTGATAGATGTCCTCTTTGAACTGGTGATGTTCGGGATGATGACAGCTCAGAAGTCCCTGATGGTGGTAAGTAGCATCTCACTGGTACATGTTTTGATGTCTCTCTATTTGTAATTTCACTTCAATTTCTCTTCTATCCTCTGTTTCTTTTAGCACCCTGGTGGGTTCATGGAGCGTCTGTACGCTCTACTGAACTCCTTCCTGCCCGTAGCTGCCAGCATTGAGCCAAAGGCCGAGAGATACCTGCTGCTGCTCAATGTAAGATTCAAGAGTTTACTTCCCTATTCCTAGTTTACTTCCTCTTTACTTTTTCATGAATAACAGGGTTTCAATGCCGTTWTACGAGGAGTAACTCTCATTGTCTCTCTGCTCTTGCTAAGCTAGTAACTCAGAGCCATTTTCTGTGTGTTGTGTGGTGTTCTCTTCAGGGCGGGCTGATGGCTCTGCTAGATGACATGTTTGGGCAGCAGCTGGCCTGGTACTTTAACCCAGTGTCTCTGGTCACTGAGCTCTCCAGCCTCCTGGAGTACCACCTGGAGAACCTCATGGCCAGCATGTAGTCCTACTGCAGAGATCTGGAAGGCCACACTTCTCTCTCTCTCTCTCTCTCTCTCAGGAATTGAGGACTTGAAGTGCTTTGTTGAACCCTGATTAGTTAACACCCATTAATTGAATGTATTCTCTTGTTTTCTCTCCCACAGGATTCTTGTTACACTTTGCCACCTAACAGGGGTCTAGACACAAATGCACTACATTACTTTGCACTGAATTTTACATTTTTAAATAAAATAATTAATAGTTCAAAAGCATTTGTCTCTGTGTTTTCATTTACTTGATTATTTCATCACTATTTCCTCTTCCTGGAGTTATGAGGCTAATATTACATTATTACATGAACAACTATGCTTTATTCTTTGCATATGGAAATTAAAAACAAAGTTTAGGGGATTTACAGGTACTACTGGCCCACACTTTATGGCTTTGAATTGTGATGTGTGATTCTGTACTATTTAAAAATATGTAGGCCTACATACACTGAGTTTACAAAACATTAAGAACACCTTCCTAATATTGAGTTGCACCCCCTGTTGTTCAGAACAGACTCAATTTGTCGAACTCTACAAGGTGTCCACAGGGATGCTGGCCCATGTTCACTCCAATGCTTCCCACAGTGGTGGACCATTCTTTATACACCTACRACCATACCCCATTCAAAGGCACTTAAATCTTTTGTCTTGCCCATTCACCTTCTGAATGGCACACATACACAATCCATGTCTCAATGCTTAAAAATCTTTCGTTGACCTGTCTCCTTCCCTTCATCTACACTGATTGAAGTGGATTGAACAAGTGACATCAGTAAGGGATCATAGCTTTTACCTGGTCAGTCTGTCATGGAAAAAGCGGGTATAGTATAAAGTCGACCACTTGAGGGCACAAATGCTTCAGTCTTGAATGTAACTTCTCACTATCTGTACTCTACATTAAGAGTCTGCCATTGTAGACTCAGGTATCTTGGGTATTTTTGTTTCAATTTGCCATATTTCCATAATGTCTGAGCCATTTAGCATCTTTCCAACTGAAAACAATGTTAGCATTCATGTGAGAGAGGGTGTAGTAGTGCATACTGACCACTAGTTGGATCATAGCGTGGTTAGTGGTGTTGATGCAGGAACCCAGAGGGTATAGGCATTCTCCATCACAGTAGAAGGCACAGTAACCCGTAGGAGCCAGGACCCAGTCTTAACGGAGGGAAATACTATAGAAATGGAATGACAAGATTAGATGAATGACTAGAACAGACTATATTTCAATCAGAAATACTTCATAAAACATGCAAAGAACATACACTAAAATGCACATACTACACAAATGCCTTGCTTCCCTTAAAAATACAAACTGTGTGTTACAGCAAATAAGGTGACACAATGTTAGCTCATGATATTATCTATTCAGTATAATGAGTAGTTAAGGGAGACAGAAGCTCACCATCCAGCCTAGGTCACCAAAGCTCACATATATTTCATGTCTCTTACAAGCCTGACGCCCACTGTTGACGTGGCTATGATCTGAAAGGGACCAAAAAATATGTTATGAGGCAGGACAGGCTGTAAACCACACTTTGGATGCATTGGATTTAAAATAAAGACACAATTAAGGCAATGATGAGCATAACCATGCTAATGCAATAATTTTCGCATTAACACTTTTTGGCTGAAAAAAGTTAGGCCCAATCAATATATCCACATCACCAATGAACTATCATGGTCCAAACACACCAAGACAGTCGAAGAGAGGACGACAACACCTTTTCCCTCTCAGGAGACTGAAAAGATTTGTCATGCGTCTATATAGGTCTAAAAGTGTCATGGGTCTAAAAGTTCTACAGCTGCACCATCGAGACCATCCTGACCGATTGCATCACCGCCTGTTATGGCAACTGCTCGGCATCCGACCGCAAGGCGCTACAGAGGGTAGTGCGTACGGCCCAGTACATCACTGGGGCCAAGCTTCCTGACATCCAGGACCTATATACTAGGAGGTGTCAGAGGAAGTCCCAAAAAATTGTCAAAGACTCCAGTCACCCAAGTCATAGACTGTTCTCTCTGCTACCGCACGGCAAGCGGTACCGGAGCGCCAAGTCTAGTACCAAAAGGCTTCTTAACAGCTTCTACCCCCAAGCCATAGGACTCKTGAACATCTTGTCAAATGGCTTCCGAGACTATTCACATTGCCCCCCCCTCCACTGCCACTCTCTGTTTATCATCTATGCATAGTCCCTTTAATTAACTCTACATACATGTACATACTACCTCAACTAACCGGTGCCCCCGCACATTGACTCTATATACTCCCGGGTGGCGCAGTGGTCTAGGGCACTGCATCGCAGTGCTAGCTGCGCCACCAGAGTCTCTGGGTTCTGGGTTCGCGCCCAGGCTGGGCTGGGTTCGCGCCCAGGCTCTGTCGCAGCCGGCCGCAACCGGGAGATCCGTGGGGCGACGCACAATTGGCATAGCGTCGTCCGGGTTAGGGAGGGTTTGGCCGGTAGGGATATCCTTGTCTCAGTATGTAAAAAAAAGAAAATTTAAAAAAAGAAAAAAAGAAAATGTAATAAAATGTAAGTCGCTCTGGATAAGAGCGTCTGCTCTTGGCCGGTAGGGATATTCTTGTCTCAGTGTGTAAAAAATGTAATAAAATGTATGCACTCTACTGTAAGTCGCTCTGGATAAGAGCGTCTGCTAAATGACTAAAATGTAAATGTAAATGTAATATACAGGGGGGTGCCAGTGCATTGTTATTTTTTACTGCTCCTCTTTAAATACTTGTTACTTTTATCTCTTATTCTTATCTGCATTTTTGATCTCTTATTCTTATCTGCATTTTTTGAAACTGCACTGTCGGTTAGGGGCTCGTAAGTAAGCATTTCACTGCAAGATCTACACCTGTCGTATTCGGCGCATGTGACTAATGTCTTTGCTATCATTAAATTGAAGACTTATAGTTTATATAAAGGATTCCTGTAATTAGGGATTATGCGATCAACTGATTAATAACGTAACTAATTAACTATGAATTTGGGGCACCAGGGAATGTATTCAGATTACAAAGTTATAATTTCCCAATATAACCTTTCAGATATTTTCATATCTGATCAATAGTCTTCTGATTAATGATTTATTTATTTTACSTCACGTTAGTCTCATTCCAAACYTCGTAAATTGTTGGTTATCTGCACGAACCCAGTCTTCACTATGAGTCATCCATACATCAATTGTCTTAAATCATTTATTTATTACTAACTAAGTAATTCACAGAAATGCATAAACAAACAAACAAACTTAAAATGGTTACATGAAATCGCCATTATGGAAAATATTGCCCTAGTGGGCCTAAACCGGCATGGCGGCTTGTTAGACATAGGGGAAAATGGGGGGGGGGGTCACTAAGAAGTCACTACAGAGTTCATACATTCACTAACAATTGACATGCTAATCCTTCTACACATGAAACGCTCACTCATTCGGGAACAACTGCAATCAATATATATATATTTACGCTCAGTGTGTCGTCTTGATCGCTGGAGAAAAGTTAGTTTCTGTTGGAGAGTTTCGTCCGTCTTTCTGTCTTGGTTATTGTGGATAGTTCAGAGTGACATTCGTTATAGAATGGATGTTTCGGCGGTTGTCGTTCTTCGCGTTCAATGATACCGAATTCCTAGCTGCAGACTAGTAGTCAATATCAAAGACTTGTTCTTATTCGTCTAAGAGTTTAACCACGTGGTATGGTTAAAGATTCAGCAATTGTCCACAACCTTTGTCCCCTCCTAATGGAGAAAAAACATGGTCTAGTGATAATTTCTCAGAGTTGGGTTTTTATTAGGATTGCAGAAAGGGGCTGTCCCAGGATGTCTGACCCAACTGGGCTCAGGTGCGGGTCCTCGGATTTAGTTAAAATCAAAAGGAATTGTATTTTTCTTAATTAAACATTCCAACATCATATTACACAATTATACAAACAGTATCATACTCACTCATTCATCTTACAAKAATTAGATGTAAACCTCATATCTGAGGRTATTATATAAACAGCGGTATGGTAATGTAGCCACACAGTCTCCCATGAGTTTCCCAAGTTGTGACAAACGGACCAGTTAATAGCTGAAATCTTCACCYATCTTTTATACTTTTTCCGGAAAATGAAATCTGTTCGTACCTCAAGTTCTGTGAGGTGGAAGAAATCCCTTTGTCCTGAAAGTTTACCCTCTCTCTAATACTGTTTGGCCATGAGGAGATTCTCAGGAATTTACGACGTCTCTCTGTGACCACAGCATGGGTTGAAGGAGGAAAGGGGGAGGCAGGGAGTGGCAGGGAGAGGGGGATGGGCTTTATGTACCTAAACAGGCAACGTCYTGACACTAATAKAATTTGATTTGATAAACGGACGTGAAAGTCACACTGCTTTGACTGTTGTTTCTGTTAAGGCTCTCATCAAAGAGACGTACATAGTCCTCCTCCCCAGTAGACAATTGTTTTGGACAACAAGTGCTTGAAATGAGGAGCCAAGCCATGTGTGCACACAGCTGGACTATGTTGCCCCGCATGCAAAGGTCTTGACTATTGCACTGTCTGGGAACATCGCTGAGAACAGCACACCTAAGAGTAAAATAAAAAAAAGATTGAAATCAAACACTTATTATTTGTTTCTAGCCTGTGTGTTTGTATCACAGAGAGAGAATATGAAATCAAACATAACATGTTCCTAAAAATAATTTAATGTTACAGGTGACAGTTTATTAACCATGCCACACAGCCATGCCTCCACTACAGTGGAAAGAAAGAGTAGTAAGACTCCTCTTTGGGAACGCAAGTAACGACGGACTGTCTTGAGGTGGTGAATGTYGTAATTGTAGAAGATTGTCTAGGTGGTGATGTAGATGACGATGACTTTTCCACATAGTTCAATAGAGTCGGAAGAAAATAAGTGTCCAAGTCTGATGAATGACTAGCTAGCATGCTAACGTTAGCTAGCATTAGTCATGAAACATTGTCACTAACAACTCTAGTGAACGTCCTTTAACTAAATGTAAACTTTCAGCTAACGTTAGCAAACTGTCATTTACTTTTAAATGTTCACTGTCCAACTCTGTTTGCCGCAAGRTTACRAACGTTAGCTAGCTAGCACTATATTGACAGGTGTGATTCTGTGGAAAAACTGACTGAGACATCTAGATAACATTAGCTAACAACAACATAGCKAACGTTAARTTGATCGAATAATTCTGTAATGTTAAAGTTCATTTACCCAAGCASGAAGAGACGGAATAATCTAGCTAAATAATTAACGTTAGTAACTAAGTATGGTTGTAGTATTCCTCTCTACATGTTACCAGGGGTAGGACCTACCTGCTTTTAATTTGTGGAGTGCCYTCCTGTGTGCAGTGTTGCCAACTCCTCAGTAAGGAAAGTAGCTATTGGCTGTRCTAAAAGTCGCAAAATGACATCATCACCTAATTTGCATAATTGGCCATGTGCATGTAATTGTGATGGACGCTGTAGGAGAGGAATAACGTTGTGGGAGAGACAAAAYGTGAGTAAAAAATACCCTAAATATATGTTTAGAACTACAAATGAGCATGCTGCAGAGTGGCACACACAGCGAATAAGAACCACATATTTGAGGCAATACTCCTCCTTCAGCACTTTATGGACCTCATTGTTAATCCCCGTCATAACAGAGGCATTGTCAGTCCCTATCCCCAGGAGTTTCTCTTTTTTAAGACAACACTTCTCGAGGAAAGCCACAACAGCACGGGCTATAGATTTGGCATCTCCTCCCTCCAACTCAACAAGCCCCAGAAATGTTGATACAATTGTCTGCTTGGTGTCACTAAAGTACCTTATCACAACCCCCCAGGTACTTAGAAACACTTACATGTGTGGACTCATCGAGGAGGCTGAAACGCTAGTCACCCACATCTGCGACCAACTTTTTCAGAAAGTATGGTGCTAGAACACCATTAATAATTTCTGTGCACTTTGTCCTGTGCATTTTGAAGTGGGTAGCAGCAGTGGAGTCTGACAAAGCAGCTCTACATGCTTCTCCAATGTGATTACATGCCAGCATGGAACAGTGTTCAGCGATAGCTAATGGTGGCCTCAGCCTTTTTTCAGTCAATTTTATTAACCACAAATGGCAGCTTGTTTTGGGTGGAACTGTTATAAGGCTTTGCCTGTTGAGTATGTTTTTGAGTTGTCATGTGTTTTTTTACAGCACTAAGGTGCGTAAGTGACTGAGGCTGTGTGAGTCAAATGCAGTGATTTTACATTTACATCCCGCCCTGAATGTATCAGCCAGCGGCGGCTTCCCGCATGCGCGATTKATTTGCATTCTGGACGCGGAGGGGTGAACATCTCCTGCTCTGACTGCAGCTGGGAGGGACTGCTGCYCGAGGACTGGGCCGCCTGTGAGTGTTTTGGGAAGGGGGTGGGGCCCACGGTAGCATCCGCTGCTCGTTGAAAAGAGTAAGAACTATACATGCTATCACGTCAGTCTCCAAAAGTCTCCAATAACACCAGAAAAAGTCGCTAGATTTGTCACTAGTCGATTTAAAAAAAAAATGTGTCGCTAGAGGGGTCTGAATAATCGTTAAATATAGCGGCAAAGTCACTAAGTTGGCAACACTGCCTGTGTGATGCTCTAGCAGCATGGCTCATRAGAGCTGCTTCGCCCATGGCGTGAACTTTTATTGATTTGCTGCAGGCTCTGCATCGGGCCATATMGATGTCCTGCGGTTCTTTAACAAGACAGTTTTTGGTGAGCCACGAGTCAAGGAATTTACATTTTCCAGGCATAGCTGAAGGTTCACTTAACGTTAGCTTGAGCTGTTTAACCTGATTTATTCGACTTCATTCACTCTTGCACGCGTGACCGACTATATATATATATATATAAATTCAAGCACTTTCAACGACCCATGTCTATTTCCAAAAACTTTCTCAAGGCCCTGATTTTTCTCTCTCTCAAATTCACAAACTTTCAAGGATTTCAAGGACCCGTGGAAACCCTGCCCTCCATAGTCCTCAATGCAATACACTGTAATAGACTACGTGGGACACATATCGACTTGTATTGAGGCCTTTTCTACCTGTCTGAAAAATGACTTYGTTCAACTATTTGTTGAAAAACTACACATTTGGTTAGTAGAGAGCCTACTGAGTATATCCCACCCCACTGTATCGGAGACAGGTAGAAAAGTTCTCTCTACAAGCTAATAAGTATCCCATGTACAGTTTATTTATTTTATTGGGGCTATGGAGGGTGCGGAGTGAAAAGCCAGCAGCAGACCATGCAACACAGTCCCCCTCCAAAACMGACCATATTTGGTTAGTAAAGACCCGACTGAGTATTTCCCACCCCAATTTATGAGACCAGTAGTAAAGTGCATTACAAGTATCCCATATAATGTACCATGTATTGCACTGCAGGGAATGGAATAAGGAGTCACCAGCAGCACACTGTATTAAACCCATTTAATACAGAGACCAATAAAATTTTGCAGTATCTATTGAGTAATTCCAATAACATGTGTTTTATCAAAAGTGTATTTCTTTAAATATAGCCTACACGACATACCAGTCAGTGTTTGTGTTAACTTTTTAAAGAAATGGTATGAATTCAACAAATGATCAACTTATTTTTTCCAAAGGTGGTAGCAATGTTTTGGGAAAAACGTTCTACTGCACTGGAGTGCAAAAACATAAATAAATCGATATTCCCCAAGTTTAACATGTGGGGACTCCCCTTTTCAGGGGACTCTTATTTTGGAAAAAAGAAAACCGCACTTGTGCTGCCAGCATAATATCCTGCTGCTAGGAGAACGGTCATCTTGATTTCTTTGTTCCTATTTCTGTTTTCTTCGTGTGGCTTTCCTGCAGACTAGACGCGTTGTTGCATATTGCTGCCTTTCAGTTTGGAAAGTGCATTGCACATTTGTAAAATATTACATCCAAGGAAAATGGGGGGAGGGATTGTACCACCATCTAACAGCACTTATACACACACACAATACCACTATCCCCAACACACCCCACCACCCCTTCCCACTACTTTGGCCCCAACAGATCCTACACCCTTCTCTCAAAACCACCTCTAGCTCTTCTGCACTAAAATCTCTGATACCCAAAAACTTCTCTACTGCTGCTCCTACTACCAATTCAATCTTCTGGGATTTCCTTTCCATCTGTGTGGTACAATTAATGACCATAGCAATAAACACCAAGAAGCCAACCTTACTAAAACACAAACTGTTCCAGTCACTCTGTACCAGTGATGGCTGTACCCATACCCTCCTGCACACTTCTCACACCTCAGAATCTCCCTCCTAGCATGACTTCATCAGGCAAACGTTCTGCATCAAAACTGAAAAGGACAGACAGGGTCTCCTCTGTCTCGCGATCGCCACCGGGTCTGCGTAGCACCAAACGGCGTGCATCAGACACCGGGGATTCCCAAAGGCTTACTACAAGCTTCACTCCGTTGATCTACGTGCAAGCGTGCACGTGGATGGAGTGGTATTTTGGAGTAGAACCTTTTMGTAAAACAAAATAACCATTACTACACAGTAGAAAAGGGAAACTCAACAAATAATATACAAGGTTGGTTCATCGTAGAAGTTTCTTGTAATAACTACTCTTGCATGAAGTACATTTAAAAAAAAATATGACAGTAAAACAGAGGGAGAAAAGCTGGGTTATTTTGAGGTTGATTCTTTCACATCTGAAAATACATTGTTAGTCATAGTAGCCTCACCACATTATGAGCCATAGGGTTGCAATATGTTTAAACTCCACATCATTGACCAGTACAGTACATTTTAAAACACCTTCACTTGACTCAAATTGAGCTATTACATAAGAGTGGAAAAAGTCAGGCCATGTAATCTGATAAAGATAATTGTGATCAAACGGAACACACTAGAATACCAGAACACAATATTGCTGAAGCACAAGTTAATAACACAAGTTATTTACAAATAGTACATCCCAAAAACCATATATTTAACCTTTTCCCTATTGACAAATTTATGGCCTGATATCCATTATCTTGGAAAAACAACAAAAGTATTACTCCTATCAAAAGAAAAATAGAAAATGAGCAGCATTTTGTTCAAATGCACAAACATTTGCAATAAGGCACAGGTCTAACAGCACTCCTCATCTGTGATGGATAGGATATAGCTGCACAAGTCTTACAGCTTTACTCAAGAGTCAGAAGACTGATACTCAACTGGGGCCATTCCCTCAAGGTTGTGCCAATCATGAAAGCAATTTCTGTCTGGAATGACACAGAGTGGTACGCCACACTCATTGCACTTCCAGGGAGTGTCTTTGGAGTGTCCCGATTTCTTGCAGAGTTCGCAGCGCTTTCGTCCTGCAGAGCTTCTCTTGCTTTTGTCTGCCACAGGCTTGATCGGGACAGGTGTATGTCCAGTGTTCGTCGGCTTGGACTGAGTCTCAATGGACACCTCGCAGAGCTGGGCCACGAGCGCTTGTGTGAATTCTTTGTGGGTCATGGGCTGCATCTTGTTCACTTTACACAGATCCTTGTGAATGATGTAGCTGTTAGTAGTCGCTATGTCCACAAAATGGTAGAACAATGTTCGGTACCACTTCATTGTTTTGCGGTGGGCTGAGAAGTAAGTAATCAGTTGGTCAGATAAGTCAACACCTCCCATGTTTTTATTGTATTCTAGAATTGGGGTGGGTACTGGAATTGACTCATGAGACCATTTGCCATCCTTATTCTTGCGTTTCCTTTTTATTGTCTCCCCTCCATAAGCTTGATGAATGGTGGTACCCATCGACACTTCCCGGGCATCCTTCCACTTCACAAAGAGCAGGGAGCCCTCCCTTATCCACCGTAAAGATCCTCTTGGGGATTTCTTGGTCAGCGCATTTTCTTCTGATCTTGGGAAGCCCAATCTGCCTTCCCTCATGGTACCACACGCTCCCATTTTCATATCAAATAAGTCCTTGAATAATTTTGGGCTGGAGAAGTAGTTGTCAAGGTACACATGGTAACCTGAGCCAAGAACAGAGGGCCTTACGAGGGACATCACTGAATCGTGACAAATTCCAAAGCCAACGGGAAACGTGTTCTTGCCGATATACACAGCATAGTCCACTGTATAGCCATTGCTGGAGTCCGCTAACACAAAAATCTTAAAGCCAAATTTAGTGGGCTTTGACTTGATATATTCAATCAACCCATTTCTTGCTTTTGATGCCACCATCCTTTCATCTACAGCCAGGTTTTTATGTGGGTGGAAACAGGACATGCAGGCATGACGAATGTCATTCATTAATGGTTTGAGCCGAAATAGCCTATCATATTCAGGTGTGCCCTTTTTACTGTCATTGACAGCGTCCTCATCAGGATCACTCATGTGAATGTTCCATGATATGATTCTGTATCTATCCCTGTTCATCACAGTAGCTGGAAACGGAATCGAGAAAATTGAGTTTGTTATCCAGTAATCACTGATAGCTTTTGTCTTAACCAGAGCAGTAAAGAAGACCAATCCAATGAATTTGTAAAACTCCTTCACAGTTATATCTATCCACTTAAACTTTTTGCCCCTACCAATGTTTCTAGCCGCTTGTCTATTTGTATTGTCGCAGAGGGTTCTGACCGTGACTTTTGTAAAAAACATTTGAAATAAGTCTAACGGTGAGTACATGGCTGAGGGATCTACTTGAGGTCCAGGAGGTCTGCTTGGACAAAATCTCAAAGGTTGAGGACCCTCATCAGGGTGTTTCTCTGTTTTCCATGGCTGATCTGACTCGGTTGTTCTGTGTGGTAAGTGAGAGGTTTTCCTTGGGGTTGAGAGACGTGGTACTTTGGACTTTAATGAGGGTGAGGCCGGCACTCTTTTACGTGGAGAATAGGTCTTTGTTGACAAATTCACTGACGGGCTACGCTGTTGGTCTGGCTGCAAGGTGCTCAGCAGTGGGGCTTCATCTTCATCAGTTTTAACACTATGAAAATAAACATTAGTAATTATCAATTCAGCAAACATGTTTTGCACAACACTTCCAATTGAGCGACAGCTATGCCATCGGTATTGGACTTATATTCACTTTAAAACTTGAAGGTTAAAAAAGACAAGAACTAGCTACACAGTGCCTATAGAAAGTCTACACCCACTAACTTTTTTCAAATTTTGTTGTGTCAGTGCCTCAGAGATTCATGCATTTAAATAGGGATTTTTCCCCCACTTATCTACACACAATATTACACACTTAAGGGAACATTTTTTGGGGGGGGAATACAAATATCATATTTGGATAAGTCTCCACCCCCCTAAGTCAATACTTGGTGGAAGTACTTTTGGCAGCAGTTACAGCTGTGAGTCTGTTGGGAAAGGTCTCTACCAACTTTGCACACCTAGATTTGGCAATGTATTATTTTTTACAAAACTGTTCAAGCTCTGTCAAAGTCCTTGGGAGCGTTGATGGACAGCAAATTTTCGATTTGACAACCTTCAATGTTATGTCATAATTACGTAAAAGTCTGGCAAATTAGGCGGCCCAAACTGTTATACTGCATATACACTGACTCTGCGTGCAATGAACGCAAGAGAAGTGACACAATTTCATCTGGTTAATATTGCCTGCTAACCTGGATTTCTTTTAGCTAAATATGTAGGTTTAAAAATATATACTTCTGTGTATTGATTTTAAGAAATGCATTGATGTTTATGGTTAGGTACACATTGGAGCAATGGCAGTCCTTTTTCGCGAATACGCACCGCATCGATTATATGCAACGCAGGACACGCTAAATAAACTAGTAATATCAACCATGTGTCGTTTACTAGTGATTATGATTGATTGATTTTTATAAGATAAGTTTAATGCTAGCTAGCAACTTACCTTGTCTTCTTACTGCATTTGCGTAACAGGCAGTCTCCTCGTGGAGTGCAATGTAATCAGGTGGTTAGAGCGTTGGACTAGTTAACTGTAAGGTTGCAAGATTGAATCCCCGAGCTGACAAGGTAAAAAGCTGTCATTCTGCCCCTGAACAAGGCAGTTAACCCACCGTTCCTAGGCCGTCATTGAAATTAAGAATGTGTTCTTAACTGACTTGCCTAGTTCAATAAAGGATAAATAAAGGTGTAAAAACAAAATATCGGCCAAATCGGCGTCCAAAAATACAGATTTCCGATTGTTATGAAAACTTGAAATCGGCTCTAATTAAAATCGGCCATTCCGATTAATCGGTCGACCTCTAGTTCGTACCCCCCATGGCAATTGAACTTATTTCAGAGGCTGCTCCAAAACACAGCCGGTGGAGAAGAGGAATTCGGAGTGGACTTCTAGTCGACTCAAGAGGCGCGCACACTAGGGCTGGATAATATACAGTTGAAGTCGGAAGTTTACATACACTTAGGTTAGAGTCATTAAAACTTGTTTTTCAACCACTCCACAAATTTCTTGTTAACAAACTTATAGTTTTGGCAAGTCGGTTAGGACATCTACTTTATGCATGACAAGACATTTTTTCCAACAATTGTTAAGACAGATTATTTCACTGTATCACAATTCCAGTGGGTCAGAAGTTTACATACACTAAGTTGACTGTGTCTTTAAACAGCTTGGAAACTTCCAGAAAATGTCATGGCTTTAGAAACTTCTGATAAATTATGTCAATTAGCCTGAGTCAATTGGAGGTGTCCCTGTGGATGTATTTCAATGCCTACCTTCAACCTCCGTGCCTCTTTGCTTGACATCATAAGAAAATCAAATTGTAGACCTCCACAAGTCTGGTTCATCCTTGGGAGCAATTTCCAAACACCTTAAGGTACCACGTTCATAAACACCATGGGACCYCGCAGCCGTCATACAGCTTAGGAAGGAGATACGTTCTGTCTCCTAGAGATGAACGTACTTTGGTGCGAAAAGTGCAAATCAATCCCAGAACAACAGCAAAGGACCTTGTGAAGATGCTGGAGGAAACAGGTACAAAAGTATCTATATCCACAGTAAAACAAGTCCTATATCGACATAACCTGAAAGGCCGCTCAGCAAGGAAGAAGCCACTGCTCAAACCGCCATAAGAAAGCCAGACAACGTTTTGCAACTTGCACATGGGGACAAAGATCGTACTTTTTGGAGAAATATRCTCTGCTCTGATGAAACAAAAATTGAACTGTTTGGCCATAATGACCATCGTTATGTTTGGAGGAAAAAGGGGGAGGCTTGCAAGCCGAAGAACACCATCCAACCATGAAGTACGGGGGTGGCAGCATCATGTTGTGGGGGTGCTTTGCTGCAGGAGGGACTGGTGCACTTCABAAAATAGATGGCATCATGAGGKAGGAAAATTATGTGGATATATTGAAGCAACATCACAAGACATCAGTCAGGAWGTTAAAGCTTGGTTGCAAATGGGTCTTCCAAATGGACAATGACCCCAAGCTTACTTCCAAAGTTGTGGCAAAATGGCTTAAGGACAACAAAGTCAAGGTATTGGAGTGGCCATCACAAAGCCCTGACCTCAATCCTATTGAAAATTTGTGGTCAGAACTGAAAAAGCGTGTCGGAGCAAGGAGGCCTACAAACCTGACTCAGTTACACCAGCTCTGTCAGGAGGAATGGGCCAAAATTCACCCAACTTARTGTGGGTGAAAAAAATGCCTACAAGGCCCTCCCCCGCCCTCCCTTTGGTAAATCTGATCACGACTCCATTTTACTCCTCCCTTCCTATAGGCAGAAACTCAGAGGAAGTACCCGTGCTAAGGTCTATTCAACGCTGGTCTGACCAATCGGAATCCATGCTTCAAGATTGTTTTGATCACGTGGACTGGGATTTGTTCCGGGTAGCCCCCGAGAATAACATCGACAGATACGAATAACATCGACAGATACGGTGACTGAGTTCCTCAGGAAGTGTATAGGTGACTGGGTACAATGTGACTATTAGAACCTACCCAAACCAGAAACCATGGATAGATGGCAGCATTCGCGTAAAACTGAAAGCGCAAACCACCGCATTTAACCATGTCAAGGTGACTAGGAATACGGCCGAATACAAACAGTGTAGTTATTCCCTTCGTAAGGCAATCAAACAGGCAAAACGTCAGTACAGAGACAAAGTGGAGTCGTAATTCAACGGCTCAGACACGAGACATATGTGGCAGGGTCTACAGACAATCATTGACTACAAAGGGGAAACCCTTTYCGAACACCGACGTCTTGCTTCCGGACAAGCTAAACACCTTCGCCCGCTATGAGGATAACGCCGTGCAACCGCCCGCTAACAAGGACTGTGGGCCCTCCTTCTCGGTGGCCGACGTGAGTAAGACATTTAAGCGTATTAACCCTCGCAAGGCTGCCGGCCCAGACAGCATCCCAAGCCTCATCTTCAGAGCATGCGCAGACCAGCTGGCTGGAGTGTTTACTAGTGATGCTCGACATATCGGTGAACATATCGGAATTGGATGATATTAGCTAAAAATGCCAACATCGGTATCGGCCCGATGTCTAGTTTAACGCTGATGTGAAAAACCGATGTCAAAGCTGACATGCAGACCTATATAAACTAGGTACATGACTAATGATGCCACGTAAAATGTAGCGCTACATGTGCAACACAGCCTTCCTAACCTAGCCCACAATGTCTTCTGTGTGGATCGAGCA
The DNA here is from genome assembly GCF_002910315.2 of Salvelinus sp. IW2-2015. Lineage (NCBI taxonomy): Eukaryota > Metazoa > Chordata > Actinopteri > Salmoniformes > Salmonidae > Salvelinus > Salvelinus sp. IW2-2015. The sequence continues at coordinate 16,924,965 of NC_036869.1, forward strand.
GTCAACAAGTCAAGCAGTCATAAGAAAATTGCATCAAGACAACTCAAAGGAGAAATCCATTAATGACAAGATAATGGAAATCATTGCCCTTTCTCTGTCATGGGTGATGTTGGCCTTAGCGACTGGTCGAGCACCGGTACACACTAACGTTACCAAGTGCGCTATTGTTCAGATGTTGCCCTACCGGAGTTACACAGTAAAAGCGTCACTGCTATTAGCTTCACAACATACTATGGAACGCCGTTTGGATCTTTGCGTGTCAAAAAAGATAACACTATTTGACGCGATAAATACACTTTTAAATTTGACATATCAAATAACACTTCTATTATAGAATGTTGTGTGTTCTGAATTTGCACGTGCAAGCCAAGCCAAACGCCACCACTAATATCAGTAACACTGTCAAAGCTGTACAAAAAGAGTCTACAAACAAGCAAACACTGGCCATGAACTGTGTTTACAATACCGTGTTGGTAATAAAGCATTATTTGTTCGACCGCAATTTCTGGGGTAGCTAACTAGCTTAAGCTTTGTACCTAGATAGCACCAATACAACCAGACTGAAAACAATGACCAGTAGAAACTGCAGTCATTTTCACTATTCTTAGCAATGATTTAGGAATCCTTTTAAGTATTAGCTAGGTAGTCACTTGTTGTTCGCCTTTTGAAATTGAACAGCCAGCTACTTAACCCTGTTGCCCGAAGCTAACCTTATAAGCGGCCAGCTAGCTTCATCTGGCTAGTGAGGCTCGACCTGACCGGGTTGTGAAGCTAGCCAATAAGGATTAGGCACAATAGTGGAATTTACGGTTTGCCTTTAAAATAAAAGTACCTATTTGAAAGTGATGCAGAAGMTTASAATTGMTGGAATCARYCCATATTTWGACTAGATYATGTTAAACAYGGTTGGAATGTGAAGCAATGAAATGGGGTATCAGTCTACTTGGTGACACCCACAGAACACAACTGTGAAGAGTTTACGCAAATATTAGAGTTATAGCTCTTATCGTGGGACTGTGACTGTGTGAAATCCTTTAGCCTTTTCTGTGTATTGACATTCATATCGCACTGTACAGCTTTACCTAAGGATTGAGGATCAATGAAATGGGGTATCAGTCTACTCAACAGCCAATATATTTTTTCCTCTTCAGAGTTATCAGAATCCAAAACATCCATGCAGTATATATTTATATTTGTCCCTCTTCAGAGTTATCAGACTCCAAAACATCCATGCAGTTTTTCCTCGGGAATAGTGTTCAATACACATAGGTTGACAATAAATGTGGCTCAATTCACAGTTGTTTCATAGTCCCGCAATAACAGCTACAATGCTGATGTTCTCGGTGTCACTGAGTAGACTGATACCCATGTCAGTGATCCACAATCCATAGGTAAGGCTGTACAGTGAAATAAGTTTGCCCACAACGCAATTCTAAAGTATAATACATCCAGTGTGATTTCAACAGGTTGTCAAATTAACAAATTACTGTCTTTTGTTGATTTTATATAACATTTCAACCTCGTTTAGCATGATCTATTAAATTATGGCATGATTCTACTATTTGTATTCATTTGCATCACTGTCACATACTTTTATTTTGAAGGCTAACCGCAAAGGCCACTATTGTGGATAATCCTTATTGTTGCTAGCTTCACATAGATGGGTCCCACCACCATTAATCAAATAAGAACTGTCTTATAAATTAGGGTTATTTTAGATGATGACACCTAGCTATACAGTTAGCTAGCTAACTATAGCTCCTGAAACAGATGTCGTTTTGCTATGTTTTTTGGGAAGAACATTGTTTGCATCCATGAGCTAGCTAGCTTTTTTTATGACCAGCACAGTAGGCGCGCGAGACAACTTTACCAGCATCAAAGCATACATAGATGAATCGTTGTGACAAATGAAACACGAGTGATTGTGTAATCAATGTGTAATAACTGTGTAAAAAAATATTGAACACGTTCAATTATTATGTGACGTGCAGTCATATTCAGGTCCTGATTGGTCAACAAGCTTATTTGACATGACAAATAGTGTTATTTGACGTGTATCTTTTTTGACATGCAAAGACCCAAACGGCGTTCCATAGAAATGAAACGACTGAACAACGAAACAGCACAGCAAATACGTGAAAGAAATAGGTTTTGATGATCTTTTACTGGTAATGGGGACATATGTAAATGCCAACAAAATAACATTTTGGTCAGTGTGGTGTGTGTAACCTTTATTTAACTAGGCAAGTCAGTTGAGAACAAATTCATATTTACAATGACGGCCTACCCCGGACGACGGATGTGATACAGCCTGGATTCTAACCAGAGACTGTAGTGATGCCTCTTGCACTAAGATGCAGTGCCATGCAGTCTGCCCAACGCATCACCAGGGGCAAACTACCTGTCCTCCAGGACACCTACAGCACCAGATGTCACAGGAAGGCCAAAAAGATCATCAASGACATCAACCACCCGAGCCACAGCCTGCTCACCCCGCTATCATCCAGAAGGTGAGATTAGTACAGATGCATCAAAGCTGGGACCGAGAGACTGAAAAACAGCTTCTATCTCAAGGCCATCAGACTGTTAAACAGCCTTCACTTGCCGGCTTCCACCCGGTTATGCAACCCTGCACCTTAGAGGCTGCTGCCCTATATACATAGAGTTGGAATCACTGGCCACTTTAATAATGGAACACTAGTCACTTTAATATGTTTACGTACTGCTTTACTCATCTCATATGTATATACTGTATTTTATTCTACTGTATTTTAGTCAATGCCACTGGCATTGCTCAATATAATATTTATATATTTCTTAATTACGTTATTTTACTTTTAGATGTGTGTATTGTGAGATACTACTGCACTATTGGAGCTAAGAACACAAGCATTTCGCTACACCCGCAATAACATTTGCAAAATATGTGTATGTGACCAACAAAATTTGATTTGACATGCACACTGTGACCAATCTTGGCCATAAAAGCCTGTAGCTCTTTCAAAGTTGCCGTTGGACTCTTGGTAGTCTCTCTGATCAGTTTCCTACTTGCTCTGTCATCCATTTTGGAGGCATGGCCTGATCTACGCAGGGTCTTGGTGGTGCCACACACCTTCCATTTATTAATAATCGTTTTGATCGTGCTCCAAGTGATATTCAAGGAACCTGTGCCTTTCCACCACTTTGTCCTGGAGTTCTATTAAAAGCTCCTTGGTGCTCATGGTTGAGTGTTTGTTTTGCAATTCACTACCCAGCAGAAGGAACATACAGGAACTCCTGAAATAATGTGAATCACTACAATTTAACACAGGTGTAGGCCAGTTAACTTGGTGTGTGATTTTGAAGGTGATTGGTTACGCCCAAGAAAATGTAGGATTACTATGACAAGGGGGGGACACTTATCATACTAAGCTATTTCAGTCTTTTGTTTTTTATAGATTAAAAAATATATATATATATGAATATATGTTTCACTTGGAAGTTGTGGGGTGGGATGTGTAGATCAATGGGAACACTATTTTAATGTATTTTAATTCCAGGCTATTCGGCAACAAACGGTGAAATGTTGAAAGGGGGTGTAGACTTTCTATAGGCATATTGGCTCTAAGACACCTAAGGCTGAATATGGTCTCAGATTTGTCTTCATTTACACAGGCAGGCCATTTCAGATTTTTGGTTGTAAGTGCTGAGAATAGACATTTTACTCCTACTCTTATGGGTAAAAATAAAAACTATGCATGAAGTCTCTTTAGTCATAAGAGTCACACCTAGTCTACAGATACTTAGGACACCTCATGACCTGTCCMAACAAGTTAAGAGTTATCAGCAGGTGTCTTGATAATAGAAAAATACAGCGAGTCAAATATCGATGACTGCAGCTAAATGACTATAGCGGAAACACTGATGGATTATGAAAGTTTGTAAATACCTTGATGTCCTTGTTGACTGTGAACCTTTGCATGGTAACCATGGTTCTTCTGGAGAATCAGAACACTTTACCCCGCTCTCAGATTGGCTTTCTTTCCTTGGTGTGACTCTGGGTGGTGTGTCGCCTGCTGATTCATTTGAGTCCTCTTCCCAATCAAGACTATGAAGATAAATATGAACATGTTTACAATAATGCAATTCACTAAGTCAACACTATTACTTAGGACTAGACAACAGAACACAATTAATTTACCATCTCCTACTGCTGTCGTCTACATGGTTCCACATTCAACATTTCATGTCAATTCAATGTGGCCGACACCCACCGTCTAACATCAATCTGTTAGGTTTACAAACTGAGAAATATGTCTGTCAAATAGTTTCTAAAAAATGTAATAAAAATCTGAGAAATGAGAATTCATTTTCAAGTATGTCATTTTGATTTCAGATCTTTTTAATGGAGTGGCTGCGGATCCGACTTTTCTGGACCTTTCCTCCCGACTGCTAAAGCTCCCGAAGCCTCTGCGCATGTGCAGGATCCTCTACTCCACTAGGCAAAAGATGTGCTTTGATTTAAACTAAACTAACTAAATACAGGTAGACTATGCTACAGTTTATTAACATCATCTGGTTGATATGCAGATGCTGCATGTTTCACCAGAAAAAAATTGAATAATCGTCATTCACAAATCACGATTGAATGAGAGAAATTAGCGAGATTCTCTACGTATAGCACAGAGAATATGTGCAAAGTAGAGAATCCTGCACATGCGCAAAAGCCCCAGCCGCCGGGAAGTGGGGTCCAGAAAAGTCAYATCCGCAGTCTGTCTTCTTTTAAAATGGGGCTCCCGAGTGGCGTAGCGGTTTAAGGCACTGCATCTCAGCGCTAGAGGCGTCACTACAGACCCTGGTTAAATTCCAGGCTGTATCACAACCGGCCGTGATTGGGAGTCCCATAGGGCATAAATAAATAGACTCCAGCGATGTTTTTACTTTTCCTGTTAAAGCGATATTCCAGGTATAAATACACCAAAGTCCACACACTAAAGTACAAAACATATATTTGAGCAAAATATACACTACCGTTCAAAAGTTTGGGGTCACTTAGAAATATCCTTGTTTTTTAAAGAAAAGCACATTTTTCCCCCCATTGAAATAACATCAAATTGATCAGAAATACAGTGTAGACATTGTTAATGTTGTAAATGACTATTGTAGATGGAAACAGCAGATTTTTTATGGAATAACTTCAGTCAAGTTTTAGACCCCATCATAGCACTGAGGCTGCACTTGAAGGTGGTAAATTACCTTTTAATGGCGTCAGACCGAGGCTCTGCATCTGTCCTCGTGCTCCTGGACCTTAGTGCTGCTTTTGATACCATCGATCACCACATTCTTTTGGAGAGATTGGAAACCCAAATTGGTCTACACGGACAAGTTCTGGCCTGGTTTAGATCTTATCTGTCGGAAAGATATCAGTTTGTCTCTGTGTATAGTTTATCCTCTGACAAATCAACTGTAAATTTCGGTGTTCCTCAAGGCTCTGTTTTAAGACCACTATTGTTTTCACTATATAWTTTACCTCTTGGTGATGTCATTCAGAAACATGTTAACTTTCACTGCTTTGCGGAAGACACACAGCTGTACATTTCGATGAAACATGGTGAAGCCCCAAAATTGCCCTCCCTGGAAGCCTGTGTTTCAGACATAAGGAAGTGGATGGTGGCAAATGCTCTACTTTTAAACTCGGACAAAACAGAGATGCAAGTTCTAGGTCCCAAGAAACAAAGAGATTTTCTGTTGAATATGACAATTAATCTTGATGGTTGTACAGTCGTCTCAAATAAAACTGTGAAGGACCTCGGCGTTATTCTGGACCCTGATCTCTCTTTTGACGAACATATCAAGACTGTTTCAAGGACAGCTTTTTTCCATCTACGTAACAATGCAAAAATCAGAAACTTTCTTTCCAAAAATGATACAGAAAAATGTATCCATGCTTTTGTCACTTCTAGGTTAGACTACTGCAATGCGCTGCTTTCCGGCTACCCGGATAAAGCTGTAAATAAACCTCAGTTAGTGCTAAACACGGCTGCTAGAATCCTGACTAGAACCAAAAAAATGTGATCATATTACTCCATTGCTAGTCTCTCTACACTGGCTTCCTGTTAAGGCAAGGGCTGATTAAGGTTGTACTGCTAACCTACAAAGCATTACATGGGCTTACTCCTACCCATCTTTCCGATTTTGGTCCTGCCGTACATACCTACAGGTACGCTACGGTCACATGACGCAGGCCTCCTTACTGTCCCTAGAATTTCTAAGTAAACAGCTGGAGGCAGGGCTTTCTCCTATAGAGCTCCATTTTTATGGAATGGTCTGCCTATCCATGTGAGAGACGCAGACTCGTTCTTGACCTTTCAAGTCTTTATTGAAGACTCATATCTTCAGTAGGTCCTATGATTGAGTGTTGTCTGGCCCAGGAGTGTGAAGGTGAACGGAAAGGCACTGGAGCAAAGAACCGCCATTACTGTCTCTGCCTGGCCGGTTCCCCTCTCTCCATTGGGATTCTCTGCCTCAAACCCTATTACAGGGGCTGAGTCACTGGCTTACTGGTGCTCTTCCATGCTGTCCCTAGGAGGGGTGCGTCACTGATAAGATCTTCCTGTCCGGGTTGGCGCCCACCCCCTTGGGTGCCGTGGGGGATATCTTCGTGGGCTATATTCAGCCTTGGATGGTAAGTTGGTGGTTGAAGATATCCCTCTAGTGGTGTGGGGGCTGTGCTTTGGCAAAGTGGGTGGGGTTATATCCTGCCTGTTTGGCCCTGTCCGTGGGTATGATCGGACGGGGCCATAGTGTCTCCCGACCCCTCCTGTCTCAGCCTCCAGTATTTATGCTGCAATAGTTTATGTGTCGGTGGGCTAGGGTCAGTCTGTTATATCTGGAGTATTTCTCCTGTCTTATTCGGTGTCCTGTGTGAATTTAAGTACGCTCTCTCTAATTTTCTCTTTTTTTCTCTCTCTTTCTCGGAGGACCTGAGCCCTAGGACCATGCCTCAGGACTACCTGGCCTGATAACTCCTTGCTGTCCCCAGTCCACCTGGTCGTGCTGCTGCTCCAGTTTCAACTGTTCTGCCTGCGGCTATGGAACCCTGACCTGTTCACCGGACGTGCTACCTGTCCCAGACCTGTTGTTTTCAACTCTCTAGAGACCGCAGGAGGGGTAGAGATAATCTGAATGATCGGCTATGAAAAGCCAACTGACATTTACTCCTGAGGTGCTGACCTGTTGCACCCTCTACAACCACTGTGATTATTATTATTTGACCCTGCTGGTCATCTATGAACATTTTAACATCTTGGCCATGTTCTGTTATAATCTCCACCCGGCACAGCCAGAAGAGGACTGGCCACCACTCATAGCCTGGTTCCTCTCTAGGTTTCTTCCTAGGTTTTGGCCTTTCTAGGGAGTTTTTCCTAGCCACCGTGCTTCTACACCTGCATATTGCTTGCTGTTTGGGGTTTTAGGCTGGGTTTCTGTACAGCACTTTGAGATATCAGCTGATGTAAGAAGAGCTTTATAAATACATTTGATTGATTGATTGAATGGGAAGGTGTTTGCAAAATTCCTGCATAATTGCCAACCATCCTTTAGTGACAATGCAAAAAAAACATTGCCTGACAAATTGGCTAACGCTACCAAGCTATATAGATTGCTATACACACAACGACTCAAACATAAATGGTTGACTGTTGGAATTCTCTCTCCAGGTCTTCCAAAGGAAGCAAATCTCCCTTTGATGTACAGTACCAGCAAAAGATTGTGGACACACCTACTCAAGATGGTTTGTCGTTTCCAATGTGAACAAATTAATCCTAGTGGGCAGAACAGGCAAGGAGGTGGGCAGAGTCAAGCACGAGCTAGCGAGATCCTATTGGCGCGTTCTAACAAACGTTTGCATATTTCTGTTAGGGAACGCCTACTCTGAAGAGCGCAATAACTCAATTTTCCTTTGCGCGACTCTAAACAATGGCAAAGGGTCAAATCTACTAAACATAGTCCACACTGTTTGTAACAGATTATAGTTTTGGGAACAGAAAACTGTATTGGCATCAAATGTTTAATCGATTAGAAAATGTGCAGAATGTCGGCGGCCTTATCGATCTTCTCCCACTGGCTTCCAGTGGAAATGCCAAGCGGATTCTTTCACATGTATAGATCGGGTAAAATCTCTCATTGTTCTCTCTGTGGTAAAATGGTTCTGACTGTTTCGGTGAGATTTCGGCCCCCCGGTGTGTTAACTGGGTACATACAGTATGCGCTCTGGGAGTGATTATTCCTACTTACGCGTCCTCGTGTGGATCCACTCCCTCCTGATAGTCGAAGCTGAAGTCTTCGTCTGCAAGGTAACTATCATCAGACCAATTGCTTCCCTCCTCGCTGCTATCGAAGTCCTCCATCTCGGTGTCGCTTTCCATCGTATAATCAATCAATTTCAGCTATATTGTTGTGGCCAGAGCTACGGTCTAAAACGTAGTCACAAATTCTCTGCTACTACACTATCACGTTAACAACGTGCAGCTTCTTCTTCGCGTGAGTTTTCGGCAGACGACACGGCTTCTTCTATGATATAATGGCAGTCCGCAAACAAGGCGTATGCCGACACCTACTGTGCTGGAGTGTGTGGTCAATCACGGTTTACAACATTTCTAAATCCTCCTACCTAACTCAGAAGTATAAAATAAAAAACAGCCCTACTAACTTCTAATAGACCCTCCCCCAAATCCCTTCCAACATCAATCTTTCCCTCTCTTCAACACTTACAACAATATTGCACATGCTCCACTGTTTCAATCCACCATACACTCCAGACAAAACACATTAACATGCTTGCCAACCAGATGTAATGACAAGTTTAATGTACAATGTCCTAATCGAGCAAACACCACCTCTTCCTTCCTAATCGGACCTTTGAATATTGGTCCACTGACCTTTCTTTGGAGGGCATATAAATGCCTGCCCTTGGGCTCAGAGTCCCATCTCTTCTGCCACACATCTATCAAAATGGCTCTGATCTTACATTTGGCCTCACTTCTACACAGTGGAACATTCATGTAAATTATATCTTGTTTCAAAGCTATTTTGGCCAAATGGTCTACAACTTCATTCCCTTCCACACCCGAATGTGCTGGGACCCAGCAGAATCTCACTACTACACCCAGTCTCTCAATTCTCCATAATAACATTAATACCTCCAATAGTAGGTAACTGCTATTAGATTTACCAGATGATAAACTATTCAAATATGACAGAGAATCTGAGCATACTATAATTCTAACATGTTGTACATCCTCCACCCACTGGAGGGAAACTACTATCACCAACAGTTCAACTGAGTATACTGAAAGTTAATCTGTTGGTCTTCTACATATATTAACATCAATTCAAGGAATGTAAATGACTGCTCTTATGCGCCCACTATCTGGAAAAGCAGTAAAAAAACATAACTTCTACCAATGTAATTGTCAACCTGTTTCCTTATATCACTGACTTCTGACCATCTTTATTTTCCTCTACCGAGGTTAGATCAACAACAGGATCTGGGAGTAACCATGGAGGAACGTCCCCTATCACCACAGAAGGGCCATCTTCCAACTCCATCAAACCACTCTCATCAGCAAGCTTTCCAACTGTCCAACCAAAACCACTGTCTTGCCTACTAGTATATTCCCAACAGTCATCTAGAACAGTAGCAGTGGGATGCACAACCTCACAGCCTTTCAACCTAACCCAATAAGCTAATGACAATTTTTTTATGCCGTACAGTACCAGTCAAAAGTTTCATTCCAGGGTTTTTCTTTATTTTTACTATTTTCTACATTGTAGATTAATAGTGAAGACATCAAAACTATGAAATAACACACATGGAATCATGTAGTAACCAAAAAAGTGTTAAATAAATCAAAATATATTTTATATTTGAATTTCTTCAAAGTAGCCACCCTTTGACTTGATGACAGCTTTGCACACTTTTGGCATTCTACAATGTAGAAAATAGTAAATGTAAAGAAAAACCCTTGAATGAGTAGGTGTGTCCAAACATGACTGGTACTGTATATCCAAAGGCATCTCACCTGCCTCCACTAGTAAGGCACATACAGATGTTGATTTAAATGCACTAATACATATCCTTAAAGCTGCATACTGGATACTGGATACTGGATGATGCCTCTGAAGCCAAGTCTTTGCCGTTGTTCCATAAACCATACACTCAAAATCAATTGTCATCCTGATCAGAGATCTATAAATATCCATCAACGATTGTCTGTCAGCACCCCATTCATAACCAGAGACCGAGCGTATAACATTCACCACCTCCTTACACTTTGTTTCAACATTTATGACATGATCTTTCCATGTATATCGCTCATTGAACCATAGACCCAAGTATTTGTACTCAGAAACCCTCCCCATAGGCTGTCCATACAGAAACAACTGTATATTATCAGCGACTTTCTTCTTTGAGAAGAACATACAAGAAGACTTCGCCACAGACAATTTAAAACCCCAGTCAATTAACCATCTTTCAACATCCACTATAGCTTGTTGAATAGATTTAATCACATGACATTCCTTCCCCTCTTCCAAATAGCTCCATAGGGAAGCCCCAATACCCCTACCTACATTCGAAAACACATCATTAATCATAATGTTGAACAAAATAGGACTGATAGCAATGCCTTGAGGAATGACATTGTCAACTCCATAGGCATCAGATAAAATGGGTTCTATTTTAACTCGAAAAGAGCGATTTAAATAAGAAGGCCAAAACCCAGTTATATAATCTCCCACCAACACCAAGTCTTTCCATCTTAATCAGTAGACCTTCTCTCGACATAGTGTCATAAGCCTTTTCAATGTCAAAAAAAAGACAGTAACCATTCATTCTTTCATGAACAGAGTTTTTTCAACTTCATTGCTCACCTTTACTAATGCATCCAAAGTATATCTACCTTTACGGAATCCACTTTGACATTGACTCAATAAATCTCCATGTTCCAGGAAATATGACAATCATCTTTTCCATCAGTTTACACAAGTTAGAGGTCAGTGCTATTGGTCTATAACTATCAGCACATGAAGGGTCCTTACCAGGCTTCACTAAAGGTAATATTACTGCACGTTTCCAACCCGAAGGTATAACCCCCTCACTCCAAATCTTATTAAATAATCCCAGGAGAACATGTATGACCTCATCAAATCCAAATAACTTCACAGATCTTCATTGTGAAGGGTTTAAACACTGTTTCCCATGCTTGTTCAATGAACCATAAACAATTAATAAACATMCACCTGTGGAATGGTCTATAAGACACTAACAGCTTACAGGCGGTAGGCAATTCATGTCACAGTTATGAAAACTTAGGACACTAAAGAGGCCTTTCTACTGACTCTGGGAAAAACACCAAAAGAAAGATGCCTAGGGTCCCTGCTCATCTGCGTGAACGTGCCTTAGGCATGCTGCAAGGAGGCATGAGGACTGCAGATGTGGCCAGGGCAATAAATTGCAATGTCCGAACTGTGAGACGCCTACGACAGCCCTACAGGGAGACAGGACGGACAGCTGATCGTCCTCACAGTAGCAGACCATGTGTAACAACTCCCGCACAGGATCGGTACATCCGAACATCACACCTGCGGGACAGGTACAGGATGACAACAACAACTGCCCGAGTTACACCAGGAACGCACAATCCCTCCATCAGTGCTCAGACTGTCCGCAATAGGCTGAGAGAGGCTGGACTGAGGGCTTGTAGGCCTGTTATAAGGCAGGTCCTCACCAGACATCACTGTCAACAATGTCGCCTATGGGCACAAACCCACCGTTGCTGGACCAGACAAAACTGGCAAAAAGTGCTCTTCACTGACGAGTCATGGTTTTGTCTCACCAGGGGTGATGGTCGGATTTGCTTTTATCGTAGAAGGAATGAGTGTTACACAGAGGCCTGTACTCTGGAGTGGGATCGATTTGGAGGTGGAGGGTCCGTCATGGTGTGGGGCGGTTTGTCGCAGCATCATCAGACTGAGCCTGTTGTCATTGCAGGCAATCTCAACGCTGTGCGTTACAGGGAAGACATCCTCCTCCCTCATGTGGTACCCTTCCTACAGGCTCATCCTGACATGACCCTCCAGCATGACAATGCCACCAGCCATACTGCTCGTTCTGTGCATGATTTCCTGCAAGACAGGAATGTCAGTGTTCTGCCATGGCCAGCGAAGAGCCCGGATCTCAAACCCATTGAGCACGTCTGAGACCTGTTGGATCGGAGGGTGAGGGCTAGGTCCATTCCTCCCAGAAATGTCTGGGAACTTGCAGGTGCCTTGGTGGAAGAGTGGGTAACATCTCACAGCAAGAACTGGCAAATCTGGTGCAGTCCATGAGGAGGAGATGCACTGCAGTACTTAATGCAGCTGGTGGCCACACCAGATACTGACTGTTACTTTTGATTTTGATCTTCCCTTTGATCAGGGACACATTATTCCATTTCTATTAGTTACATGTCTGTGGAACTTGTTCAGTTTACGTCTGAGTTGTTGAATCTTATGTTCATACAAATATTTACACGTTAAGTTTGCTGAAAATAAATGCAGTTGACAGTGAGAGGACGTTTCTTTTTTTGCTGAGTTTACATCAACCGGCCTCTCTAAAGACAACTCTCCAACAGACTTTAAGCAATGATAGTAGCATCAATGTTCATGGTACACCAAATCAGGAAATGATCACTTCCAACAGTAGAATCATTAATTCCATTACCTTCACACATAGATGTAATATAGTTAGAAGCCAGTGTGAGGTGTGAAGCCATGTTACTTGAACACATATCACATCAGGTTTGATCTCTGAATCAATTGCATATTTGTTAAACTCCTAACCGGTAGCAGTAAGTCTTCTGGCATTCCACTGAAGGATAACAAAAACCATAACTCTAATTATCATCATTAGTATTATTAGGAGTCAACATATCAACAATCATGGCGACAGTAACGTGTTACTCCTAAAAGATATGTTGCTGCTTATTTGTGCTTATCATCACCTGTTATAAAATGACAACAATGCCTTGCTAGCTGACTTAACTTTCCACTGATGAAGCACTGTTTCCTGAAGCATTCTGTCCGGTTCTGATAGAACTCCATGGGTTTACCAAACTCGTTTCATGACAATTGAGCTCAGTCAGAACTTGTGGCTAACATGACTCAATTTGATGACAGCGGCAGGTGGGAATGTCAAGTGCAGTGTTGTAAGGAAAGTAGCTATTATTGGCTGTCCTAAAGGTCGCTAAATGACGTTATCACCTAATTTGCATAATTGGCCCTGTGCATGTAATTGTGATGGACGTTGTAGGAGAGAGGAATAACGTCGTGGGAGAGACAAATAGTGAGTAAAAAACACCCTAAATATGTTTAGAACTACAAATGAACTCAGGCACACACACAGTGGACAAGGTGAGTAAGTGACTGAGGCTGTGTGAGTCAAATGCAGTGATTTATTTTTGTGCAGTGATTTATTTTAGACAAAGAACATTTTACATTTACATCCCGCCCTGAATGTAAGCCAGGGCGGGATCAGCCAGCGGCGGCTTCCCGCATCCACGATTCATTTGCAGTCTGGATGCGGAGGGGTGAACATCTCCTGCTCTGACTGCAGCTGGGAGGGACTGCTGCGCGAGGACTGGGCCGCCTGTGAGTGCTTTGGGACGGAGGTGGGGCCCACGGCAGCACCTGCTGCTCGTTGAGCTTTCACGTCATTCTCCAATAACACCAGAAAAAGTCGCTAGATTTGTCGCTAGGTGATGTTTTGAAAATGTGTCGCTAGAGGGGTCTGAATACTTGCTAAATATAGCGACAAAGTCGCTAAGTTGGCAACATTGCGTGTGTCGCGGAGTGATCTTCAAGAAAAAGATCCGGTAAACCGGGAAGCACACGGACATCTCCCTCATATGCGCACCGCTAACAAACTGATGAGACCGCAGCTAAGCAGAGAGCGCACTAAACAGAGAGCGCAGAAGCACTTGGCCAAATCAATTCCAGTAATTCATGAAATAATTATAAATTTACTCTGACACGTCGCGACCCACCATACGTTAAGGCTGGGCTAGGGTTATTGTATGAAATCTGGTGGTTTGGGGAAATGAAGTTTTACAAAGAGCGATAGTGTCAACAAGAGTGTCCATGATTGTGTCTTTGAATGTGAGATGGAGATGATAAAACTGTCCAGTTTTGAATGTTTTTTTGCAGCTTGTTCCAGTCGCTAGCTGCAGCGAACTGAAAAGACGTGCGACCCCGGAATGTGTGTGCTTTGAGGACTTTTATCAGAATGTGACTGGCAGAACGGGTGCTGTATGTGTAGGATGAGGGTTGTAGTAGGTATCTCCTACCTACTCCTGAGGTGCTGACCTGTTTCACCCTCTACAACCACTGTGATTATTATTATTTGACCCTGCTGGTCATCTATGAATGTTTGAACATCTTGGCCATGTACTGTTATAATCTCCACCCGGCACAGCCAGAAGACTAGCCACCCCTCAGAGCCTGGTTCCTCTCTAGGTTTCTTCCTAGGTTCCTGCCTTTCTAAGGAGTTGTTCCTAGCCACCATGCTTCTACATCTGCATTGCTTGCTGCTTTGGGTTTTAGGCTGTGTTTCTGTGTAGCACTTTGTGACATCGGCTGATGTAAGAAGGGCTTTATAAATACATTTGATTGATTGATTGCTTGATTCTGACTTTACACATTGCACTCTTTTAGAGGTAGTTAGCAAACCAGGCCAAAGACCCCTCAGAGACACCAATACTCCTTAACCAACCCACAAGAATGGAATGGTCTACCATATCAAAAGCTTTGACCTAGTCAATAAAGATAGCAGCACAACATTCCTTAGAGTCAAGGGCAGTTGTGACATCATTTAGGATCTTTAAAGTTGCAGTGACACATCCAGAACCAGAGCGGAAACCAGATTGCATATCAGAGAGAATACTATAGACACCAAGAAAGCCAGTCAGTTGTTTATTGAGTTTTTCCAACACTTTAGATAAACAGGGCAAGATAGAAATTGGCCTATAACAGTTAGGATCAAAGCTTGATCTCCCCTTTAAATAAAGGACGCACTGTGGCTGCCTTCGAAACACTGGGAACCTCCCCAGAGAGGAGAGAGAGGCTCGGTGGTGACATGGGCTGCAACCTTAAAGAAGAAAGGATCTTAACCATCTGACCCAGATGTTTTTATTAGGGTGAAGTTTAAGAAGCTCCTTTTTCACCTCAGACTCAGTGACCGCTTGCAGGGAGAAGCTGTGTAGCGGGGCGGGAGAAATAGAGGGAGGAGCATCAGGACTAGTTGCATCACACCGAACCCAAACTGGGCGTGCACTATCGTGCATACATTTATTTTGTCCCCCCACACCAAACGCGATCACGACACGCAGGTTAAAATATCAAAACAAACTCTGAACCAATGACATTAATTTGGGGACAGGTCGAAAAGCATTAAAACATGTATGGCAATTTAGCTAGTTAGCTTGCACTTGCTAGCTAATTTGTCCTGGGATATAAACATTGAGTTGTTATTTTACCTGAACTGCACAAGGTCCTCTACTCCGACAAATTAATCCACACATAAAACTGCCAACCGAATCGTTTCTAGTCATCTCTCCTCCTTCCAGGCTTTTTCATCATTGAACTTATATGGTGATCGGCATCTAAACTTTCATAGTATTACCACAACTACCGGGAAAACAGTTCGTCTTTCAATTACCCATGTGGGTATAACCAATGAGGAGATGGCACGTGGGTACCTGCTTCTATAAACCAATGAGGAGATGGGAGAGGCAGGACTTTCAGCGCGATCTGCGTCAGAAATAGAAAGGAGTTCTATTTTAGCCCTTGGCAACGCAGACGCTCGCGAGCAGTGGGTGCAATAATTGAATAACATGGATTTCTAAATTTATTTTGCGACGCTCGTGCACGTGACGTATCCGGTCTGGTCAGCATGTTAGAAGGGCAGGGAGATGAGTGAAGTGTTGGATGGACAAGGAGGCGTGGCTGAGTCTTAATGATGTGGTGGTTAATGAGCTCAAGCATATGCTCCTGGTCAGTAACAACCACACTGCTCTTCATGATGTTGCTAATACTGAAGCCATGTGCTCTAAGCTCACTGAAACTCTCTGGGGACAGGAGAACATCTGGCCATAGTGATGCTATATTCTGGGAGCATGGCGGTCACCCTCAACAGCTCACACTCTCCCAGCCTCAAAGCCTTTATGACTGGGGCAGCTGTGTGTGTCTGACTAGAGAACTGAACATGTGAGTGAGGAAGCAGACTTCACACAGGACTTTGCACAACGTTCAAATGGGGAACTTGTCGCAAGGATATCGCAATGGCTTTTATGCATGATCAATGTATTTGTGATTGATATGTACTGTATATAAATAATTGATAAATGAAATATAAAAAGTGGTACTATTTATATAGAATTTATGTAACTTCAGCCAATCCCTCTGGGTGAAGGGGTACAGAGATAGAACAGGGACAGTTTGATAAGTATTTGGGATAAGTACTTTCCCCACATTTGATTATGTTACAGCCTTATTCTGAAATAAAACATTTTCCTCATCAATCTACACACAATATATTACCCAATWATGACAAAGCGAAAACAGGTTTTTAGACATTTTTGCCAATTTCTTAAAAATAAAAAACAGAAATACCTTATTTACATAAGTATTCAGACCGTTTGCTATGAGACTCATCCTTGAGATGTTTCTACAACTAGATTGGAGTCCACCTGTGGTAAATTCAATTGATTGGACGTGATTTGGAAAAACACACCGGTCTATATAAGGTCCCACAGTTGACAGTGCATGTCAGAGCAAAAACCAAGCCATGAGGTCGAAGGAATTGTACGTAGAGTTCCGAGACAGGATTATGTCAAGGCACAGATCTGGGGAAGGGTACCAAAACATTTCTGCAGCATTGAAGTTCCCTAAGAACACAGTGGCCTCCATCATTCTTAAATGGAATGGAAGAAGTGTGGAGACTTCCTAGAGCTGGCTTCCCGGCCAAACTGAGCAATCGGGGGAAAAGGGCCTTGGTCAGGGAGGTGACCAAGAACCCGATGGTCACTCTGACAGAGAGAGATCCTCGATGAAAACTTGCTCCAGAGCACTCAAGACCTCAGACTGGGGCGAAGGTTCACCTTCAAACAGGACAACGACCCTAAGCACACAGCCAAGACAACACAGGAGTGGCTTTGGGACAAGTCTCTGAATGTCCTTGAGTGGCCCAGCCAGAGCCCGGAAGTGCTCCAGATTGTATGCATTGACAGGCTCTCCCAGCATTACAACATACAGTATGATGAGTACATTTTGCAGGATATCTTACCTTACTGTACTCAAACACTTGTCGAGGAACACATTTGTTACAGATGTACTGTAGCCTAAGTCATAGGCTATGTAACTATACAAAACATATGAACCATTATCTGCAGTGTTGGATCTTTGCGCTGTAGTTTTTTTCATTACATTCTTGTAAAGCTGACAAAAATGATTACAGTGATATATCCTCAGTAACAGTTTGGAACTTTAGTCCATCAAACCTGTGATTCTACCAACACACGCAATGCTATGGGAAACCAATGCCCCCATTGAGTGAATATTTCAGCTGCCTCTCTCACAAGGACCCATTTGCTTATTCACTGAGAGAGAGAAGCAGCATTTTACTAGAATAGGAAAAATAAAGAGCAGTGGAAACACTTTGAACAGAACCCATGTGTGTTTTCACCTGAGTACACCATAGCGAAACATTTTGCAACAGAAAATGTATTGTTTTTTAGACATATTTTACCTCCCAGTTTTACGTTATTTTTTTACGTTATTTTGCTTTCTGAAAATGAACCTGCTTTTAGCCTACATGACTGACAGTGAATAAATCTAATCCAAATGCAATGCAAACTGTAGAACACCAAGTGAGAGATGAAACTGTAATGATTGTGTTCAGTTGGTCATAAAAGACACACATGGTTGGAGAGATCATAAGTAAAACTAATTATATAATTTCAAAGATTTTACTGAGTTACAGTTCATAAGGAAATCAGTCAATTTAAATAAATAAACTAGGCCCTAATCTATGGATTTCACAACTGGGCAGGGGCGCAGCCATGGGAGGGCATAGGCCCACCCACTGGGGAACCAGGTCCAGCCAATCAGAATGAGTTTTCCCCACAAAAGGGCTTTATTACAGACAGAAATAAAGAAGAAGCCGGATGTGGAGGACCTGGGCTGGCGTGGTTACACGTGGTCTATGGTTGTGAGGCCGGTTGGACGTACTGCCGGATTTTCTAAATCAACGTTGGAGGCGGCTTATGGTAGAGAAATGAACATTCAATTATCTGGCAACAGTTCTGGTGGACATTCTTGCAGTCAGCATGCCAATTGCACGCTGCCTCAACTTGAGACATCTGTGGCATTGTGTCGTGACAAAACTGCACCTTTTAGAGTGGCCTTTTACACAGGTGCACCTGTGTAATGATCATGCTGTTTAATCAGCTTCTTGATATGCCACACCTGTCAGGTGGATGGATTATCTTGGCAAAGGAGAAATACTCA
This sequence comes from Salvelinus sp. IW2-2015, assembly GCF_002910315.2. NCBI lineage: Eukaryota > Metazoa > Chordata > Actinopteri > Salmoniformes > Salmonidae > Salvelinus > Salvelinus sp. IW2-2015. The sequence continues at coordinate 16,943,547 of NC_036869.1, forward strand.
CTAACAGGGATGTAAAGAAATTRGTGTGCAAAATTTGAGAGAAATAACCTTTTTGTGTGAAAGGAACATTTCTGGAATCTTTTATTTCAGCTCATGAAACATGGTACCAAAACTTTACATGTMGCGGTTATATTTTTGTCAGTGTATATACCAGATACATTATTTGCATTATTACTTGCTGTTTCCCAAAGGCCATATCCTTTGATACTGGTAAATATCCATTTGGTCACTTTCAAATGTTCATTGGTCCTGCTACATGTTCTACAAGACAGCTGAGCTTAAGTCCTTTGTAACAAGATTGAACATGATTGTTGTTATTTGTGTAGGTAATATGCTAATAAGTTATTTATACATGTTTTTGAAGCTCATGTGAGTCAGTTAAATACATGTAAAACTTGCAGACTGATTTTCTTTTTTATTAGGCTATGGTTAAAAGACAGGTTAAGATATATGTTCTACTAGAGTCGGCTATGTATTTACAGAATATTTGTCAATTCATTCAAAGTCTAAATGTTCAATGGATAAATGGTTGTTTAGAGCTTGAGTTTGGTCTTTTTTTTATTTTCTTGTTTAATTTTATGATCAAGCACCTGTAATGTCTTGGTAGCAAGGGCTATTGTAAGGCTGGGTGATACGGCCTAAAAATCATATCTCGAACTTATTCACGATATACTCTACATTACCAAAGTATGTGGACACCTGCTCATCGAAAATCTCTTTCCAAAATCATGGGTATTAATATGGAGTTGGTCCCCCGTTTGCTGCTATATAAGCCTCCACTCTTCTGGAAAGGCTTTCCACTAGATGTTGGAACATTCAGCCACAAGAGCATTAGTGAGGTCGGGCACTGATGTTGGGCGATTAGGCCTGGCTCGCAGTCTGCGTTCCAATTAATCGCAAAGGTGTTCGTTGAGGTCAGGGCTTTGTGCAGGCTAGTCAAGTTCTTCCACATGATCTCGACAAACCATTTCTATACGGACCTCGCTTTGTGCACGGGGGCATTGTGATGCTGAAACAGGAAAGGGCATTCCCCAAACTCTTGCCACAAAGTTGGAAGCACAGAATCAGCTAGAATGTCATTGTATGCTGTAGCGTTAAGATTTCCCTTCACTGGAACTAAGCCCGAACCATGAAAAACATCCCCAGACCATTGTTTGTCCTCCGTCAAACTTTACAGTTGGCATGATGTATTTGGGTACGTAGCGTTCTCCTGGCATCCGCCAAACCCAGATTCGTCCTTCGGACTGCCAGATGGTGAAGCGTGATTCATCACTCCAAGGAACGTGTTTCCGCGGTTCCAGAGTCCAATGGCGGCGAGCTTTACACCAATCCAGCCGACACTTGGCATTGCGCATAGTGATCTTAGGCTTGTGTGCGGCTGCTCGGCCATGGAAACCCATTTCATGAAACTCCCAACGAACAGTTATTGTGCTGACGTTGCTTCCAGAGGCAGTTTGGAACTCAGTAGAGTGTTGCCACCGAAGACAGACGGTTTTTACGCGCTTCAGCACTAGGTGGTCCCGTTCTGTGAGCCTTCCAATGAACAATGATTTATATTAATTTATATATGGAAACAACTTTCTTACAGGTAAATACAGGACAACCATTTCCTCCTTTCAAAAAGATGTCCTCAAGGCCCTCGTCCAGAGGGGGGTGACAAGCAGAGGGTCCTCCTTGGTTATGGAAGCAAGAGAGGCTACAGGTCTAAGCCAGCCAGTAGTAGAGGTACCTATTGTGCATTGAACAAAACTGTGGAATAACAATACATATGCAACAAGACAGAACAGAAAATGAAATATTGCTGTGTTTATTTGGTTTTAACGTGGAACTATTTTATCCATATAAGACTAATTGCGTTTTATATTACACATGTAAAAAATGTTTTTTGTGCATTTGTAGTAGGTGTAATATTTTGTTCTTGTGTATCAGAACTGGATCCGTAACCACAGGAGCGTTGTGCACACTGGCACCAAAAATAAGTTGCACACGAGTAAAAGACTAACAGCCTACAATATCCTTTGGAGTGACTTCATGCAACAAGGAGGTTTGTGTTTTTATCCTAAAAATGTCAAATGTGGTTGCCCTTTGGTACAAGACCTCCAGTTACCTTTACGAAAAGTTAACATTCACTCAAATGACGACCACATTGAATATGAATATATATTTTCACARTGCACATAATTGCATTGTAGTGCAGGTATTATTAATGTAGCCTACTTCAATCTCTCATGTTGCATGCCAGGAAGTCTGCAACAGATTGCAGGGAGATGGGCCACCATTTCTGAAGATAAGAAAGAGGAYTTAAGAAAGGAGGCAGAGCAGTGCAACAATAGTCTGGAGTTTGAMAAGGACAGACCAATGAAAATAAAAAGACAAATGAATGTAAAAGGAATAATGAAATCAATGCATTCAAGGTGAGAAAGTGTACGACGACATATGAGACGACATATGGTGGGACTCGCATCAGGCACTGTGCAGTGAAATATTATAAAGGTCCATAGATACTTTCAATTCATTATATTTGTTCTATACACCCCATGTTTTGAAGAAAGAAGAAATACATCCATTAACTTCTGCAACCTCTCTCTTTACAACCCCAATATATCGTCTAATTCGCATTGGCTTCTATCAAGATCATCCAGCTTGAGAAATTGGGGGTGGAATCATCCATCCTTCTCTACAACCCCCATGGACCTGGACAAGCTGGTGTATGAAATTGGTAGTAAAAGGGGAAAGGAGTTCCTGGAGGCTCAAGCGGTCATCAGGAGCTTCAGCCAACATTTTACTGGTACAGTATTTGTTTTAATTGTGTCTTGGAATATGCCCAACATGTACAGGATACAATACAACCCACTGGAAAGGTATTTAAAGGGCTTTAGATCCTCTACAAAACATTTAGTATGTTTACCTCTTTCTCGTGAAGGAAAACCAGGCACACAAACATTCTAGTATCGCTTATACTTCACACAGACACCATTTTGAACACCAACATTTATTGCCGTGTACTGTACATACTTGTTCAGTCTCATCCCTCCCCTGCTAATTTCTTTGTGAATTGATATTAGCAGTTGGTTGATTCTAAACTTTTCCTTTACCCAATGGGACAATTGACAGATGCGCCTGCGTTCTTGTTGGCAACACCAGTAATAAAAACAAAATACTAGTTGAAAGAAAAACCTGGTGACACAAGGGGGGGAAATTAAGTAACTKTTGTCTAGCTGTTCAATGAACTAAAGATTGTTAGGAACTGTTAGTAAAAACAAAATACAAGTTCAAAGAAAAACTTGGTTAGCAAAGGTATATTTTTGAAGGAACACGTGTCTAGCGACCTGTTCACTTYATGTTATTACAGAAGTTAGTATTTTTATTCTCATTTGTATTGACTAAGCACCTGTAAAATACTGTAGAGCATTCGGGGGGTGGCCCCAACCAGGACTAAAACTTAGGTCCAGCTACTCCCAACCCCTTAGCCATTACGCCAAATGTTCCTTAACAAGATCGCAAGGTGTTACCCCTTTAGCCTGCATTTGCACAGGCCACAGGCACAAAGCAGGGATGGGGGAGGCAGGACAGAACAGTTTTATAAAAAGTAATAGAACCGTAAAACATTGCTTGCATGTTTTATTAAATCATTGTTGCAAAATACAAGAGCAATCAGTCTTTTTACACAAGTATTTTCTCTTCAATGGTATAAGTATACATTTTAAAATGCAAACATGGCAGCATAGATACATTTTATGCACATGGTAGTGGGGAAGAGCATTGGATGATAAGTCCATATTTGTTTAAATGAATGCCGGTAGTTCTTTTATTAGCATGATACTTTCTTGCATGTTCATTAATGGGGACAAAGAAAAAAACATGATACAAGGAGGAGAGATCTACTGAGATATCATGGTGGAGCAATAACCAATAAGGGAGAGCGAAGAGTTGGATAGCAAGGACGGGGAGATGGCTGTTCAGATAATTGATGGAAATCAGGCAAACAAAGATTCCACAGGAGGGGAAATTGGTGCAACAAGCAAGACCAGAGAACGCCAGGAGGAATAGCAGTAGGGAGAATGAGCTGAGGCAAATAAAAATGTTTCAGCCACCAGAGGGCAGAGGTGAGGAAATTGTGCATGGCGATTAGTGCTAAAGAGAAGGATGTAGAGAGATCAAGCCCAAACTGCAGAAATACTACCTCACCCACAACATTCATTGCTTTCAAACAAAAACTGTCAAACCATTTGTTACACCTTGGTGCACACTTTCTTATTAGTCTGGTTGTGCTGCAACAGTGTTTTTACATCGAAGTACATTGCTGACAACAGCAGTAATAGTTTAAATAATAAGGGTCATTATGAACATTCATTACAATTCATGAGGAAATACAGCAGTGTGGTGAGGGGCATTCCAGTTTAAGTACCACATTTACTGAAATCAGAAAAGGCAAACTGAGAAAACGAATACCGATATTCAAATAGACAGAAAACAAAGAATATCCTTTCACACAAATATGACTAGTTTGATTACATCTATTAAAAAAAATCTGATTTTAGGCCACAATAAGTAAATGGTTGTCTCAGATAAACAAATTCGTAGCTATCCTATAAAAATTCTATAATATTGGCAACAAAATAATAGGTGCAGTAATTGCATTTTAAGAAACATTGTATTGCTCGTCTTCTGTGCACATAAATCCAACCTGTTTTAGAACACATACTGTAGTGAGTGCAGATTTACGCTTAATTGATCAGCTTTCTTCAGAAACGGTTTCCTTAATTTCTCCAAAATAAAGCAGATTAACATTTACATACTAAAAATGACGCTTTCAAACATGAAGTTAAATACTTTTTCACAAAATAAAATCTGTGTGCTTGTTTTTAAAAAGGTCAAAAAATAAATAAAAATAAACTTGAGGCACTTCAAAGGTATAGGCTTTGCTAAAATAATTGTGAAGGCTAGTTAGCAATAGTTAGCATAATAGATAGCCAATTTAAGATGTTGACATCCTAGGAACCCAAGGCATTATGCATACTCAATGTAGTGTGTGTATAGTACAGGTATGTTTGTAACTTTGCATCTGAAAAACTGGGTTAGTAGTGCTATAAAACAGCATTCGTGACCTGATTTTCAAATGATAAAGTAATCCCTTTTTCCTTGTTGATAAACAAAATCAATAAATCATATATTGTACAGAAAACAAAAGACGTATCCTTTGATGTACAAGCTAGTTCAACCTGTTGATGTTTCAATCAGAACAAAAATAAAATACCATTGAGGTAGCAGTTTACGTGTTCCTTGGTTTTATCTTTTGCCAAAATTGTGAAACTTGAAGACTGACAACATGATTTGTGTTTTCATTTCAGCTTCCAACTCCATGATACAACTCCATGATAAATGTAAACCAATTGACTGCAGTGTAGTCCATCAGTGGGCCAACAGGGACGAGTCTATGAGTAACTTGCAATGACTCATGATGATCACATACACTACCTYTCAAAAGTTTTAGAACACCTACTCATTCAAGGGTTTTTCTTTATTTTTTACTATTTTCTACATTGTCTTCACTATTATTCTACATCAACACTAAAGTGTTAAACAAATCAAAATATAGATTTTAGATTCTTCAAAGTAGCCACCCTTTTCCTTGATGACAGCGTTGCATACTTTTGGTATTCTCTCAACCAGCTTCATGAGGTTGTCACCTGGAATGCATTTAAATTAACAGGTGTGCCTTATTAAAAGTTAATTTGTGGAATTTCTTTCCTTAATGCGTTTAAGCCAATCACTTGTGTTGTGACAAGGTAGGGGGGTATACAGAAGATAGCCCTATTTGGTAAAAGACCAAATCCATATTATGGCAAGAACAGCTCAAATAAGCAAAGAGAAACGACAGTCCATAATTACTTTAAGACATGTAGGTCAGTCAATACGGAAAATGTCAAGAACTGAATGTTTCTTCAAGTGCAGTCGCAAAAACCCATCAAGAGCCATCATGAAACTGTCTCCCATGAGGACCGCCACAGGAATGGAAGACCCAGAGTTACCTCTGCTGCAGAGGATAAGTTCATTAGAGTTACCAGCCTCTGAAATTGCAGCCCAAATAAATGCTTCAGTCACAAGTAACAGACATCTCAACATCAAGAATTCAGAGGAGACTGTGTGAATCAGGCCTTCATGGTCAAATTGAAAAACCACTACTAAAAGGACATCAATAAGAAGAATACTTGCTTGGGCCAAAAAACACGAGCAATGGACATTAGACCGGTGGAAATGTGTTCTTTGGTCTGAAGTCTAAATTGGAGATTTTTGGTTCCAACCGCTGTGTCTTTGTGAGACGAGGTGTGGGTGAACGGATGATCTCCACATGTGTATTTCCCACTGTAAAGCATGGAGGAGGAGGTGTTATAATGTGGGGGGGCTTTGCTGGTGACACTGTCAGTGATTTATTTACAAATCAAGGCACACTAAATCAGCATGGCTGCCACAGCATTCTGCAGCGATACGCCATCCCATCTGGTTTGGACTTAGTGGGACTATCATTTGTTTTTCAACATGACAATGACCCAACACACCTCTAAGCTGTGTAAGGGTTATTTGACCAAGAACGAGAGTGATGGAGTGCTGCATCAGATGACCTGGTCTCCACAATCCCCCGACCTAAACAAAATTGAGATGGTTTGGGATGAGTCGGACTGCAGAGTGAAGGAAAAGTAGCCAACACGTGCACAGCATATCTGGGAACTCCTTCAAGACTGTGAAGCTGATTGAGAGAATGCCAAGAGTGTGCATCAAGGCAAAGGGTGGCTACTTTGAAGAATCTCAAATATAAAATATATAACACTTTTTTGGTTACCACATGATTCCATATGTACGTAAAATGTATGCACCCATGACTAAGTCACTGGATAAAAGCGTCTGGTAAATGGCATATATAATGAAATAGAGAAGGTTTTCAGAGATAGAGATCAACTAAAATCATGCTAAAATCATGCTAAAATCATACTAAAATCATGCTGATGATGCTTGTTGCAATTGACTCGAGACCAAAAAGATTGTTACCATGCTGTTAAGAGTTTGGGGTGTTTGTTTGTGCTTCTTTTTTCTTGTGCTCATCTTCATCATCCCCTAGGAATAGCAGGGGGAACATTCCGAGAATGCATCCGATTGTGACTCCAATGCCTTTTCCCTGAGAAGAATGCATGTCTGTTAGGTTATCATAACTCTTTGAACATGGATAACTAGTAACCCAGCCATCCTCTAAATATCTCAATTTATATATGGCCAGTTTCTCATAACCAGATTTAGATTTTTAGTCCAGTACTAGGCCAGCCCATAAAGATCATTTCTAAACACTCACCATGTGGGAGCTAACCCTGGTCTGCCACATGTCTGCCTGCTTGGGGGTCAAGTCAGGAACCTGCATCCCTAGCCTGGAAGCTAGGATTTCCACGTATCCTGCAAGACTGCCAACAGAAGGACAATATAAGAAACCCAGCTATGGTAGTCATGTACATTTTTTTTTATTACCCTTCCATTTCAAGGTCAAATTTTCACAGAAAATAAATTCACACACTAATTTCATAATCATACCAGTCTACCCAGTAACGTGTGACCCCCACCCCTGAAGTACTTGCACGGCTTTGATAGTTCTATCGCAGTCTAAATATTAGACCTAACGGAGGGGTGGTTGGTCCTCTTACCCAAGTCCAGCCAGGTCTGAAACCAGGTTCCCAAGAGCTGCAGCTGTAACAGAAGGGGAATAACGGGTTTATGCATAGTCTTTCAACCAAATGATTCTCAAAATCAGTTCAATCTTTTTCAATACAACTGCTCCTGTTCTTCTGATCTTTGTTTAAACATGTAACAATGCTGAGAGGCTGTTGACACTTAAAAAAAGTTCAGCTACTGTCTCTACAGTTTGCAATTAGATCAGTGTACTGAATTGTATTATCACTCCATTTCATTAGCATCAGGGAGCTCTCAAAAGTCAGCCACAATATTGACCAGCCCAAGGAACTACTTAGATCTGGCTGCTTTAAACCCTGACAGCATCGTGAAAACGCAGCTTGTGCATCACACTGGGATAAGGAGCAACCATAAATTGCACTGTGGTGAGGATGTGTAGTGGCACTATATAATAGCACTTGGTAAATTATGGATGAGATGAGCCAATTTCAAGCACAATGCATTCAACTAGATCGATATGTATTAACATGAGCCAGCATTAGACAGCGCTGACTATGAGAATTGGATTTGGCAAGAATCTATATGTTCTTGTACTCACTGATTGAACCGTATTTCTTGGATAGTGGTGATAATGCAAAAGTGAACCCCAAGGTGCTAGAGTGGTCCAGGAATTCGGGTTCCACACACTAGTGTTGCTTCCCAAAATTTGTTTTTGTGTACTGAAAAGTATTTTTGGGGAGCATAAAGCAAAATGTGAGTATCTCAGGCTAACGAATCCAAAGCCTTGCAAAAGCAGTTGTCTGGGACTGATCAGATGTGCTCAATCAGTTAAATACAGATTCATTTGGCATGAGGGAAACATATTAGTCTACTGCCTAAACAAAAGCATCCCACAATTCTCCGGAGATACTTTATCCCAATTGTAATAGCTGCCGTAGCCCTCAATGGAAAAAGCAGACATCAAGTAAACAAAAGTATTTGCCATTTGAAGAACTCCATTCAGGGACAGTAGCCTACATGCTTCCAAAAAAGGAGCCTACAAAATCCATCAGGCCCCACAGTGGAGGGTAAAATGAATGCCATCTACTGTCACAGGATGTGGAATTTACTAGACTGGGTATACCATCATCACCTTCCAAATCAGATGGTAACCCAATATGTACTTCTGGTTTCACTCTGAAATCAGGATAGGGGTATCTTTTGATGTGGTATCCATAGCAACAGTTAATGTACCCCGTTGGTAAGAGGCTGTCTAGACTGTTTATTTTGCTCTTTTGGTTATACTGTAAGATAACTGACCCCTGTAAGGCTGTTTTTTTACATTTTATTTAACCTTTATTTAACTAGGCAAGTCAGTTAAAAACAAWTTCTTATTTACAATGACGGCCTACCCCGGCCAAARCCGGACGATGCTGGGCSAATTGTGCGCCACCCTTTGGGACTCCCAATCATGGCCGGATGTGATACAGCCTGGATTCGAACCAGGGACAGAAGTGACGCCTCTTATACTGAGATGCAATGCCTTACACKGCTGCACCACTCAGAATGTTGAAGTATTCCAAGTCGACCAATGTCCATTGAGGGAGCTGCTGCTACATTTCAATGTTTCAGATCACAATCAYTCTTACCTGCCATGGTCGATAGTCCAAAGGTGACCCCTATAGACAACTCAATCTGGGTTCCCTAAAAGTCAAAAGCAGAAATATTACATTGACAATTGTTTCTTGGTGTTAGATATTCATGTTGACTTTCAAAAACAAAACAAATCTCAATGCTCCCATTTATCCTCCCATAGACCATCTACAATGTGAAATACAAAATACATTTCAAATGCTAATTTAAAACTAAACAATATGTAAATTCAACCACCTAAAAAAGTCATACCACTTACTGCCGCAATCATGATGGCATTGTCCAGGAAGCCAAAACCAATGAAGGGGATTGCATTGTGTAGGAGCACTGAAAGCAAAATTGTAAATAATATTAAAAATAAAAATATTCTTATAGTTTGCTGCTAAAATKAATCTGTCTTGGGAGTTGTCTCCATCATGTGAATAGGAATGTTCCTGTTGAGTGATGCGAGTGACTGACACTACCCTGTCACTAAGTGACTCCCACATGCTTGTTTGTYCCTGCGTGTACTGTATGTTTATGGGGGCAATGTACTACTGACAATTTCTATACTGTCAGACAACTTGGCAAAAACTAGCTCAGTACCACTGTTCGAAAGCTGACACTGACTGTCATTTTCAATGGCTGACTCAAACATTTCCCTACACACACACACACACACACTATATTGTTGGTTATTTTAAGATAAATAGCACTAGGGTAGAGCGACTGGGAAACAAAGCTGATAAGACAATTAGAGACTCATTTCCAAGGTGTATAATGTGGCTACGGAAGGGTAGACCTCTGATCCCACTGTGAAAACTTTTGAGCTATAAATATCTCTATGGTACAAAAAAACATTTTATTCATAATTTTAGTGACAGCTTTTATCTTACCGTATCTGATCTGAGCTTGAGTAAGCGGTGAAGTCTCTTGCGTCTCTGAAAGGCAAGAACATCAAAAACATAAACAATTATTTGCAAAATTATGTGCACTTGGGGAGATCTTTCAGATCCTAATCCACCCTAATWTTTTCTTCCCGAAAAGCTTGGCACAGAGGTGTTTCTGCCAACTTTCCAGCATATTATTCACTGTATAGGCCTAACGTTGAATGAACAACTCCGCTCTAGCCAAGAGGTGCCAATATTCAATGGTCTTGGGAGAAACAAATTCTTGGGTAGGATATTCAGTAAATGTGTTTAGAAATTATTGTACTACTAGTCAGTCAACTGTTTTGTGGGAGTGAATGTGGACAGGCATGCACGACTCCCATTACTCTTATCATATACCGGTAGTTTCCCCCCCCCATTCATTAGCAGTAGTCAGGTTTTGGAACCGGTTTAGGGAACAGAAAATAAAAATTATTAGAGTAACAGAATCAAAACCGTAAACGAAAGTCCCGTCCCCCCTAAAGGCTTAGACTTTCAGGTTAAAAAGGAACGACATAAACCAGGTACTTTTTGGGGGTTCCAACCAGTTCAGAACTTTATTTTGCTGTTCAGAAACAGTGGAACAGAAACAAAAAAATAAATAACGTTTCTGTTCAGAACGAAGCGATTGAAAAATTATTTTGGTTCCAACCCCTGGTTGTGATAGTAGTAGCATGGGTCCAGAATGGAAAGGTGATTWATTTCCATGTCTCATAAAAGAGATTGAGTTTGCATTTGGTCACTAGAGCAGGTTGCACTCTGGGACAGTGGCCAGGTGCATCCTGCGTGAATTAWGGGAGACAAATGCCGTTAGCCCCAATTGGGTCCTTCATTAAGAGTTCYGTTTTAAAAACAAACACACAAACCCCAGCACAGCGCTAAGCAGATTCACAACTCTATATGTGACCATGGTTGGAATAGGTCAAAGATGCTCCCTTGAGACAGAGGGGTTGGGGCGCTATTTCTGGAGGGGTAACCCAAGACTAGGGTGAGGTGACCCCCAACTGAAGCAGTTAAATGGGAATGGAAATACAATTGATGTCATGAAATAGCCTACTTATRAAATCAAAAGCAGCAGGCCAAACTGCTCATGAGTGCACAGCTGCTCATAAAAGAGAACAGGTTTTCAYTGTGGACTATAGAACCCACAAACTTATGTTGTGACTGAAAGAAAAGTGCTTGAGGGAGAGTGAAAAATGAGACATGAATGTCCAGAGCCTTTTACCTTTCTAAAACCAATAATAAACATGTTGGTAGTGACTGAGGAAACAATACCATCTGGCACAACAAAGGCTTATGGTTTGATTTCATTTCTGTTGACTCATGGGGGAAAAAGACTGGGAGGATGGGAAAATATCCCAAAACTTCTATGACTCCAAAATTGATATCTGTGCAATCTGCAGCCAGTAGATATTCCATGAGAAATAGCATAAGGCTACATGTAATCTGCCACTCCAATGTCCTCCACTTCATTCATTTCAGAGGAATCAGTGAGACCTAGACAACATAATTTTAGAGCGATATCAACACTGCATTCTAAATGACCTTTCTGAAAAACTGGCACAGCAGGCAGCAGTGCTGCGATGATGGGTTTTTTCCCTCAGAGCTTAGCTGGAGTGGTGCATCTGCCTCTGCCTAATTACAGAGCTGTCTATTCATCTCGTCTGTGGCAATCGTCACCATCTGCCAGCTGTCACAGTTCTGAGGAACTGGCACTTCTCCAGCAGCCAAAACATCAGATAAGAGTAGCTGTACCTGCTGCTAGGAACCAAATTGGAGAAGAGGTGTGTTTGTGTCTAGTCTCCGATGGCCAATTTAGTCTCCATAAAATTWGTGAAAGTAAATATATCCTAAATTAAATTGGAGGGGAAAATATGGAAATATGTGCCAACATGTTTTGTTTGCCAGTGAACAATGGGCAATGCAGCCAGATGCCATAGAGATTGTAAAATGACTACATAGTTCAAAAGCKAGAAATCTGCTAAAACGATTTGACTGAAATTGGCGTTGTAGACAAGACTATTGATTGCTTTTTAATGGCTTCTAAGGGAGAGAAACTGCATTTATTCAACATACTTCTGACCACTCCAACTTGTAAACCAACTTATTATTGGTATATTGGCATAAAATGCTGAGACATGGTCTTGCCATTACAGATTTGGTGCTGGGTGAACAGTCAATCATCCCTTGATCTGTTCATTATGATGCTTGGCACAGTTGCATTCCTGTTTGCATTCCTGTTTGGATAACAGGTTTATCATTTCAAAGAGCCGATTARTACAACGCCATACTACCTTGATATTCAATGCAATTTCTGTGTTAAAAGCTGTTTAAGCTGATGTCGTAATCACATGGCTTACAACTAGTGACAAGATTGTCAAAAAAAATACTTAAAAGTTATTTGAATCACTAAGCGACTCTCCTGGAGATTTCTTGTTGAACATGAAGACAGAGTGACATGGAACAAGGCAGCAGTATCTGACATTCACATCTCATGACAGGTGACTACAGTGCATTCGGAAAGTATTCAGACCCCTCCCMTTTCCACATTTTGTTACTTTACAGCCTTATTCTAAATTACTTTTCTTTCTTTTTCTTTTTTTWAWWKKKKKKAWWKCCCKAYYWMGMSMWYSKYMMGGYWMMRRMMTTTRYWTMMRRTMMRCCSMMMWWWWWWWYMTTTTRRTRSMWWWKKWTTTTTWWWWTTTTTAATCTCAATTTCCATCTACGGACTGAACATACTCTCCTGCAACCCACCTCATCCAATGTGGTATGGATCTGCTATTTTTTTTATAGTTTAGAACRGYAACCCCCTTCAGGAGCTAGCCAGCTAACTAGCTACTAGTCAGTTAGCCTCTGCTAGCGGTCATCACCGTTAACTCGGACATCTGCCAGCCTCAGCCCGGTCAATTCCTGCCAGTCTGCACAGCACGATATCAACCCAGAGCATATCGGACTGCTTTTCTCTACCACATCCCCGGATTCCTACCGCAAGCTCTGAACCTTTACTCTGGATCATCGCAGCTAGCTAGCTGCTATCCGAGTGGCTACTCCTGGCTAATGTCTCTGTCCCGAAGCAAGCACCAGTTAGCCTCGAGCTAGGCCCATCTCCCGACGACCCGAAGAGATCCATCAGACAATTCCTGGGCTTCAATAACTCTTTTGCAAATTGGCCTGGACCCTTTGCAGCCGACACGGAGCCCTGCTGATCCACCAATGCTGGTCTGCCGATGTAACTGTCCGAGGGGGTTTCAACAGGCTCTCCCGTTGCGACGTCCCCCTGAGGCCCATCTGCTAGATGTCAATCGCCGTGCCRCCTGCTCGCCTAGCTACTCACTGGACCCTATGATCACTCGGCTACACATGCCTCCCCCTAATGTCAATATGKCTTGTCTATTGCTGTTTTGGTTAGTGATTTGTCTTATTTCACTGTAAAGCCTCTAGCCCTGCTCAATATGCCTAAGCTAGCCCTTTTGTTCCACCCCCCACACCCCCCACCCCCCAGGTGACCTCACCTGGCTTAAATGGTGCCTCTAGAGACAAAACCTCTCATCGTCACTCAATGCCTAGGCTTACCTCCACTGTACTCACTAGAGGTCGACCGATTATGATTTTTCAASGCCGATACCGATTAATCGGCCGATTTAAAAAAATATATATTTGTAATAATGACAATTACAACAATACTGAATGAACACTTATTTTAACTTAATATAATACACCAATAAAATCAATTTAGCCTCAAATAAAATGAAACATGTTCAATTTGGTTTAATAATGCAAAAACAAAGRGTTGGAGAAGTAAAAGTCTTCAATATTCCCAGGTAAGAAGTTTTAGGTTGTAGTTATTATAGGAATTATAGGACAATTTCTCTCTATACGATTTGTATTTCATATACCTTTGACTATTGGATGTTCTTATAGGCACTTTAGTATTGCAAGTGTAACAGTATAGCTTCCGTCCCTCTCCTCGCCCTAACCTGGGCTCGAACCAGTACCCTCGAAGCAGCGTTACCCATCGCTKCACAAATGCCGCGGCCCTTGCAGAGCAAGGGGAACAACCACTCCAAGTCTCAGAGCGAGTGACGTTTGAAACGCTATTAGCGCGCACTCCGCTAACTAGCTAGCCATTTCACATCGGTTACACCAGCCTAATCTCGGGAGTTGATGGGCTTAAAGTCATAAACAGCTCAATGCTTGAAGAACAGCGACGAGCTGCTGGCAAAACGCACGAAAGTGCTGTTTGAATAAATGCTTTCGAGCCTGCTGGTGCCTACCATCGCTCAGTCAGACTGCTCTATCAAATCATAGACTTAATTATAACATAATAACACACAGAAATACYAGCRTTAGGTCATTAATATGGTCGAATCCGGAAACTATCATCTCAAACAAGACCTTTATTCTTTCAGTGAAATACGGAACCGTTCCGTATTTTATCTATCGGGTGGCATCCATAAGTCTAAATATTCCTGTTACATTGCACANTTACATTGTGTTGTTTAAGTGTTCCCTTTATTTTTTTGAGCAGTGTATATTTAAAAATCTGCCAAATCGGTGTCCAAAAATACAAATTTCCGATTGTTATGAAAACTTGAAATCGGCCCTAATTAAATCGGCCATTCCGATTAATCTGTCGACCTCTAGTACTCACATCCTACCATACCCTTGTCTGTACATTATGCCTTGAATCTATTCTTCCGTGCCCAGACATCTGCTCCTTTTACTCTCTGTTCCGAAAGCACTAGACGACCAGTTATTTTAGCCGTACTCTTATCCTACTCCTCCTCTGTTGATGTAGAGGTTAACCCAGGTCCTGCAGCCTCCAGCATCCCTCCCATTCCCCAGGCGCGCTCAATTGTTGACTTCTGTAACCGTAAAAGCATTGGTTTCATGCATGTCAACATCAGAAGCCTCCTCCCTAAATTTGTTTTATTCACTGCTTTAACGCAATCTGCCAACCCGGATGTCCTAGCCGTGTCTGAATCCTGTCTTAGGAAGGCCACCAAAACTCCTTAAATTTCCATCCCTAACTATAACATTTTCTGACAAGATAGAACTGCCAAAGGGGGTGGAGTTGCAATCTACTGCAAAGATAGCCTGCAGAGTTCTGTCATACTATCCAGGTCTGTGCCCAAACAAATCGAGCTTCTACTTTTAAAAATCCACCTTTCCAGAAACAAGTCTCTCACCATTGCCGCTTGTTATAGACCCCCTTTAGTTCCCAGCTGTGCCCTGGACACCATATGTGAATTGATCGCTACCCATCTATCTTCAGAGATCGTACTGTTAGGTGACCTAAACTGGGACATGCTTAACACCCCGGCCGTCCTACAATCTAAGCTAGATGCCCTCAATCTCACACAAATTATCAAGGAACCTAACAGGTACAACCCTAAATCTGTAACCATGGGCACGCTCTTAGATATCATCCTGACCAACTTGCCCTCTAAATACACCTCTGCTGTCTTCAACCATGATCTCAGCGATGTAATGGGTCCGCGGTGAAACGACCACCCCTCATCACTGTCAAACACTCCCTAAAATACTTCTGCAAGCAGGCCTTTCTAAATCGACCTGGCCCGAGTATCCTGGAAGGATATTGACCTCATCCCGTCAGTAGAGGATGCCTGGTTGCTCTTCAAAAGTGCTTTCCTCTCCATCTTAAATAAGCATGCCCCATTAAAAAAAATTGAACTAAGAACAGATATAGCCCTTCGTTCACCCCAGACTTGGCTGCCCTTGACCAGCACAAAAACATCCTGCGGCATTCTGCATTAGCATCGAATAGCCCCCGCGATATGGAACTTTTCAGGGAAGTCAGGAACCAATATACTCAGTCACTTAGGAAAGCTAAGGCTAACTTTTCAAACAGAAATGTGCATCCTGTAGCACTAATTCCAAAAGGTTTTGGGACACTAAAGTCCATGGAGAATAAGAGCACCTCCTCCCAGCTGCACCGAGGATAGTCAACACTGTCACCACCGATAAATCTACGATAATCAATAATTTCGATATGCATTTTTCTACGGCTGACCATGCTTTCCACCTGGCTACCCCTATCCCGGCCAACATCTCAGCACCCCCTGCAGCAACTTAAGCATGGGAAACAGTGTTTAAACCCTTTACAATGAAAGTCTGTGAAGTCATTTGATTTTTTACAAATTATCTTTGAAAGACAGGGTCCTGAAAAAGGTACGTTTCTTTTTTTGCTGAGTTTATGTTCTTTCCCGAAAACATAGCAAAACGACAATCTGTTTCAGTAACTATCATTAGCTAGCTAACTATATAGCTAGGTGTCATCTAAAATAACCCTAATTTATAAAACAGTTCTTATTTGATTGACAATAAGGATTAGCCACAATAGTGAACTCTGCGGTTAGCCTTCAAAATAAAGGTATGGCATAATTCTATTTGTATTKATTTGCTTKACTGTCAATGACATACTTTTATCTTGAAAGCAAACCGCAAATTCCACTATTGTCCCTAATCCTTATRATGGCTAGCTTCACAACACATAACCCGGTCCGGTCGAGCCTCACTAGCCAGATGAAGCTAGCTGGCTGCTTATAAGGTTAGCTTAGGGCAACAGGGTTAAGTAGCTGGCTAGCTATTTATTTTCATGAACTGAAGTTCAAGTTTAATAGGCCAACAACAAGTTGCAACCTAGCTAATACTTACTCACAAGGATTCCTAAATCATTGCTAAGAATAATMAAAATGACTGCAGTTTCTACTGGTCATTGTTTTCAGGCTGGTTGTATTGGTGCTAGCTAGGTACCACGCTAAAGCTAGCTAGCTACTCCAYAAATTGCAGTCGAACAAATGATGCTTTATTACCAACGCGGTATCGTAAAAACATAGTTCGTGGCCGGTGTTTGCAGAGTTTTTTGTACAGCTTTGACAGTGCTACTATATCTTTTTTGACACGCAAAGACCCAAACAGCATTCCATAGTATGTATGTCGTGAAGCTAATAGCAGTGACGCTATTACTGTAACTCCGGTAGGGCAACATCTGAAAAATTGTGTACCGGTGCTCAACCAGTCGGCAAAAGCCAATATCACCCACGACAGAGAACGGTTGATTGTCAAGGGCAATGAATTCTATTATCTTGGCTTTAATGGATTTCGCCTTGAAGTTGTCTTGCAGAAATGTTCTTACTATTTCAAATGACTGCTCGATCCACACAATAGAGATTGTGTAGGCTAGGTTAGGAATGCTGTGTTGCACATGTAGCGCAAAATTTTACGTGGCGTCATTACGTCATGTACCTACGTTATATAGGTATGCACGGTAGCTTTGACATCGGTTTTTAACATTGCCYTTAAACTAGACATTGGGCCGAAACCGATYTTGGCATTTTTGTCTAATATCGGCCGATRCCGATWTGTTCATCGATATATCATGCATCCCTAGTAGAAATGGTAAGATAAATTGGCATTCCACATGAGAAAGTTTGCCGACTCCTCATGTAGCATATTACCGGTATCTTCAGGAGAGTAATGTCAGAATCTGCAAAAGCCAGCAGGGGCGGGAGGAGAATAGTTGGGTTCAGGTTAAGTTTTTTTTTCTCTTCTGCTTATCTAGATCTCTGACACCCTCGAGGCATCAAACCGTAAGCTTAAAGKATCAGACAAGCTCAATGGATATAGTTGATTTTATTAAAACACATAGGGTGTGTCTATGTGGAAAAATAGAGTACATTTTTTTTTGCAATCAATTGGTTGAAAGAATAGGCAACTTTCGGTCAAACAAGTTTTTTTTTAAAGTCGGGGACAGCCTTGGTATTATAGTCAAAAGTTTGGTATATTGGCCCAAATTCTTATCACGCAATAATTACTCCAAGCTTGTTGGATGCATTTGCTTTTTGTTTTGGTTGTGACACTGTGGAGCCGGCCGAGAGATATGGCTCAGAAAACATACCTCAATCCAGGCATGAGAAATGCATTGTATTCTGAATAGTCACAATATACCAAATATTACACAGAGAAGTACCGTCAATCTTCTCTGTTTAACAGTTGGGGTACGTTTTCCAAGCCATATCTCACGCAGGCTCTGCGGCATCTTAATCTAAATCTGGAATCCTATTCATCCACAGTGCAGCTGTAAGCAAGTGGACTGAATCTATTCTGGTTATAGAAATGGGAGAAGGGGCAGGTTACAGGCAACGCCTTGGAAAGA
Organism: Salvelinus sp. IW2-2015; assembly: GCF_002910315.2. Classification (NCBI taxonomy): domain Eukaryota; kingdom Metazoa; phylum Chordata; class Actinopteri; order Salmoniformes; family Salmonidae; genus Salvelinus; species Salvelinus sp. IW2-2015. Next base: position 16,961,940 of record NC_036869.1, read on the forward strand.
GGTATGAATCATAAAAGTGTCTCCTAACCCCACCCAAACGCCTTATGAAAATGTTGCTTTCTATTTGAAAAGGAGCAACACGCCCACCATGATTATATATTTTTTAAGCAAGCTTAAAAAGATTACCGTTTTGACTTCAATGGCCTTCTTTTAACCTTGCTTTAAATAAAACAAATAATGTTCAATGATGGGCCAGCGTTGCGCCTATTCCTTTTCAATGATTGTATTTTTTGGCTGCACCCCTACTCACTCTGGTTGGGCGCCCTCCACTTATTTCTACTCATCTCTGTAAGATATGGCCTATAATTTATCTGAAACAATATCAATTAGTGACCCTTGAAATTGGACATAACTTGATTACAATAACWGTTTTTATCTTACCTTGTGCTATAGCTATGGACTCAAAGCTCTGCAGTTCTTTGAGTAAACATGTTCTTTCTTTGGGGTGAAGGCTGTAGATGAATTCTTTTGCTCTTTTTGGAGAGTTCAGGTGCTCCCGCTGCTCGTTGAGTCCGAGCGTTCCCATCCAACAGCTTTGCACGTGGGACACCTTCAAAACCTTTCCGGCAGTGACACTTTCCAGCACTGCCCTTGATGAGACTGTGTATCCTAGAGTTCTCTGAAGACAAAGCTTGAACATTGTGGCAAAAGGGGCAAATGTGTTGTTCGTACAAATAAAAAATGTGGGTGTATCCCAAAAGCCTTCAAATAAAATGGATAGGTTCTCCCCCAGTTTGACATTGAACAGCACTGCCAACCAGCCAATTCGAAAAACTAGCTAGTTTACWGTAGTAACGTAAGTAGCCAACATTGAACGCGTTAGCGTAATCATGAGAGCAGTCAAACTAGCCAAACCACACTAGCAAGTAAAGTTAAACTAGCTAGCTATTATTGCCAAGTTGCAACGTTACTTTGTAGATAAAGTAATGCCCATGCAAAGTGAAAGTCCACTCTTCTATTATTTTGGAAATAGTAATGTAGTTAGCAAACTGCAGTCGACTCCTGTTGCATTTCTGGAATAATATATTACTAAATGTGCCTGGCAAGACAGAGCAGTTCGCGAAAGGAAAACAATAGCTAGCTAGCCAACTTAAGCTAATTGCACAAAACCGCATGTCAAAGACTCTGGCATGCCTGCTAATATGAGTCGACGACCCGTAAGAAAATAATGTGGCATTTGCGGGTCCACTCTTTTTGGCTTGAGAAATAAGCAATTTCACTGCAAACGTCCGTGCAATTCCTCAGAAAGTCTTGATATGGCCCAAAAAACTGATCTCAATGTTTTGAGCCGAGTCGTCGACTGGAAGCCTTCCTCGATTACTTCCACTTGCGACCCATGTAGTTTTTCTCCCAAATACCGTATGGTTTCTCTTCTCGTGTTCTTCCTCGATCATCATTTACTACATTGAGCTGACATTTTCACATATCATAGATATATTCATCTAGCTCGATTAATTATTCTTGCTACCACGTCTCCAGAGATATGTGTTGGTCCAAGTTTCATCATGACTGAACTCCGCCTCGAGTAGTAGTAAACSACATCTCCCAAAATGCAACACAAAACGTATCAAATATAAAATAAAAATGTCCAATGTACATACATTCGGCTAAATGGGCAATCAAATATCCAACAACTAGGGAATCATCCCGTGCTGTCTGTTTGTAAAGCAACGTTTATAAAAATGCTGTAATGTTACCACCTTGTGGTTTAAAACAGGATGCGCTACTCAAATTATTTCGAGGCATTATTACATTAGTAGCCATGTGTGATCAGAAGTACCTTTCTTTTGCCAAAGAATGTGTTTTAATGGCTGCATTGTCWAGTATKTATGTGAGGATTCAGCATTTGGTTRGTAAGGTTTGAATTTGGTTTGTGTGTTGTAGGCAGAGTTGGAAAATGTCGATCCCTTATCCCTGGTAGTTCCTCCTAGGTACTTGTCAAAACAGCTCAAAGTTCATCACTGCTCATCATGTCATGCTGTGATGAAAAGGGTGCATTCACTACAGTGTTTGAAGGTGTTATTGGGTASTTACTGACCAAACCACTATTAAAGCTGATCTAACAAATGGCTAAATGAACAGTTTTACTTTTCATTAAAAAGCTAACTAAACCAATAATCAAAGTCCTTCATTGCTGAAAGAAACAAAGCACAGCTTTCAATTCCTGATTAGGACAAGTGATACTTTCAGTAGTTTCAAGTTACCTTTCTTGATAATAATTAATATTGAAAATAACATTGTAAACGTTAGTTTCTCTGGAAGCTGTTTCCATTTTTAAATAATGTAATTTTTGTTGTTTTAAAACTGCAATAGAGTGGATAAAAGCCAATTTATGCTTGATCTGACCTTGTTTTCGGAGGCCTGGTTCGGAGGCCTGGTGTGACGCAAGAGCCAATCATCTGGAGGCATGCAGAGGCCAAATCAAGCTCTGTACCGCATCGACAGACGCCTCTCAAATTTTGTAACAATGAGGAGGGCTCCGTGTTGACATGATTGGTTGACGGTAGGTGGGACGATACGTCCTGTATAAACACAAACTCACTTCCTTGACAATAGCTCTGCTCCGCTAAGCGCAAGAAGTGAGGGGTGCAGATTTTTTTTGTTGTTGCCTGAGTTACGGACACTATATCGGTCCACTAGCACTCTTAAAGTGAACTGACAGCATTTTWTATTAAAARCTGTTCACACCCCCASGAAGAATGACACCTTTTAAAACATTTTCTGACAAGCAAGCACGTAGATATGGTCATTTTCATAAATTCTTAGAATGTTTGAGAATTACGTATAGTAAGGCATTTGTGAAAATTCTACAGCAATATAGAGCGGGAAAGRGGCCYTGCGTTTGTTCAATTAATAGACAGTTCAGTAAATAAAACATGTCTCGTCCAGGAGTCTACGCAGACTGGTCCACCATAGCAAATCAGAGCTACAGTAGGCATTTACGTAAACAAGCTATTTGCCACACAGGCCTGCCATCATTCACTTTGAACTCGACTGTGTTTACAGGCAGTTGCAACAACACAACCTTTAGATTAGAATGCATTCGCCAGAAGCCACAAATACACCTGAATGGATTTCTGAAAATATGTATATACCACGGGAGTCCTCTTAGATTTYGGAYCTTTACAGTCTTACTGATCAAACAACCATGARAGGGTAGTCTCTCGCTCAGTTATGCACATCAACAACAAGATAAGGGACATTAGCTTAACCATCTAGTTGCCCGTCAAAATTGCACTGATAAACGATGGGGAATTGTAGCCTACTCATCCTTCTGCAGCTTGCCTGCCAATGCATTAATTATTGTCCCAACCAAGCTCCCACGCTAACTGTCTAAAGTTGGCTAACCTGCTAACTACTTCGACACAAATGAAAGAACGCCTCACTCTGACCATTTTAATCGCCCRAGTTGAGCTGGTTAGGCTGTTTACATGTTATCTAAAGCGTTCATGACTAACTTACTTTTCTTGCCTATGTTTACTGACACCGGTCATATCTAGCAGGTGTTGTGCGTTCGTAAATTCAGTTATTCTCCGCTCTGACACACTCAGACGAGAGCGCTCTGAAAATCAGTGTAGATGGCCTGAGTGAATTTGCGAATGCAAGAGATGTACTAAATGGATAACAGTTGTTCAAGTTCTTGCTAGCTAACCAAATGACATCTGCATCTCTAGCCATGTACAGCCACCGAAAAACGATATGAGGGGAATAAGTCAGTCACTCACCCACTCCTCCAATGACATGACATCCTCCTAGCAGCTAGCTATCTAGCTAGGCTCCGTGTTTTTAGCTTGGTACATAAGTTGATACACTAGCCTATTAGCCACGGTAATGACTGACCTGTGATCATTGCCCTTTGCTAGTTTGATTGACATTCCCAGCCTTCGTTACATTCGTCCGTTTTTGTCCAAAATATTGAGTCATTGAAACTGAGAGTGCATCCCAAATGGAGGTAGCAAACAATGTACCAGGCCAGCTGTGATTTACAACCTGATAGCAATATTTTGTGGACTATCAAGAAATGTATTGGTGAATTATATTAAATCAGGCAGTCAACTCCATCCATCTATTCTGCCAACAATGCCTAAGTGTACATCATGGAATGTTGAGTAAAATATAACCTATTTTTAAAACCTCTTAAAAAGTTGGTTTTATAGCATAAACTGGGAATTTMATATTTTTTACTGATATTATGGTTGTCTGTTTCATATCTGCAAAGTAGTTTAAYGTTGAACTGACAGCGTTTTAAGGCCCAGTGCACTGCTTTTGTAAGGGAAAAAAAGGGCACTTTTTTTTTTAGTTWTAAAATTGTTTTTATTCATATTTTTCAGGGGGTGCTGAGGCACCCTCAGCACACCTACTTCCCGCGGCTATGGCTACAACTATTTGAAGTGAGCTAGTTGAAATGCAGAGATCACTTAATTAACACATGGTCTGATCAAAACATGGTGCAATTTCAGTTCCAAGGTATGACTCAAACATCTGTTGAAATCGAGTAAAGTAGAGTCAAAACACTAATTTGAATACAACATCTTTTCTAAGGGAACGTGTATTTTTATTACATGTACAATAACGTACACAATTTAACCAAGGTCACACAAGKGACCAGTAGTAATGATAAGAGGTATATCAGTGATTACAGTAGCACGRCACGTTTTAATTAAACCTCTTCTTAGCGCGGAGCTCTTGGCGCTGCGGAACCCCTCTCGGCTCCTAGCTTACCTTCTTTCAGCAAAACAGCAAACACACGACATCCCTACAAAACACGAGGAATGTGGGTCTCACACTGAACTGCACCTCTTGGGACACCCAACCACCTAGGCACACTCAGTCATAGCAATTACAACTCTGCAGCTAGCCCAAAGACAAACAAGAAAGGAAACAAATCTAAAAAGAGAAAATAAATGACATCCCTGATAGAGAAAATTGTTTTTAACTTAAATATATATATATATAATATATTTCTCTCTATATTCTGATCAGTCCCCATTAGAGTCTGTGTCATCATTAATATAGTCTTCTTCTATAGGCYTTTCCCTGTTCTGTGTCCCCCACTCATCCTCGTCATACTCAATACTGTCATTATCCTCCAGTAGTTCATTCTCAGGCTCAGCTCCACCTGCGGCTGCTTCGTCCTCTGCCCCGCCGGGCTCTGCAAACTGGCCCAGATCCTCGCCTGGAGCCACGTAGCCGTTGTTGTTGGAGAAGGGTGCCTTGTCCCGGACCTCCTCCTCAATGTACACCTTCTGGTGGCACATGGGACATGTGTCCTGAATGTAGAGCCACTTACGYAGGCAGAGTGCGTGGAAGTAGTGTTGGCATGGGGTGATGCGCGCAGACGTGGCAAACTCCTGGTAGCATATAGCGCAGACGTCCTCAATGTCGCGCAGCTGGTCMCCCTTCACCTCCGGCAGGGAGTTTATCTTCTTGACGGCCGTACGGCGGTTGATGAAGGTCTTCCAGCCGTTCTTGGCCTGCAGGTAGATGTTGAAGTAGGCGTGGAGGCACATCATGCAGGCGCGGATCTTGCTGCCCGCCTCAAACATCATGGTGTAGGCGCCGTTGCCAAACATGATGACGCCAAAGACAAACTCGATGACGCTGCCCATGGAGCGCACGTAGTAAACGTAGTCGTCCAGCTTCTCCCACAACACGTTGTAGTAGCCATCCACCATAAAGAGGCCGTAGACCGTCAGCGACACCACCACCTTGAGGCAGAGCTCCACGCAGAAGGCAGTGACGGCGAACAGCCAGGTGTTGAGGGCATAGTAGTGCCACAGGGCGTAGCTGAGCACAACAGGCAGCACAAAGAGACAGAGCGACACCAGCAGGACCGGAAAGTGGCGGCGGAAGGAAGAGACGTGCGAGGCACTCAGCGACATGAGKACYGGGTCCGTCATGCCATGGATGAAGTGCAGGATGGCAGTCAGCAGAAGGCACATGTTGCGGCTGAGCCGCACCAGCCGTTCCTCAGGGTCCAGGCCACTGAGGCCCGTTTGCAGGGCCAGGATGAAGAAGAGAACGGGTGCCACGAAGCCCAGCCGCTTGTCCTCCTCCTCAGTGGAGCCGATGAATGCTAGGATGCTGAGGCCCAGGTAGTGCGCGATGGAGGAGATGACGGCGCTCATGCCCAACACTGTCAGCATAGAGTCACAGCCGCTGATGATGAGGTTGCTGAACAGGTCCCAGAAAACATCCCACGTCAGGTAGCTGTGGTCGCCGCTCTCGTGCCGCACCACCTTGACCACGTAGACCAGGATGATGGCCTGCACTGTCATGCGTGTGAGCCAGAAGACACGGAGCACGTCCGGGAAGCGGATCCTCTTCCAGGTGTCCTCCACCAGAAGCTGCAGCCCGTAGATGCGGTACATGTGACGCACCAGCAGGTAGACYTAGCGGCAGGAGTAGTAGAACCACTTGAGCTTAAGGGCCAGGCACACAGCTGTGTTCAGAGCCAGAGCCAGGCCAGAGGCCACCGCTACCAGTTGCCMTACGTCCACGGGAAGCTCGATTATGAGCCCCAACAGCGGAATCATGATATCCAGGACCATAAGAGTAGCAAACACAGACTGAAGGTTTAGCAGCACCACATAGCCCATGCCAAAAAGGAGTTGCACCACGGCCATGCCCAGCCATAGGGTGGGCCCATTTCGTGGTAGGAGTCTGAAGCCCAGCGCTGCTTTGTAYTAGGCGCTGTAGAAGTCTATGTGAGATGTGGCGTGGTAGTTGATAAGAACGGCCGCCACTCCCAGGAGCACAGCGAAGAATAGTGTGTAGACCTTGAATAGGGCCTTCTGTGATAACACCAGGACCACACTGGAGACCGTGATACCTGAAAGAAATTGAAACCATAGTGTCAACATACAAATTGTTTCTGCACTGCATGCAACAACAATGTTTTACCTTCATGCCATCACGAGAAATAAACCCCCTACTGTATAACAAGTATTGATTTATGATAAGGTTTAGAACTACAGTTAGCTGGAGAAGAATCAGTCATTTGGCAGTATCTTACTGTTTAGGCAAACTATTTGAAGAAAATACCGARCCTACCGTTAATCTTCGATGTATCAGTGTGGATAAAAGTCTAATGGAGTACAGTGGCATATCCCATCAATGCATCGGTATGTTTTCCGACCCATATCTCACACCGGCTCCATGGTGTCTTAATTAATGTAACCATGATTGCGTTCCTACCCCAGTGCAGCTCAGTGTAAACAACCACAACGGTAGGGTCGGTATCTTCTGGCAAGGCGAACTAAAAATGTGTCTGAAAAACATTACATAGGTCTAAATGACATGTTTGCAAGGAGAGAGTAGTATGGTACACTACATGATCAAAGGTATGTGGACACCTACTCGAACATCTCATTCCAAAATCATGGGCATTAATATGGAGTTGGTCCCCCTTTAGCTGCTATAACAGACTCCAGTCTTCTGGGAAGGCTTTCCAATAGAAGTTGGAACATTGCTGTGGAGACTTGCTTCCATTCAGCTACAAGAGCATTAGTGAGGTCAGGCATTGATATAGGGCGATTAGGACGGCTCGCAGTCGGCGTTCCAATTCATCCCAAAGGTGTTCGATGGGGTTGAGGTCAGGGCTCTGTGCAGGCCAGTCAAGTTCTTCCACACAGATCTCGACAAACCATTTCTGTATGGACCTCGCTTTGTGCATGAGGGGCATTGTCATGCTGAAACATGAAAGGGCCTTCCCKAAACTTTTGCCACAAGTTTGATAGCACACAATAATTTAGAATGTCATTGTATGCTGTAGCGTTAAGATTTCCCTTCACTGGAACTAAGTGGCCTAGCCTGAACCATGAAAAACTGCCCCAGACTATTATTCCTACTCTACCAAACTTCACAGCTGGCACTATGCGCATTGGGGCAGGTAGCGTTCTCCTGGCATCCGACAAACCCATATTTGTCCATGGGACTGCCAGATTGTGAAGGGTGATTCATTACTCCAGAGAACGCATTTCCACTGCTCCAATGGCGGCGAGCATTACACCACTCCAGTCGACACTTGGCAATGCGGCTGCTCGGCCTAGAAACCCATTTAATGAAGCTCCCAATGTACAGTTATTGTGCTCACGTTGCTTCCAGAGGCAGTTTGGAACTCAGTAGTGAGTGTTGCAACCGAGGATAGACAATTTTTACACTGTACAGCACTTGTGTGGCCTACCACTTCGCAGCTGAGCCATTGTTACTCCTAAACGTTTGCACTTTACAATAACAGAACTTACAGTTGACCAGGCAGCTCTAGCAGGGCAGAAATTCAAAGAACTGACTTGATGGAAAGGTGGCATCCTATGACGGTGCCACGTTTTAAGTCACTGAGCTCTTCAGTAAGGCCATTCTGCCAATGTTAGTCTATTATGGAATGCCGTTTGGGTCTTTGCGTGTCAAAAAAGATACATCAAATAACACTATTTGACGTGTCCAATAAGCTTGTTGACCAATCAGGACCTGGATAAGACTGCGTGTCATAATAATTTAACACTTTCATTAATTTTGTACATAGTTATTACACAGTGGTTACACTATCACTCGTATTTCATATGTCACAACGATTCATCGATATGTATGCTATGATGCTGGTAAAGTTGTCTCGCGCACCTGCCCTTCCCCAAGCTCTGGACAGTGCTCGGTCGTAAAAAGCTAGCTAGCGCGACGATGCAACACAATGTTCTTTCCCAAAAACACAGCAAAACGACAATCTGTTTCAGTAGCTATATAGCTAGCTAGCTAACTAATAGCTAGGTGTCATCTAAAATGACCCTAATTTATAAGACAGTTCTTATTTGATTAATGGTGGTCGGACCCATCTATGTGAAGCTAGCCACCAATAGTGGACTTTGGTTAGCCTTCAGAATAAAAGTATGTCATTGACAGTGATGCAATTGAATACAAATAGATTTATGTCATATTGAATGATCATGCAAACGAGTTGGAATGTATTTTAAAATCAAGACACTTTGTTAATTTGACAAACAAAATCACACGGATGTATTCTACTTTAGAATTGCATTGGGGGCATACTTATATTCACTGGTACAGCATATACCTATGGATTGGTGATCAATGACATGGGATCAGTCTACTTCATGACACCAGAGATCATTAGGCGTCGTAGCTCTTATTGCAGGACTCTGAAACAACTCAATTGAGGCACATTATTGTCAACCTGTATTTAACACTATTCCAGAGGGAAAACAATTGCTGGTTGATGTTTTGAAGTCTGATAACTCTGAGGAGGACTTGGGAAAAATATATTGGGTGTTGAGTAGACTGATACCCCATTTCATTGATCCCCAATCCTTAGGTAAAGCTGTACAGTGCAATATGAATGTCAATACACACAATAGGCTGACTGMGMYYKWMKWMRRKCKCAGTCACAGTCCCGCGATAAGAAATACAACGCTAATATTTGCGTAAACTCTAAACAGTTGTGTTCTGTGGGTGTCACCAAGTAGACRGATACCCCATTTKATTGCTTCACATTCCAACCTTGTTTAACATKATCTAGTCTAAATATGGCATGATTCCACCAATTGTAACCTTCTGCATCACTTTCAAAAGAGGTACTTTTATTTTGAAGGCAAACCGCAAATTCCACTAATGTGCRTAATCTTTATTGTGGCTATCTTCACAACACATAACCCGGCCCGGTCGAGCCTCACTAGCCAGATGAAGCTAGCGGGCTGCTTATTACGTTAACTTTGGGCGGTCGAACAAATAATGCCTTATTACCAAAGCGATATTGTAAACACATTGTTCGTGGCCAGTGTGTGCTTGCAGACTTTTTTAGTACAGTTTGACAGTGCTACTGACAGTAAAATTCAAATTTTCAAATTCAGAACACACAACATAATTCTGTTATTTGACGTGTCAAATTAAAAGCTTATTTAACGCGTCAACTAGTGTTATGACATGRATCTAAAGACCCAAGCGGCGTTCCATAGTCTACGGAGATTGCATGCATGTGTGCTCAATTTTATACACCTGTCAGCAACGGGTATGGCTGAAATAGCTAAATCCACTAATTTGAAGGGGTGTCCACATACTTTTCTATATATAGTGTAACTTGTATACTAGGTAGGTAGGCTGTTTGTCACGCAAACATTGTGTTGGYATTGAGGGCAGTAAGTATGCCTCAAAAAGGCGCATTGAGTTCCGCAAYCTAGTTAGACGTTTGTTTGACATCTAAACATGTTTGTCTGACAGTATTGACAGGCCAAAATGAAGGCCACACCGTCAACTATTTGTCCTTTATGGACACAGCAGGTTTAGCCTATTCTTCACAAGTTTACTAAATACTMGGCCATAAGTAAAATATCTTAAAACACCTGGCTGGCATTCATRTGTCTGATAGACAGGCATATGACCAAAATATTAGTTAACACGTTACTTAGTTGGCTAGCTAACTACTAGGAAGCATACAATTCGTTGGGGTAGAGTTATTAGCTACCTAGCTGGCTAACAACTGCGCAAAACAAGGTCTTCAAGTTGTTATCGCTGGTAAATCGGCTTTGGAAGGAGTGAGTGGACTGTAGTCGAGGCCCTTCGCCATTGACGTGACGCGGCTCATCCACCCTGATGTGTACAATAGTAACTAGCTAGCTATCAAGAGGGTGGTAGTTGCTCGCATGTAGGGGTCCAAAACGAATAATTATCTTACCCATGACTCGGATTAAAATCTTCCCCGCTGTCCCGGCCCATCCTGACCCAGGATCATAGTAAGAGTTAAAAATGGCGTCGATAATAAAGATGCAAGGGACGCGAAGTGCCACATCCAGCACGGTCAAGGCTTGTTGGCCGATCCGGACATTAGCTGATGCCATGGCTTACGATGTAAGTCCTTGGAGGACTCTGTCACTCCGTTTTAGAGTTTAAAAACCCCAACTTCTGGCTTCTTTCGGTTTCAACTTCCCACACGTTATTTAACCGGGTCCGTACAATCCGCCATCTTCACCTGTTGCTATGCAAAGAACGCGGAAGTTGCTACTKTTTTTGAACCCCCTCGGACACAGATAGAACAACGAGACACATATTTCACCGGATGTACACATGTGAAGCATCCGGTTGGCGTTTCCTTTCCTTACCAAATATGGTGGTGAGAAGAAGCSCAGTGGCCGGCTGTGGGAAAAGATGGAGCAAGATGGATTTGGCCGACATGTAGCAAATGTTCTCATATATGAAACATTTGATCTCGATACAGTTTTCTGTTTTCAAAACTATAATATGTTAAGAACAGAGTGGACTAAGTGTTGTAGATTTTACCCTTTGCCAAAGTTTCTTAAAGTTGCGTTTTTTAGAAGGGGTGCAAAGGGCGAATTGAGTTATTGCACACGCGAACGTCACAGAGTAGGCGTTCCCTAACYGAAATATGCAAATAAGTKATAKAASGCGGCAAWAGGCTTTCGCTAGCTCGTGCTTGGCTCTGCCCACATCATTGCTTGTTCTTCCACACTAGGATTAATTTCTCCCAATTGAAACGACAGGCSGTGGCCTATCTTGAGTTKGTTATAWAAAATCTTTGCCTCYGACGTGAAAAGGTGTGGCCTGTGACGTTGTCGACGTGCTGTATGGCACTTTCAAGACAACAGGGAACTCGGGGAYAAAGGAGGTCAAATCATAACGTCAGTGATATTCAGGTCTGAAGTGGGTTAACTGAACAAGGCAGTTAACCCACTGTTCCTTGGCCGTCATTGTAAATAAGAATTTGTTATTAACTTACTTGCCTAGTTWAAAAAAATMMAACCACAAGTTGGAGATTTCCGAGTTCCCAGATGTTTTGAATGAGATATTACAGCTGTTGAATATCTGGCTTTCAGCAGCTTTCAGTAAATCACTAATAACATTTTAATGTATGTTTTTGCAATCGATGATGGTTCACTTCCAACTCTRCCTGTAACATAATTAAATACATGYGGGGGTTCTTGCTCAATCTAAACARACACAGATCAGTCAAATGACACCTAGCATGTTGATTCATATAGGGGCCGATTTAGACTTAGYAAATGTACGCCTTTCCTACGCACCTCTCAGTATTTGGTATTCAGACTACCTTATCCAGTCACATAATGTGCTTTGCAGGTSTGGCTACCTRGCGTGCTCTGATCAATTTCATTCAACTACTGAAAACCCTCCCACTTGCTGGCCAACAGATTTTCTCGTGGAGTTTTCATTCAATAGGGGTTTCATCACATTTATCTTAAACCATCCCTTTAWATACATTGTACCTTTTAGTAAAAATATTGTCGACAGGCTCACTAGAATATTTTGAGAGAACTGGGTTCATATTAGGGATCAATGAAAGAAAGCCATCCATRTATATGCATGTTCGTCTCTGTTTCATCAGATTTAAAAATACTCATCTTGTAGATTATTTAGGTTTAGGAAAGTATTTATGAATCATAAAAAACAGGTTTGGAGGGCCTGTTGCGAAAATAAAGAAAACAGTGGTTTGATTCATTCTAAAAATGGCCACATTCAGTTCTTCAACCCATGGTTATGTTTGAAGGTTAGTGTACATAGAATTACAATAGAGAGAATAGTGTACAATAGTAGGCTATACCCTTGTCTATTGCCTGCACCAACCATGGAACTGTGTGATTGATAACACAGCCAAGTATTGCGCCATTTACATTTACATTTAAGTCATTTAGCAGACGCTCTTATCCAGAGCGACTTATGTGTCGGGTTGAAACTGTTACAGCTTGGTCTTCACTCCYTAGCGATTTAATTAGCCTATGTCTTTTTTTATATTATCAACTGTTACTAATGATCCTCAGCAACAACCACACAGCCATGACAGCGTTTACAGAGGAAGCAAATTAAGGTAAATGAAACAATGTAATTAAATGTAATGATAGTGTAAACTTTACCAACAGAAGGGAACTAACAGTAAATTGGCAGTTGAATATGTGTGGTTATTAGGCCTACTGATGGTCAATACTGATAGCGGCTAATATTTAACATATAAGAAATAGTAAACAGAGAAAGTCGGGGTAGCCTATACTGTAAMTAAGACATTCGAGAGTGSCCATCCSTGCAAGTTAAAASYCCGTACAATTTKAATTCTGCATAATGGCACAGCATTTCATAAACTTTACTGTGGGAAAGTTGATATGCGTCAGTTTGCTGCCATGTGACTGTTTCACATTCGTGTCCAGRGATTATAAGGTCAAATAGATCTTAAACAAGTGTAATTTATATTTACAATTCACTTACCCAAACGGATTACTAATTTCTTATCAAGTTGTAAATTACAGTGCATGGAGAATGATGTTATTTCTCTTGGAAAAAGTAAAGTATTCTGAACAAAAATGTAAATGCAACAATTTCAACGATTTTACTGAATTACAGTTCATACTGTAGGAATTACTGTAAGGAAATCACTCACCTGAAATAAATAAATTAGACCCTTATCTATTGATTTCACATGACTGGGCAGGGGCACAACCASAGGTGGGCCTGGGAGGATATAGACCCACCCATTTGGGAGCCAGTCCACCCACTGGGGAGCCAAACCCAGCAAATCCGAATGAATTTTTCCCCACAAAAGGGCTTTATTACACAGAGAAATACTCCTCTGTTTCATCAGCTGTCCAAGTGGCTGGTCTCAGACTATCGTGCAGGTTAATAAGCCGGATGTGGAGGTTCTGGGCTGGCGTCGTTACACGTGGTCTATGATTGTGAGGCCGGTTGGATGTACTGCCAAATTCTCTAAAACAACATTGGAGGCGGTTTATGGTAGAGAAATTAACATTACATTCTCTGGCAACAGCTCTAGTGGACATTCCTGCAGWAAGCATGCCAATTGCATGCTCCCTCAAAACTTAAGACATCTGTGGCATTGTGTTGTGTGACAAAACTGCACATTTTAGAGTGTCCTTTTATTATCCCCAGCACAAGGTACACCTGTGTAATGATCACGGTGTTTAATCATATGCCATATCTGTCAGGTGGATGGATTATCTGGGAAAAGGTGAAATGCTCACTAACAGGGATGTCAACAAATTTGTGCACAACATTTGAGAGGAATATGTTTTTTGTGCTAATTGAACATTTCTGGGAACTTTTATTTCAAATCATGAAACATGGGACCAACACTTTACATGTTGTGTTTATATTTTTGTTCAGTATAGATGCTTTTTCCACTTAGAACCGGTAGGTTCACTAGACCTTATTCATGGTTTCCTCGCGTATAAAGGTGGTGGAATTATTAGGGAATTAAGTCAAGGTTAGAATATGCCGTATCTGTAGACACACCTCCGCCACACCTTAATTTATTCGATCTCCACCCCAAACGACTAGCGGGTGAATAGCATGSTATTCTCAGAATARGCATAGAGAGAAAAGTGCATAAAAAGGGAATTACATTTKATTTACAACCGCTTAACCCTGGTCGTAATTCCCCCCATACTGATTTGAGGGATGACTTAAATTCCTCATGGAAAAGTGTATTTAATTATGAGTATCATATTTTTGGTTTGACTCCAATTGAAAGAACTTTCTTATGCCATGCTAACTTKATTCTCCATACAAAGTTTGCGATAAAGCATTTTCTAGGACTTCACTGATTGACACCAGCAAGTGCTATTATGAGCAGTTGGAACCTGTTGGAAGATGGTGTAAAAAAACTACTTTTGAAGAGTAGCATGAAATGCTCTTCCCTAGMGGAAAAGGGCATTTTCAAATGAGGTCAAGGAAAATGTATTTCAGGAAATGTAATCAGCTTCCAGTAAAGAACACTTTAATAGTGTTGTTGTAAATGGTGTTTGCCCTTRCCACAGAATCCTCATTCCTTGCAGCAGCCATGACCTCAAGCACTTGTCTGGAACAGAAAGGTAAAGAAGGGATTGATATCACAAAAATCAGATATCATCCTGAACAACAACCATACATTCAGTTATCACAGGGTTAATCAAATCAATGCAGCTGGTAATGCTCAGATTAGCATGAATGAATGAATAAATCTAGTTTCAGTCATCACTATAACATACTGTATGCCYGGGTTCCCCACTTTTATTTGMCCCCCAAACTTTTCTGAACAWAAAAAATAGCTATTTKATTTAACATAAGACTGTACAAACACCAGGAAATCAGCTCCAAGTGATTTTAATTTAGAAAATCTGTTACCAATTATTCCCACGCATAATAGAGACATGATCGTATACAAATGTACGTTTTGTGCTTCTTGCCGTCGATTTGACAACTTAATTTTAATTATGTTCCGGCCCCCGTCCATCAAATTGGCCCGCGGCTGAAGTTGATGATCCCTGCTCTAGAGCATTATCAGATATCTTTCCCATTTTTTGTGCGCAACGTAAGTGTAAAACGTAWTGCCAAATCGCAGACATCCAATGTCCCACAATCCTCCTCGCCGCCGAAACTGACAGCAAAGACAGTTTKAAATTATAGTGACAGGGGACATAAAATGGCCACTGCTTACCTTACTCACAATCAAAAAGTCTTGAGGCACCTTGAATCATGGTGTATTTTTTAGGTACGCCAATGTTGTTGTCGTTGGGATGATGTTCAAAGCTCGTATCGACTGCATGGAACCAACTAGAACCTAACTACAATAGCTTGCTAGGTAGGTCACCCTCTGTTTTCCCGTGGGATTAARGTTACACTCGCTGACATGCTATCCAGCTGCTGGACAAACAAAATTAGCTAGCTAGTTAACTATCTGTTCAAATTGGTGCTCTGTAACGTTACGCTGATAGTGTGTTTAACGTTAGTATACACAACTGACTGAGTGTAGTAGCCTGTTATTGTTGACACTAACCGAGGTACTACCCCTACTTATTTGGTTTACAGAGATAAATACCGCTTTTACGCGTGCATGTGAAGGGCACGCTTCGAGAAGGAAATGGTCAAAGCCACTATGATGCAGGAGAGGAGGAAATCTGGTCTAACCAACAACTGCAGCCTTACCTCTTCCCTGACTCTCCAGGAGGAACTTCCTATGAAAGATATGAAATGTACAAGGTAGCTAACTAAATTAGGATGTCCATTGTGCGTTGCGGATACATACAACTGATTCTCAAATATACCCCCAGCATGTTATTGCACCTCGTGAAAGTGACAGGCACGTTTTAATTTTCGTCAAACAACTCTATATTGAAGGAGTGCCTTTTGATTTGACGGCCTGCACATGCGCAGTTCGGTGCGAGAGACCGTTAGACCCGAGGATGTGTTTCTGTGCATGAGTTTGCTTGCCAACGTCCCCATGACATTGCCTACCAGCGTGAACTTGGATTTCTGTTGGAGAAGTAGTGTCTTTGTGATCTTCATACGGTAAGATCTTTGCTCATACTTTTTTTTTTTAAGTAAGATCTTCACAAGTGCCTAGTATAGTACCATACTATGATTTCTGCCGAAGGTCTGGACCTTATGGCACAGGAGGTAGTGTGCTTGCTCTAATTACTGGGCTGCTGATTTAATCCTCTTTGCTGTTGACCCTCAAATGCTACAATAGTGAAGCCATGCATTGTCTGTTTCTGATTTCTTGTATTGTTTTTGCAGGTCCCTGAATGGTGTCTAGATCACTGGCATTCCTCAGAGACGGCCATGTATTCTACTTTGCCAAGAGGGAGCAGTGYAAGAACCTGCGAGAACAGAGCTGGGACAGAGAGGTAGGTCAGGCTACAGTCCTTTTTCCACAAATGGAATTCTGTCCATTCTCATATGTTCTTGTGAAAGTAAAAATTTCTGTGCTAAACAAAGCATCAAAGTTAAAGAATGCATGGTTTGATGTTCACAATTTTTTAAAACATTTACATTTTAGTCATTTAGCAGAAGCTCTTATACAGCGTGACTTAGTGCATTCATATATCTTTGTATTTGCTGACAAGCACACTCACCAATAACCTACATCCTCCAAAAAGGGCCTGAGTGGGAAGTCTGGGAACGTTTGATTTTATGCAATGTTCTTTCAAGGCATAATCAGGCTCTTGGCATATTTTCTTTTGAAGTTCTTCAATTACTTTCTTCCTGTTGGATTAGAAATATGACAGATTAACAATGTTCATATTAATTAAATAACCCAATGAATCAATTGAGTATACTCACGTCAGACTGCCTTATTAATCAATCTACATGAATTGTTGAAATTTGCACTGTTGGTGGTGTCATCTCGATTCAGGTCCAGGAGCTGCAGGGAGTGACCCCTGCCATTGGGCCCAAGTCGGAGGCCCTACCCCCAGCCCGCAAGGACGGCGACCTGCCCCCTCTGTGGTGGCAGTACGTCACCCTCCCCAGGGAGCGCCCCGTCTAAGAGCCCCCGGATGACACTACCTGGTGATAACGCCATAACAGCACATGGCAGCTCACCACAGTACCTTCTACCACACAACAGCATGCAGATTCACCTCCTTGTGAATTACTGTCCCTCTGTAAAGATATTGATATAATGGAGTAGTTTTGGAAGAGGTTGCAGTATGCTTTGTCAGAAGGTATTCCACCCTGCCTGAATTGACAGTAATTATTTAGTTGTAAAAGCAGGTGYCTTTCAAATGTACTGTAGCTGTTATTTTCCTGTACAAGGACATCTGTTTAAATAAATGAGTATAATTATTGAGAAATGCTTGATGTCTCTTGATATGCATTATTAGTATCTTGAGCAAGTGATACCGATTTTATGATCTCCATTCATTGTCAGGAAATCGTACTACAACAAATAAGACATTTAGAAAGCAGAAAATCAAAAACACTTTTAGAACCTTTTTCAACAGACTTACATTCTGCTACATCTTTATTTTTAGCTGAAACAACTGTTACATAGAAAATAGGAGACAGAATTCAGGAACTGAACAATTATCTTAGAACGCCAGTGGTACAGAAAGAGGTCAACTCTGTCCAAACATGTCTCTAGGTCATCAACAGACTTGCAAGGCTAGAGTACTAAAGTGTATGTCAATCTATCCCAATCTGCGTCCCAATGCTCCTTCCTTTCATTGCCTCTTTTCCCTCTTGTCAATGAACTTCAAGATGAACAGTTTACTTCATATTACTTTTAACTGTCATATATAAGTAGGCTAAGACCTCTTGCATCTGGCCATGAAGGAAATGAAACTGTTGCAGACCATTGGGACAAAACCTTGTATTTACAAGGAGTGAGTCTTTTACCATGACCAAAAACAAACTTATTACTTCTAACCATTTAGCATACATAAGATTTGGCAATGTATCGCTACATCAACGGGGGAACTACAGTATATTACAGCTAAGTTTTACATGGACTATCAGACCATTGTATAGAATAATTGAGTCAGGAGCTATACAGGATTTTTAGCGTCATGTGCATATTGTTGCATCGGCCACACTTTAGTTTCCCCTGTTACCTATCTTTAGTTTCCCATCTTTAGTTTCCCCTGTCTTGAATGGAAAAAATAATCAGGCTTCAGTCATTATGCAGAAAGTCCAACTGCTCTTAAATGGGGGAAATGTGTTGGGATAAATAGGTTCAGTATAAAAACGAGCTTTGACACTTAAGAGTAAAAAATTTAAAATAACATGCATTACTCTATTTAGTTTAATGGGTTGTCTTGAAATTATGTTTGACAGTACCCCTGAGCTACAACTTACACACCACTAACTAAAGTATGGCGTTCGTGAAAAATAGTGGAAAAAAGAACGTTTTGGATGTCTATACATATTAGGCATTGTCATCTTGTGAAATACTTTAGGTAGTCGCTATAGTGAATTCTGACTTCATTCAGCTGATGGTGCTGAACACAAGCTAACACAAACTTGACTTTGTAACCTTTCCAACTCTTTTTTTTAAACATTTACTAATACTATTAGTTTATTGTGTTTGAATGAGTTGTAGTTACCAGTGATCACCACTAGAATAGCTTTCACAGAGTACTAGTATTTTCACAGCAGGACGAGCACTTTTAACGTTTTCCATTTACATTTGCGTATGAATCCTCTGTATGACGTTTAGCACAGCATCACTTATATTGAAATAAATGATCAATCTCAGCGTAATGGGAACTTTCTTCTGTAATAATAGAGAAAAACATGAAATTAAATAAGACTTCTYTTCTATAGCCACCAATCAATGAGTGCTTCCACTGACACCTGAGTTGCATTCAAGGTAGAAACCTGTGCAACATATTACTATTGACAAATGATGTCACACCCGTTGACAACCACTGAGTAGATTGTTAAGGATTGCAGGTCCTTGTGTCCTTTGTTGACTAAGAAGCTTCCTATTGACAGTGGGATGTATTTAAACATTTTTGTTCTCATTCTTTTGGAGTCTAATTTATTGGGGTGCAATTAATTGCGGTAGAACATGCAAATGTATACATTTTTCATTGGTAAAAGAAAACAGAAAATATTTGATATATTACAGAAAAGTAAAATACCGCTTTCCATTGTGGTTATTTTCTTATGTACTCCTTTTCTGCACACAATCTTACCTTGTATGTATTTCTATACCTTCTATGTGTTTTCACAGAAATGATTCATCCTATTCAGTAAAATAAAGTCATTTAAGTTAATTCAGCTCGAAGCCTTTTGGCACCTTTCATGACAATGTACGGGCAAAAGGAGAAAGTACGAAGAGGAGCATCGAACYCAAAARATACAAACGCATCAAAATATAAATATGTACATACAAATAAAAGATTTGATATTTTTCGTCATTTGAAAATAGTCAAAGCAGTTGTCAGTCCGTTCCCTCCTTTCGTGCATATTTTCACGCATCTAGACTCCCACCCTTTTCTTAAACCTATAGGGTGAAGACACTGAGTTACTGTATGTAGGTGATTGAATCTGCTCCATTGAGGGGAAGCCCGACCTCGCACTCTCACACTATTCGCGGCGCCGACCGGTCGTTGGACATCGTCTTCTTCAGTTTGACCCCTCGCCGTATGGCCAAGAGCACATCTTCCCCCTCACCGCAGCCAGGCTCCTCCTCCTGAACCTCTGGCAGGGCCTCACGGTCCCACTCTGACAGCCTACTACCAGGCTGAGGTGGGGGAGTGGGTGGATCGGAGGAGGCCTGAGCATCCCAGGGTGCCTTGGGAGACACCAAGCCGTTGTCCCCCGCTGAAGAGAGTGGGCTCAGCGGTCCCGCTCCCTCGCTCTCTCCTCTGAAGAACAACCTGGGGTGCTCGGGAACAGTGGGCGTCTTGACAGGGATCATGGGGGTCTTGATGGGGATGGGGCCCAGACCCAGGCCTCCGGAGGACCGCCGCAGGTTGGGCTTGGAGGAGGGCGTGCGGCGGATGGTGGCCACCCCGGGGGTGACAATACTGCCGGGGGAGGGGGCTGTGGGGGGGATGCCCGCTGTGGAGGCCGGCCGCTTGGCCTGGAACATGCGGCGGTAGGACTGGCTGATGTCACTGTTGCGGGGGATGGTGGAGGACTTGTTGAAGTCGGGCTGGTCCGTCTCTTGGTCGCCACCCACGGAGAAGTAGTCGTAGTCGGACACTGGTGGGACGAGATGATATGTGGATGAGGATCATTGTCACTTACACTTTTAACATGCAGTACACTTCAAATGCAAATTTTTCATCCGTATAGACGCTGATAACAAAATGCTATTAGACAGAGGTTCAGATCCTGAAGTCAAAACATGACTATTACCTACTATTGCTCACTATAATTCAAAGTGAGTGGATCCCTATCAAATATCCCATACATTGACTTTATACCCTTATATATTAAGAACTGATGTTGATTACCCCTAACATGAGGTGGGAGACACACACATACACACTACAGTACCTTGTGAGGGTATGGTGTCCTCAGAGCAGCAGGGTGTGGTGTTCTGGGTGCTGTAGCCACTGGAGCACTGCAGGGAGTCCCTGCTGGAGTGCTGGATATCCAGCTGCAACCCGCGGGCCAGAGCCAGGGCCAGCTCCTCATGGGCCTCCGCCTCCTCCTGCTGACACACATACATTAAGACATATAGCTTATACATACCTATGCAATATGGGCCCTATTCAGACTTGCGATAAGTTGCCTTAGAGGACAATTCCGCCACTTTTCAACCTCATGTTCATAATTTCCAAAACCATACCACTGTCTACATGTCTGAAAACAGCGTGTTTCTATGATCTGTGGTTAAAAAGATAAGATGAAAGGTACTAAAAAAGTGCTTCTCTATGATTTTCTAGCCAGAGGGACAGTGTTTTTTGATCCTACGTCACCGCAAATCTCATAGTGTCAAATGTTCTAACTTTTAATGATGTCATCGGGT
This sequence comes from Salvelinus sp. IW2-2015, assembly GCF_002910315.2. Taxonomy (NCBI): domain Eukaryota; kingdom Metazoa; phylum Chordata; class Actinopteri; order Salmoniformes; family Salmonidae; genus Salvelinus; species Salvelinus sp. IW2-2015. The sequence goes on from NC_036869.1 coordinate 16,983,169, forward strand.
AGAACTTTTTAACTTCAAACTTAGAAATATGCCATTTTCACATATGTAGACAATGGTATTTTGCAGGAGATAACATAGACTTAATTAAGTAAAAAAAAAAAAAAAAAATGTACAGTAAGTCCATGTTTTATTGACTTAAGTCCATGTTAAATCTACTTATCTTATGTCAGAATTCAACCCTATATAAATTCACATAACAGCAAGCATACAGCAATATACAGTGCATTCGGAAAGTATTCAGAGCCCTTGACTTATCCACATTTTGTTACGTTACAGCCTTATTAGAGCATGTCAGAGCAAAAACCGAGACAGGATTGTGTCGAGGCACAGATCTGGGGAAGGGTATCAAAAAATGTCTGCAGCAATGAAGGTCCCCAAGAACACAGTGYCCTCCATCATTCTTAAATGGAAGAAGTTTGTAACCACCAAGACTCTTCCTAGAGCTGGCCGCCCAGCCAAACTGAGCAATCGGGGGAAAGGGCCTTGGTCAGGGAGGTGACCAAGAACCCGATGGTCTCTCTGACAGAGCTCCAGAGTTCCTCTGTGGAGCTGGGAGAACCTTCCAGAAGGACAACCATCTCTCTGCAGCACTCCAAATCAGGTCTTCATGGTAGAGTGGCCAGAGAGAAGCCACATGACAGCCCGCTTGGAGTTTGCCAAAAGACACCTAAAATACTCTCAGACCATGAGAAACAAGATTCTCTGGTCTGATGAAACCAAGATTGAACTCTTTGGCCCGAATGCCAAGCGTCATCTCTGAAGGAAACCTGGCACCATCCCTACGGTGAAGCATGGTGTTGGCAGCATCATGCTGTGGGGATGTTTTACAGCGGCAGGGACTGGGAGACTAGTCAGGATTGAGGGGAAAATGAACTGAGCAAAGTACAGAGAAATCCTTGATGAAAACATGCTCCAGAACGCTAAAGACCTCAGACTGGGGGCGAAGGTTCACCTTCCAACAGGACAATGACACTAAGCACACAGCCAAMACGATGCAGGTGTGGCTTCGGGACAAGTCTCTGAATGTCCTTGAGTGGCCCAACCAGAGCCTGGACTTGAACCCGATCAAACATCTCCGGAGAGACCTGAAAATAGCTGCGCAGCGACTCTTCCCATCCAACCTGACAGAGCTTGAGAAGATTTGTAGAMWAGAATGGGAGCAACTCCCCAAATACAGGTGTGCCAAGCTTGTAGCTTCATACCTAAGAAGACTCAAGGCTGTAATCGCTGCCAAATGTGCTTCAACAAAGTACTGAGTAAAGGGTCTGAATACTTATGCAAATGTGATATATCTGTGTTTTATTTTTAATACATTTGCAAAAATGTCTAAAAACCTGTTTTTGCTTTGTCATTATGGAGTATTGTGTGTAGATTGATGAGGGGGAAAAACTATATAATCCATTTTAGAATAAGGCTGTAACACAACAAAATGTGGAAAAAGTCAAGGGGTCTGAAAACTTTCTGAATGCACTGTATATACTAAAAGCATATTTCACACCATACAGACAACTGCATTTAACAGTACAATAGACCTGGGTTAAATTCTATGTGAATACTATGTAAATATATTTTTTTAACTTAAGCTGTGCTTGATTGAGTTTTTCCTATAGTATACAGTAAATAAAATAAATATTTGACATGTATGGAGCCCAGGTCTGTCGTACAATATAAACACATACATCGCATTCTAATGAAACATGGTCATATYTACTGTACATCTCTACATTTGGGGTATTGGTATTAGTATCCACACGTTTCTGAAATTATGGGTGTAGCTATGTCTTTGTATATTTTACCTTGGCTGTTATGACTGCATTGGTTCCCTTGGCTCTCTGGGGCTCGTCCCCTGGTGTGGTGGCCTGGGGGCTGCTGGGATTTGGAGTCTCCCTCTTCTCCTTGGTCCTCCTCAGGGTGTTCACCATGGGCTGGTCGTAGGGCCCTGGCTTGGCCCAGTCCTGCACAACACAGAAAGACAAAGCTCTTTAGCAAAGCCCACAAAGAATAGCTCTGCTCTGTTGTGTTCATTAAGCAGGAAACTGAAGAAAAAGGACAAACTGATTGTATAGCATTCATGCCTTTATGAATGACATATGACTTTATGCTGTATGACTGACTCCACATATAAATACTAGCATAAWGTAACCAGAGTGTTTGCAATCTCCCTGTGATTTGAAAAGTGTATCAGTGTTTGATCACCCACAGGGGAGACTGGAAGAGGAGAAAAAGAAGGAGGAAGAGGAGGAGGCGGTTGATGACAGAATGGACGCACCTTCCAGGTGGGGACCTTGGAGGAGGGGATCATGCCCGGCCCCAGGGCGCAATAGGGGGGGTAGTCCACCAGGAGGGCAGAACTTGGTCTCGACCATGCCCACACGGGGGAGGTGGGAGAGTAGGAGGGCGAGGCGAGGGGGGTGGAAGGGGAGGATGGAGGGAGGTCGGGGTAGACCTCCTGCATGCCCCCGCCTGACAGATAGAGGGCAGTGGAGGGCCCGTGATGTTGATGATCGTGCCCGTTTGACAGCTGAATGTGAGTGGAMGACAAAGTGACACAACAATGAGAAATGATAATTCAAAAGGGCGGCTGCTGGGAATGAAACAATAAGGTGAAAATAATGCACACGACTGAAATCAGATGGAATCTAATTATAATATCAAATCATGGTAGCAGACACCTGTGTCATGTTCAGTAGGCACATTTTGAACCAAAGTGAAACGGAGAAGGTAGGCTACTACCTGAACTTAAGAATGCTCCCGTATTTAAGGCCGACTGAACATGACCCTGTTGTCTATGTGACAGGAATGAGGGAGGTTTGATCAACCAGCAAAACAGTGTACTTAATAATACTGCTCATGTTTAGAGGAGTATGTACGTATCTGAGTGTCTAAGCGTGTGTGTGTTCACCTGTTCCACCCTAGTGCTGGAGCAGGTCTCCTTAGAGGAGGCAGGTGAGGAGGAGGAGGAGGAGGAGCAGCTGCCCTCACTGACAGGCTGGCAAGTCTCGGAGACGGCCGAGGATGAAGAGCCAGAGGTCTACAGCAAAGCCGTGCAGCAGGACAGAGAGGGACACACACACACACACACACACAAATATATAAAGAAGCAGTTCAAAACAGAGCAGCCACGAAGAGACGGTAAAAAAGACAAGATGCACAGACGGAAGGACAGAGAAAAAAAGAACATTAGAAAAACGTTATGGATTTGCAACCTCGATAAGAAGGAAAACACATACTGTATCATATAAAAACTATAAGCACTACAGCAAAGCATGAAAGTTATGCATATAAGTGTGACTTGTTACACACTAAACAGCTAGCAGTAAGCAGATGCAGAGATTACTATTATTAATKAAATCCATTGCATAGTCATAGGTGCTTAGCAATGTTCCCTCCAAGCTGAGCACAGTAGTGCCGAGACTGCCGCACAGCTTCCCCAGGACTAATGCACAAAATTCATCCAACTTATTGTGGGAAGCTTGTGGAAGGCTACCCGAAACGTTTGACCCAAGTTAAKCAATTTKAAGGCAATGCTACCAAATACTAATTGAGTGTATGTAAACTTCTGACCCACTGGGAATGTGAAGAAAGYAATAAAAGCTGAAATAAATAATTCTCTCTACTATTATTCTGACATTTCACATTCTTAAAATAAAGTGGTGATCCTAACTGACCTAAGACAGAGAATTTTTACTAGGATTAAATGTCAAGAATTGTGAAAAACTGAGTTTAAATGTATTTGGCTYAGGTGTATGTAAACTTCTGACTTAAACTGTATACGGATCTGTGCCATTCACTTTGAACCGGACTGTGTTTACAGCATGAGCGGTCGTGAGTAGATGCGCTTGTTTTAAGATCAAAGCGAGAGCTGCATGTAGCCACGTGCACATTTTGTTCATATCCTTGCTAGTTAGTGAGTTATTAGCCCAGTTATATATCATTTGTAGTCAGCAATAGGGGAGTGATTGCGTCTTACAAGCACACAAAACATGTACATTTCTAGACAACTTTGAAAAGCAAGTCAGGTAAAGAGCTTCTATTTGTCTTAAAGGGGCAGTGTTGTATTTTGAGACAGGCTTGAATAAACTAAGTAGCCAATAGGCAAAGGGTAGRGTAATTTGTCTGATTTTCTGTAATAATGGTATGGAAATAATAATGCATTTTTTTGTAAAGTGGTATCTTGCATCAAATACAACAACATTTTCAGTCACCTTGTCTGAAGGGCAATTGGATAAACAGGTTAATGTCAAGCCCTGCAMGATTTTTTTCAAAAGTCTCYTGGAATGTAGGCCTACACTGAACACCACACATTGGCTGCTACTGTAGGATGAATGATAGAACAGCTATTTCCATGTTAAAATGTTATGGGATGCATTTTTTCCATTGTTTTTGATGGTAGGCCACTCTGGTAGGRCTACATTATAATTAAATAGCCACAGTATTCGACTTGGCCACTGTTAAAACTGTCACTTAAAACAACAACTGTGCTTTTCAGCCATTAAAAGCCTTCCACATTAGCACAGCATTTGAATGGTAATTAGAACTACATAGGGCATTGTTTGAGTTGAGCAGCTACAAAGCAGGCATATCTCCAGTCACCTGAGACCACACAAGCCTTACCTTGTATTCAAGCAACACTGTAGTCATACATGTATACAGTACATAAGGCCTTTACATGATCTATGTACAGTGACTAAACACACTGGTGTGTGTGTGTGTGTGTGTGTGTGTGTGTGTGTGTGTGTGTGTGTGTGTGTGTGTGTGTGTGTGTGTGTGTGTGTGTGTGTGTGTGTGTGTGTGTGTGTGTGTTTTGGTGTGTGTGTGTGTGTGTGTGTGTGTGTGTGTGTGTGTGTGTGTGTGTGTGTGTGTGCAATCAATCAGACCCAGCTGTCTGTTGGGCTAGCTCCCAGCTGCTCACCCCTGTGGCTCTACTGGTCTAATGTAATGTAATGGGGGTGTGACTGAGGATGACTCATCGAGATCTATCTGCACAGTCTCCCACAGCGACGCCACCACTGCTGGCTCTAATGATCCCCGTTACCTAGCAACCTGGGAGGATTCTTTCTGACCAGTAACAAAGCCCAGGTGGAGAGAGTGAAGTGTCGATTGGAATACAATGTCTCTGTTACCGTGTGTGTGTTTTGTGCATATGTTTTAGTTCATATGTTACTTCTTCAGAGTGTGTTTAGGGTTTCTGTAATATGTCTGTTTGAGGGGTGTAGATAAAGCAGTCATAACACCAAAAGGAGGGCCGAACCCACCCCCATTCACATCGACGGGGCTGAAGTGGAATGGGTCGAGAGTTTCAAGTTCCTTGGTGTCCACCTCACCAACAAACTATCATGGTCCAAACACACCAAGAAAGTCGTGAAGAGGGCACGACAACACCTATTCCCCCTCAGGAGACTGAAAAGATTTGGCATGGGTCCCCAGATCCTCAAAATGTTCTACAGCTGCACCATCGAGAGCCTCCTGACCGGTTGCGTCACCGCTTGGTATGGCAACTGCTCGGCATCCGACCGCAAGGTTCTACAGAGGGTAGTGCGTACGGCCGAGTACATCACTGGGGTTAAGCTTCCTGACATCCAGGACCTATATTCTAGGCGATGTCAGATGAAGGCCCAAAAAATTGTCAAAGACACTAGTCACCAAAGTCATAGACTGTTCTCTCTGCTATCGCACGGCAAACGGTACCGGAGTGTCAAGTCTAGGTCCAAAAGGCTCCTTAACAGCTTCTACCCCCAAGCCATAAGACTACTGAACAATTAATCAAATGGCCACCCGGACTATTTACATTGACACCCCCCCCTTTGTTTTTACACTACTGCTACTCGCTGTTTATTATCTATGCATGGTCACTTTACCCCTACCTACATGTACAAATTACCTCGACTAACCTGTACCCCCGCACATTGACTCGGTACCGGTACCCCCTGTATATAGCCTCGTTATTGTTATTTTATTGTGTTACTTAAAAAAATATATATTGTAAATATTTTCTTTACTCTATTTCTTGAACTGCATTGTTGGTTAAGGGCTTGTAAGTAAGCATTTCACGGTACGTTCTACACCTGCAGACAAATACAATTTGATTTGATTTGAATATGACCAGAGCCATAAATTTTGTCACTACAAGTTCCTGTTCTCAGGCTCGTCTCTCTGTAGTACCTGTGGGTTGGTGTCAGAGGGCATGGGCGAGGGAGACTTGGACTGGTAGGCATCCTGGGAGATGAAGCCAGAGTCATGGGAGGAGACACTGGAGAGGCGGGCGGGACCTTGCTGAGGGAGGGCGGAGCTCCGGTAGCGGTAGTGGGAGGTGGGGGAGTGGCAGTGAGAGCCGCTGGAGCGAGAGTCGCTGCTGTTGACGCTGTTCAGACTACTGCGAGAGATGAGGAGAGAATACAGTCATTTGGTTACTACGGATATTGGTAACTGGTTCTCAACTGAAATGCCTGGTTAAACTACGTAAATAGATAAATAAATATTGATTCAAAACAATATTTACATGTTAAGGTTTTTAAAAGACTGTTACTAGGTAATTGCAAACAGTTACAGTTTGAACAAGTTACAGCGCCAGCCACAAGCAGAGGTTGCTAACAAGCTCGCCTGGAACACAAATATGATGGTTTCTTTGGCCCTAACGCCTCACACTTCACAGAAATTATTGAGACAGTTAACTCATTCATTACGGAGGCGTTCTGCGGCCTCACATTTGTAAACATTCAGATTATGGCAAGAATGTCAAAGCTACATTACCACCTCCAATCCACAAGATGGAGTAGGAGGACTGAATGCTAGGCTGATGCGTCACTCCCAGTCCATACTATGTTCTCAACCAGCTGAGAGGTTTGGGTGTAGTGGTGTAGTAGTGGTGATTTGTGGGCATGCTCACTAACCTGCACATGCTGGACTTCCTGGATGCTGTGGTGCTGGGGGAGGAAGGAGGGGTCTGGTAGGACCAGCTGCTCTCAGATCCCTTCAGGTCCAGAATGACCTTGGAGGAAGAACATCAGAACAAGGGAAGTTATGAACAAAGAATCTTGTAAAAAAGCTATTGGCAGCCCTATTTCTAGAGGGAAATGGGTTTCTTTACCATTGTACCTCCAATCATGTGAATCAGTAACAGAGACACTAACCGTTTATCCAGGACATGAGTGTAACATGCAAAAAGAGGACTATTTAAGCCCTGTCCTGAGAGTGCGGACCAAATCACTGACCTGCTCGCTGGCAGGGGGCAGCTTGTGGGGGTCCATGGTCAGAGCCTTCAGGTCGTCAGTGAGGGTCTGCAGGTGAGTGATCTCCCCCAACATGGACATCTCCTCTTCCTGATGAACAAGAATGGCGGGTTGGTGTGAGGCAGGGATGTCCAACCCTGTTCCCGGAGAGCTTACCTTCCTGTATGTTTTCGCTCCAACCCCAGTTGTAACTAACCTGGTTCAGCTTATCAACCAGCTAATTATTAGAATCAGGTGTGCAAGATTAGGGTTGGAGTGAAAACCTACAGGATGGTAGCTCTCCAGGAACAGGGTTGGAGAGCCCTGGTGTAGGATTGTGCTAGCTTATGAATGTGGTATACATTTCAAATTAGATCTTGTTCTCCATTAACTCAAAACTTCTACTTTTAGACTGTGAATTGAAGCAGGTCATCCCTCTCTACTGGGATTTTCCAAATCTCTTTGGAGAGCAAGATTCAATGGCAATAGAAAAACTTAGAATAGATTACATTAATCACGTTCACAGGTGCATAGGAGAAGCAAAAACTAAAGTAAACTGACCAGCGTGGACTACCGCAGATTGTGTATACTTCCAGAATAAACATTTACTAACAAATGCAACATTTGAGTCACATACACCTTCATCAAAAATCGCAAAATAGTTCACTTTAAAAGGATGAGATGGTTGTTTGGACGCACAAAGTGCACTGTATATTAACGTTCATAACAAAAGACGCTGTTGGTTGGAACTCATTTGTTGGAACAACATGATTGGTTATAATGTGTTGGAGCAATTGTGTATGCGGGGTCCTACTTCATTTCTACATGCTTTCTTCAGCCCAGAACCCCCTAACAAATGATGTGTGTTTGACTACACAGACTGTTGGTGGGGACTCACCACGACGGGCCTCAGCATGGAGACTAAGGTGCAGAAGCGGCTCCTCTCCTCCACCAGGGCCTTCCTGACCGCCTGCTTCTCTGTCTCCTCCAGAAGCAGGTACTTATCACTGATGTCCTGCATGGCATTGTCCAGCTGGGGCTGGATGTCCCCCCGGCCTGCGGCACACACACACACAACAACCATCTCTGTTAGTTTTATCCTAACTTAGGGTTTAGGGGGACAAGGTCTTTCTGAGTACACAGCAACATAATCTATGCCCGGTCTCAAACCAGACAAAGGGACTGTGACCGTGTGACGTACGGCTGAGGTGAAAACAGCACGAAAAGACACCAATGTCTCTTAAAGGTATGTTTTAATTGAATTGTTGTGGTTTCCAGTCGTCATCATCACCATTAGATATATGGTTATATAGATATAACCATCAATCCCTTGCACTACTTCACGCTTAATCTTTTGATCACTAATGGTCAGTGTAATCATAGACAATGTATANACACACACACACACACACACACACACACACACACACACACACACACACACCACCTTTGTTAGTTTGATCCTAATTTAGGGTTAAGACAAGGTCTATCTGAGTACACAGCAACATAAACTATTTTCAGTCTCAAGCCAGATGTTTATGACCGAAAGAATTCTGAGGTGAAAACAGGACGAAAAGTCACCAATGTCTCTTAAAGATATGTTTTAATTGAATTGTTGTGGTTTTCAGTTGTCACCATCATCCTTAGATATATAGTTATATAGATATAACCATCACCACAGTCCCAACCATCTTTGTAATTCCAATTCCAACCAATCCCTTGTACTACTTCACGCTTAATCTTTTGATCACTAATTTATATCTATGAGCACAATCCTCACAGTGCTATCTCAAGCACCAATCAAATCATGCTGTGGAACCGGTTGGTGTTTACATCAGGGTCACACCCTCACAATATTACACAAGCTCAGCATTCAGGAACACAGTGAAGAACCACAGCCCTAGGCAAGGTACACGGAGTTAAAGCAGGATATTGCCCCCCCCCCCATTGAAGTGCACTTATGTAATCGCAAAACAGTGCATTGTTCTGGGTTTGGGCATTTTACCCTCTCAAAATCAACCACTTGTATCAAAACTGTCTTTGGTTTTACTAACATTCTAAAATCTAGATGAGTCATATCAATGAATAAAAAAAGTGTTGGAACTCTCTTTCTTATTGGTCTATTAACTAATGTACAACGCACAATCAAAGTAGATTAAGTATCATGGTGTGCTAAAAGAATACAACTGTTGTCTGATCTGGTAGAGAAACGTTCAGTAATCTCCTCTGTAGGTTTTAGGGACGTAAACATGCAATTAAAGTTTTACATTTCTCAGAAGAGCCAGTACTATTTATGTGGTTAAGGCTAGATGGATGGAGGTCCTTCTTATTTTCCAGGGAAAGCACTGCAACGGAATTCCTTAAAGGGGCATAGAACCAACATTTGGATCACATTCGGCATGTTGATGCTCTCCATTGCTCTCATTACACTCATAGGAATGCACTGGGGGAGTTTTCCTGCACTATATAATAGGCTAGGGAGACTATTGGACCAGAGTGCTCTGACCACATTTGAGGTTCCTCAGGGGTCAGTTRTCGGTCCTGTTGGTTTTGTCTTACGGGTGAGTTTGAAGGTGGAAATCAAACTATTTTGACGGTCAGGATAATATGGTCTTGTATACAATCATAACAGGCATTTTATGCAACTAAAACAGACTGGTTCATGAGGCAGATGTCTCGTTTTTCATGTGTATGGTGAATGCATGTCAGGGAGTACCATTCATAATGTTTTAGCATTCTATCACACCATTATTTTGGCTACCATGGCTAGAAGAAGAGATCTCAGAGACTTTGACAGAGAGGTCTCAAAGGAGCATAAGGTAGGTGTGTGTGTGTGTGTGTGTGTGTGTGTGTGTGTGTGTGTGTGTTGTGTGTGTGTGTGGTGTGTGTGTGTGTGTGTGTGTGGTGTGTGTGGTGTGTGTGTGTGTGTGTCGGTGTGTCGGTGTTGTGTGGTGTGTGTGTGTCGGTGTGGCAGCAGAAAATATGTCCGGAATTTTCCAAAGGTTTCCTGCATTTCAATTAGATGTAACAACCCCTACCAAAGTACTGTAGAATATAAACACTGCTCACTATGTAAGATGGTGAGCGAAGGACAGTTTGAGATGTGTGTGTGTGTGTGTGTGTGTGTGTGTGTGTGTGTGTGTGTGTGTGTGTGTGTGTGTGTGTGTGTGTGTTGTGTGTGTGTTGTGTGTGTGTGGTGTGTGTGTGTGTGTGTGTGTGTGTCAGTCACCAGATCTCAACCCAATTGAACACTTATGCAATATTCTGGAGCTGCGCCTTAGACAGTTTTTCCACTACCATCAACAAAACCCCAAATGATGGAATTTCTCATGAAAGAACGGTGTCACATCCCTCCAATAGAGTTCCAGACACTTGTAGAATCTTTGCCAATGTGCATTGAAGCTGTTCAGGAGGCTTGTGGTGGCTCAACGCCCTATTAAGACACTATGTTGGTGTTTCCTTTATTTTGGCAGTTACCTGTATATTGGAGCCAGACAGATAATGAATTCCACAATTATTTAGTGATGCTGCCCCAGTCCTGATCTCCCCTGATGATACAAAATTAAGCTGCAGCGAAAATCCAAAGGGAGTCAGTGAGGTATATTTGGAAGCAGACCAAACTCATGACACAGTGAGGGTAGTGGGTGGGGGGAGGGGACCTCAGGGGAGACCGGAAGAAGAAGAGAAGCAGGGACGAGGAACTATTTTGGGCATTCAGGAGATTTTTAACCCTTGAGTGAGGAATGTGACCTATGAATGTGACAATATGAAACAGACCAGTAGACAATGTGACAGGGGATGGGGACGAGACCACACACAGGTGGGAAAGGTCAACGGCAGTCAACAGGTCAACAGAGAACCGTGACACAAAGGGAGCTACAGGGGGCAGCGACTTACCGAACACGTCAGCTGGAAAGAACAGGGGCGTGATCGGATGCAACAATGGCAGTTGGAGTAGAAAGGAAAAATCTCAGTCAGTTTAGACCCAGGAAAAGGAGACCTGTTCTTGAATAGCTACAGGTTGCAGAATTGTCACATATCCTTATTAACTTATGCATTGCAGAATATATTAGACTTTGGCCCAAAATCGTAAAGATATAAAGTCTGTAATAAAATCCAATGGATTGTTATTTGCACAATATAGTCCCTCCTTAAATCCAGACAGATAACTTCCCCAAAATAACTGTCTCTTCTGCCTCTCATCCCATAACTATTCCGACCCTTTGCCCTGTCACCTGGGACAGTATGAGATGTGTCTTGGTAGAATTCAGTATCAACACTTTTGTCTCTTCCCGCCACCACCAAATCGGATTTACCTTCAAAGTCAAAGTCACAGAGAGCCTGGTTCCAGTCATAAGCAGTCCAAACCAGACACCAGGCATCCTCAGCATCACCATAAGCAGTCCAAACCAGACACCAGGCATCCTCAGAGTCACCATAAGCAGTCCAAACCAGACACCAGGCATCCTCAGAGTCACCATAAGCAGAGAGAGATCGCGACTTAATTCTGCAATAAGCAAGGCTATGCTCACTGAGTCTGTCTCTCTCTCTATTCCATCCTTCTATCTGTCTGAATGCGCCCATTAGCTCATATTGTGGCAGAGAGTGAAATAAGATAAGCAGAGTGAAATGAGAGATTAAATTGCCTACAGTGTCTACACACACCACACGTCTAGAGAACACAACCCCAAAAAATGTATTGTGTACATTATCTCTGCTACAGATCGTTATTCTCCACTCTGTTTGATTTGAGTTGTAATCCCCACCCAAGGGTTTTCATCGACTGCTTTGATTAACCTCTGCAAGACCAGATGAGGAGTGGAAGAGAGTGGCCAACACGCTGGACAAGGACCATGCCAAAGGTAGGGGCTACACACACAGACACACACACACACACACGACACACACAGTAAACTACCTCTACACACAAACACTTTCTCAAACCTCTCCACACTACACTCTACTCCTTCACCCATTATTGCCTGCAGTCGTACAGTATAATTGCATACACTCATCACCTCATCTACTGCAGTAGCACTCTGGTTAGCTAGATATCGCACTTCATACTCCCTTGTGTTTTAAAGGAATTACTTTACTTAGTCTGTAGTTCAACAGTGCTTTTATGTGCTTCGGCTAACCACTTCAACCCAATCCCCCTCTCCGCTCAATATACCCAACATGGGAGTTCAGTTCTCCCCCGTAGAGAAAAAAGAGCAGTCCCTCGTTGCAGGGTTTGATTCCAGCCACCACTTATCATACTGATGTTACGACGGGAAGCGAGTCCCTCAAGAACAAAGATCAATGAGATGTTATTCCTTTTTAGGAGTCGCCTCGTTTCGGTGTTCGCCGCACTTCAAAGCACTGACAATGGCAATGTGTGACACGTTGTGTCCACTGTGTTTCCCTTCCTTCCGCAGAGTACAAGAAAGCCCGTCAGAGATCAAAAAGAAATCCTCCGACCTCTCAAGCTGCAGAAGAAGCAAAGAAAGGTAGGGTGACTGAGGATTGCCTGGTGTCTGGTTTGGACTGCTTACGGTGACTCTGAGGATGCCTGGTGTCTGGTTTGACCTGCTTAGGTGACTCTGAGGATGCCTGTGTCTGGTTTGGACTGCTTATGGTGACTCTGAGGATGCCTGGTGTCTGGTTTGGACTGCTTATGGTGACTCTGAGGATGCCTGGTGTCTGGTTTGGACTGCTTATGGTGAACTCTGAGGATGCCTGGTGTTCTGGTTTAGACTGCTTATGGTGACTCTGAGGATGCCTGGTGTCTGGTTTAGACTGCTTATGGTGACTCTGAGGATGCCTGGTGTCTGGTTGGACTGCTTATGGGTGACTTCTGAGGATGCCTGGTGTCTGGTTTGGACTGCTTATGGTGACTCTGAGGAGGCTCTGGTGTCTGGTTTGGACT
>NC_036869.1:17000651-17016166 GCF_002910315.2 Salvelinus sp. IW2-2015
TCACCATAAGCAGTCCAAACCAGACACCAGGCATCCTCAGAGTCACCATAAGCAGTCCAAACCAGACACCAGGCATCCTCAGAGTCACCATAAGCAGTCCAAACCAGACACCAGGCATCCTCAGAGTCACCGTAAGCAGTCCAAACCAGACACCAGGCATCCTCAGTCACCCTACCTTTCTTTGCCTTCTTCTGCAGCTTGAGAGTGTCGGAGGATTTCTTTTTGATCTCCTGACGGGCTTTCTTGTACTCTGCGGAAGGAAGGGAAACACAGTGGACACAACGTGTCACACATTGCCATTGTCAGTGCTTTGAAGTGCGGCGAACAACCGAAACGAGGGCGACTCCTAAAAAGGAATAACATCTCATTGATCTTTGTTCTGAGGGACTCGCTTCCCGTCGTAACATCAGTATGATAAGTGGTGGCTGGAATCAAACCCTGCAACGAGGGACTGCTCTTTTTTTCTCTACGGGGGAGAACTGAACTCCCATGTTGGGTATTATTGAGCGGAGAGGGGGATTGGGTTTGAAGTGGTTAGCCGAAGCACATAAAAGCACTGTTGAACTACAGACTAAGTAAAGTAATTCCTTTAAACACAAGGGAGTATGAAGTGCGATATCTAGCTAACCAGAGTGCTACTGCAGTAGATGGAGGTGATGAGTGTATGCAAATTATACTGTACGACTGCAGGCAATAATGGGGTGAAGGAGTAGAGTGTAGTGTGGAGAGGTTTGAGAAAGTGTTTGTGGTAGAGGTAGTTTACTGTGTGTGTGTGTGTGTGTGTGTGTCTGTGTGTGTAGCCCCTACCTTTGGCATGGTCCTTGTCCAGCGTGTTGGCCACTCTCTTCCACTCCTCCATCTGGTCTTGCAGAGGGTTAATCAAGCAGTCGATGAAAACCCTTGGGTGGGGATTACAACTCAAATCAAACAGAGTGGAGAATAACGATCTGTAGCAGAGATAATGTACACAATACATTTTTGGGGTTGTGTTCCTCTAGACGTGTGGTGTGTGTAGACACTGTAGGCAATTTAATCTCCTCATTTCACTCTGCTTATCTTATTTCACTCTCTGCACAATATGAGCTAATGGGCGCATTCAGACAGATAGAAGGATGGAATAGAGAGAGAACAGACTCAGTGAGCATAGCCTTGCTATTGAGAAAGGCCGCCGTAGGCAGACATGGCTCTCAAGAGAAGACAGGCTATGTGCTCACTGCCCACAAAATGAGGTGGAAACTGAGCTGCACTTCCTAACCTCCTGCCCAATGTATGACCATATTAGAGACACATATTTCCCTCAGATCACACAGATCCACAAAGAATTCGAAAACAAATCCAATTTTGATAAACTCCCATATCTACTGGGTGAAATTCCACAGTGTGCCATCACAGCAGCAAGATTTGTGACCTGTTGCCACAAGAAAAGGGCAACCAGTGAAGAACAAACACCACTGTAAATACAACCCATATTTATGTTTATTTATTTTAACTTGTGTGCTTTAACCATTTATACATTGCTACAACACTGTATATATATAATATGACATTTGTAATGTCTTTATTGCTTTGAAACTTCTGTATGTGTAATGTTTACTGTTAATTTTTATTGTTTATTTCACTTTTGTATATTATCTACCTCACTTGCTTTGGCAATGTTAACACATGTTTCCCATGCCAATAAAGCCCCTTGAATTGAATTGAATTGAATTGAAAAGGCAGAATGGAGAGGCGGAGATGACGGCGACTCACATGGAGAACTGCCTGAGCTTGGCCTCGATGCTCCGGTGCCTCATACACATCCTGGTGAGGGCTGAACCGATGTCTCTGGTGCCACCTGAAACCAGACCAACAACACGAGCTGTTAGACAGAGACTGTTGAAGAGGGATCTCATCTCACGTTATGTTTCAGAACGATTTGCTATTCCCTAGACAAATGATTGAAGGTTGTTGTCGTTATTGAACAGGTTCACAAATGTATCCATGAGCAAAATCACAAACATTCTGAGGATTRGTAGAAGTGCTTTCATATTAAACGATGATATCACCATTTATTTCAAGCCTAGTCAGTGATAATATGAATATTTACAGCCGATTCCATTGTCAATCGCTTTGTGTTACAGTTTCAAAGAACTGATCAAATCAAATCAAATTGTATTTGTCACATACACATGGTTAGCAGATGTTAATGCGAGTGTAGCGAAATGCTTGTGCTTCTAGTACCGACAATGCAGTAGTAACCAACGAGTAATCTAACCTAACAATTCCACAACTACTACCGTATACACACAAGTGTAAAGGGATAAAGAATATGTACATAAAGATATATGAATGAGTGATGGTACAGAACGGCATAGGCAAGATGCAGTAGATGGTATCGAGTACAGTATATACATATGAGATGAGTAATGTAGGGTATGTAAACATAAAAGTGGCATAGTTTAAAGTGGCTAGTGATACATGTATTACACAAAGATGGCGAGAGAAGTAAGAGCGCAACAGTGAAAACCGCAGTAAGCAAAATACTACAAGTATCTCATATGCGGTGTCCCTGAGGACAACATCTATGACTCATAGTGTCCTTATATGTAAATGAACAGGATAGTTGTTTCACAGTGGAGGGCTGAAGCAACAGAGGTCCTTTTGACAGGGGTCAAAAGACAGGCAGAGCACATCACTTAGCTAACATGGTGGTTTCTCAAAATGCTACTGCTTTTAACACACCCGTCCCATTTGGCCTGGTCTGTCTAAGTCTAGGACTATCAGGAGGAGCTTGCTGGGGGAAGAGGTAGGACACTGTTTATTGCGTCACTCACTGACACACACACAGAGCCCTAATCACTTAAGTGTGACCGTTCGTGTTTTTTGTGAAAAGCAAACAAAGCCTGTGACCTCACCTCTCCGGATAAAAAGGAGCGAGTAGAGGAGGAGGGTGTGAAGTGTTGAAAAATTCCTCGCAAGAAGAAAAAGCAATGTCATCTTCCACAAAGCCCCTCTGGTTTCCCGTGACAGTAAAAAAAAAAACACCTCTTCCCGACCCCCCTGTACTGACTGACTAGGACTCAACAGTAGCAGACTAGTAGTAGCTAATAGCTATACAGGCACCATGGGACAGATGGCCACTCTCTCCCCCAGACAGAGACTCCCTCCTGGGTTATTGTTCCACAGACTTCAGGACTTACCCAGGCTGCTCTATGGGAGGAGGAAGTTCTTCAAAAACATCCCATTATAACAAGTGGGTGTGTGATTCAATGGTGCAGTGGACAATGGAACGGCCAGATACACTGTAGCTAATTTATTGAGTTCTGTATTGTATTGCTGCACTTGCTGATGGACATCATTTCAAACCGTGGGCAATGCAGAAAAGAGCTTGTGCATTTAGTCATTACTGTAAAAGAAATGAGTTTTTCAACAGTATTTTACCCAATTCAGTACATGCTCTTATGATGTTTCTCAAACCAAATCCATTTCATACTCGAAATCCATTTCATCGGACTGTCACTGATCGCSTAGGAAGTACCGTGATATATTTCAATATCCATAGCTGGGGTTTAAGTCGATGAATTATTAAAATACCATTCATGTCAGTTCATCCAACCATGAATTGGTGCTCACAATCATTAGTGGCCATGGTTCACATTCTAAGCTCCTTTCCYRATCTTCCTCATCTATCATTCAGTAGGTTTCTGTGTATTGGTTGTCTGACTGTCGTCACCCTGTTTGCATGACCACTCCATCATCCATCTACTATTGCATTAACAGAACTGTAATAATGTGCTATGGTATGATATTTCCATATGTTATTGTATGGTGTGGTATTTCCATCTGCCGAGATTGGRCATGTAAAGCTATTAAAAATGAATGGGGGAGTTACATGTTTTAAGGGAGTTGGGGTATTGTGTTACTGTAATGAACACGAGGGGAGACAGAGAGCTGGTTTCAAGCGCAGGGCGCAGCAGGMGTTTATTGCAAAGGACCACAGGAGGAGGCAGGTAGCTGGGTCCAGGGGCAGGCAGAAGGTCATACACAGGGGGTCCAAAAGGGCAACAGTACAGGCAGGGAAAAGGCTAGTAACGTAGTCCGGGAGATCAGGCAATAGGTAGATAACAGGAAATCCGATAGGCTAAAGTACAGGCAGGGAATAGGCAAAAGGCGTRGTTAGTGAGGCAGGCKAAAACTATCATACACGYGAGAAGTAAATCACYGGAAAAACAGAGCTCCGAAAGACYTGTGTCACAAAACAAACAATACCTCACAGTGATGGGGTGCAAAGAACAGAACTAAAGTGTGAGATAATGACATACAGGTGTGTGAACAGGTGATTAGAATTCAGGTGATTGGGATCTGGAGAGTGAGCTGCATTAAGGGGATCTGGGTGTTTGAGAGTGTGAACTGCATTCAGGGGATCTACGTGTTTGAGGGTGTGAACTGCGTTCAGGGGATCTACGTGTTTGAGGGTGTGAGTTGGAAGCAGATGTTACAGTTACAGTATTATGTAAAGATAGGATCTTAATTTGATCCCCCTGTTGCAGGAGATCTTTTAAAACATGTAGTGTATTTGAGGTTTAAACCACTTCTGAAGTTTGTAATTTCCACTTTGAAATTTCAGACTTGATTTTCCCTTACGAAAAAATGGATCAACGCCTATAAAAATGTCCATGAATTATAATCCACATAATAATTCACATTTCCTGTTGCTGCAGGATTATTTTCCTGCTGTAGCAAACTGGCTCAAATTAAGATCCTACATCTGTAAAGTGCTCCTTCAGTTCAACAACTGTTAGGGGGATAATGACCCCTGTCCTATTATGTATCGTCCATGTCGTCCTTTATTTTCAAGTACCCACTGGACATCCAGATCTATAACTGTAAGGCTTTTCTCTAATAGGAGCTTATGCTGCCAAACTCAGAAGTTAGCTGCAGATGGATTAATACAGTTGTATGTTATCCTATCACTCGCTCCACTGCCATTCAAATCTCTGCATTTTTGTAGAAGCAGAGAAAATATATGTTTTCCTAACGTAAGCTCTTCAGTGCCTTGTCAATATGACAGGTCTCCAGCGAAAGGCCAGACAGCWACGAAGGGGAAAATACAATTTTTCCACCCCAGGATGCTTGAGGGTTGCCATGGAGACCGCGGCAGTAAACATACATCTCTCTCAATCTCTCTCTCTCACTCCTTATCGCTCTCTTACATACAGAACAAATGTATCGGACTTCCTCTGCTGAATGGCATTCATCTGTAATAAAGCTCCAGCTCCTCCCTAATGCATTATGCCACAGTTATTACAATTCAACTCTATCTCAACACTGTCCTTCGCTCACCATCTTACATAGTGAGCAGTGTTTATATTGTACAGTACTTTGGTGGTGGTGTGTTTACATCTAATTGAAATCCAGAAGACCTCTGGAAAATTCCGGACATATTTCCTGCTCCACGCACACAAAACACACACACACACATGGGCATGCAGGCACACACACGCACCCCCCATCTCCTCACATCCCCACCACACACGCACATACTGTCTCCTACTCCTAGTATGTGAAGTCCCGCCCCTACACTGCCAGTCTCMGAAAAATCTCCTGACCCCCAAATCTATAAATAACCTGGTTGGTTGGCGCGGGGGCTCTGGTTGCCAGGATCCCTCCTGAATAGCTGATGTATGGAATAGCACTCCTTATTAATAGCTGTGACATGGGGGCCCTGTGGCATGGTGAGCACTGCATTGCAGCAACACCTTCCCTCTTTCTCACCCTCTCTCACCCCCCCTCCCCCTTCCATCTCCCCTTCTCCCACCTTCTGTGAGTTACCTCTTCTCTCCTCCTCTCTCCTCTCCTCCTCTTTGATGCAGGAGGAAGATTGCCTCTGATGTCTCTATCTGTCAGTCTGGTCGTTGTGGTATGACAGAGCATTTCAATAGAAACATATAGACATAGCCTATTCCTATTGAAGACAACTAGTAACTGTCTATGCTGATGTATCATTTGTAGATGACAAATGATTCACTGAATGCTAATGAACTTGATTGACAGACACTAACAACAAACTTAAAACACAAAGCTTTTTTATGAGCTTTGTCATAAAATATCTACAAGGGTTTGGATCTAGTTGCGGAACAATCGGCCCAGAATAGTTCGAAAGGGACCTACAGAAAGCATGACTCCAATATACTACAAACCAGAAAGGAACCTACATAGCTAGCTACAGCATAGGCTCTCAGAGTGCTTGAAATATACAGAGCAATGGAAGCTGGTAGCGTTTGTGTGAAATGGCACCCTATTTTCTATATAGTGCACTACTTTTGACCAGAGCCCTGTGGAAAGTAGTGCACTATATAGGGAATAGGGTGSCATTTAGGATGTAGTTTAGTGCTGCCACGCTGTGCTGACTTTGCAGGCTGGCCAACGCCCTCTGGCCAAACAGGCCACATCTGACACACACGTATTGATCACAGCAGAYTTGGTGGCATTTTAATGACAATCAGCCTGATCGATTCACCTCTTTGTCCAGACCAGAGCCAACAGTTTAGTGTGTTTACCAACCTGTGTCGCCATAATTCTGCCTGGTCTAGACAAGCCAGCCAAATGTAGATGTCAATGTATGTTTTTGGCCCAGGGACCACAGTTGTTTAGCGTGACAGTTAGCTAACTGTGTCCGTAAAGATATGTATAGAGGTTCAGAACTTTTGTGAAACAGCAGAGTTATAAATATATGACAAATCAAAACTGGACGGTCTTCAGAGATAGATGGGAGGGGTTGAGGGTAGCTGAAGGATYGGATTAAAAACAAACAAAAGATAACTATTGTAAAAGGCATTGTGTCRGTAAAATGTAMATAGTATGTATAGCTGAAAGTAGAAGCCTAAGTGTTGTTGTCCATTAGTTTACTACAATTAGGGGATGGGTGGTAGGGTGAGGGAAAAAAAGAAAAATAATTTAACAAAATCTACATAGTATGTCACTGACTACTATATCAAGATCAGTGGGACAATCAGAGGGAGTGATGCTTTACGGCACATTCTTCTTCGAGCTATTTTGAATGTTGTTCTATCTGCTGTGCATTTACTTAGGTTACTCTGAAAGCCCATTCACCACCTGCCTCTATATGTCAGTGCATCAGCCTCCTCCTGAGTAGCTAACAGGGACGGAGCTGTTCTTTCCCTCTCCCACTGACGCTCACACAACGTGACAGGGCATGAGGAATGTGTAGTGTCTCTCGAGGATGCTGTGGTGTGGAGTGTGTGTGTGTGTGTGGCCTGGGATGGGCAAGGCAGGACCGCAAACAAGCACAGACCGCAGGCATYAAGACTCACCACACTGCTACTGGTAGTCAGACGCCCACTCAGGGAGGAAAAAACAAACTGGAGATGAGAAACAGTCGTGTAGACTTTGTTTTGTCTGTGGTTTGTTTTGAATGGATTGTTGTGGGTGTACAAGTGGGAAGGCCCTGATGGGAGGGAAACTGAAACTGAGACTAAATTAACCCTAGCTCGGTTGAGCACCAGACTTAAGCTACCAACAACCCAGCTTTTCTTGATCGTGAAACACAACACTGCCTATATATCTGCTTAGATACAGCAGTGTCCTACAATGGCCCTTTCATAAGACGGGAGTCTGGGAAGGCAGGCGGAACTGTCCCTGTCCCTCTGTGTTAGCCTGTGTTAARGTGTGACGCTACGCTAGTGCTAGCGCCATCCCAGCCACAGCGCCGCAGGGGACTTTAGCGGAGCCAGAGAACTGGGACGGAGAATTGGAGCAGATGAGGACATGGCCGAGGCTGAGAGATGGGGCCAGCGGAGCCATAGACCCCATGCTTACAATGGAAATGATGAGGATGGTACAACGTGGCAGTGGTTTCATTCAGTGCACCACCATGAAGCTAACTCTTTTAGATTTTATGTGTCTGGGCTTTGACTTTGTTTTTTAAATCGAGGCAATTTGTCATGAGGCCTATTGTAGGCAGGGAAATGGATAGAGCACTGTGGTACTAATCCCTTCCTCCACGAAATCTGACATTTTATTAACTTTATTAAGAAAGTAAGGAATATAAGCCGCTGCCTTGAAATAGAGAAAAGTCACCCAAGGTCCGATGTTCTTMGCTAAACAGAACTATTTTTCCAAAAGAAGCTCACATTTGAGGAAAAGGTTGTGGTTAGTTTGCAAATTCTACTGCAAAATCGCCAGCGACACCACTATGCTAACAGTCGTGACAACCTGTGAAGTCAACAAAAACACTTAATTGTGATCATGTCACAATTACTGCTGAGGAAGCTCTGATTGGCTGAGAGACGATGGCCAGGTCCAATCATGACACGGTGGAATATCTGAAAGCTGTCAATATCAAATCCCTCTGACAGTCTTGGATGGTGTTACGTCAGTTCGTTACAGCCGTCAAGGTCATCTTAACTCCTTTTTAAAATTCCTCACCCGTGGTGTTCCTCATCAAAACAGTGAGGGCGGAAACTAATGAACCGCACATTCCGAATAGCTTCAAGGGTGGGGGTACAGTCTTCACATTCCTCCAAGATTCTTTAAATAAGATCCCAAAGAACCCCCTAACCTCCTTCCCTKCCACTCATCCTATCACCCCATTAGCCCAGTTTATAGCCCTGTAGAGCCCTGTCAATCTTCATACCATAGCAGGTGGTGTCTGTATGACTGTGCAGACTCCACAAGATATAGACTGCAGTGCAGTCTGTAACAGACCTGGGTTCAAATAATATAAATATTATTTCAAATACTTAAGRTGAGCTTGATTGAGCTCACCTGGCACAAGGGAACCAATGGTACTTAGTCCCAAAAGTGCAAAATTCAATCAAATCCTAAACGTATTTGAAAAGAAAACAAATATTAGGCTATTTGAACCCAGGTTTTGGTGTCTATGCAACTGTGCAGACTATCAGATTGAAGAAGGCTCTCCCTTCTATATTAGGTACATTGGCACCTGGTGGTTCTGTAGCTGCCTGGGGCTGGGGGAGGCATGGAGACTGGACTACTGACAGCTGAGAGTAGGGGTGGTAGACAGGACGGCTATAGGAATGCAGGCAGACATAAAGCCCTAGAGTAAGGGTAGGGCTGGCTGGGCCAAGGAGTTCGAGAGACATCACAGCCTCTTGGTATTTCCTCATAAGGGCTTTTGAGGATGGCTCTATTACTAAGAGACGACTGGGAGAGAGAACGTGCCTCGCAAACTGTGAGGGTAAGACAAACTGTGAGGGCACGGCTTGTAACAACCAAAGCAGGCCACATGGAAGACTGTGGGACTAATATGAAATTCAACTGATGTTAAGTGCAGCAGTTCGGGTGTGGTTTCAAATAACATTCAGTTTGACAGGATTCTGTTTTCTTTTTCTTAACTGCAGTATAACTATGCAGGTCAACCAATCAAGACAACATTATGTATTAATCCAGTACATCCCTCCCATCATTGTATTCCACTCCAGGGTTGTATTAATTACACATCAAATAGAAGAAAACGGACTGAAACAGGGAGGGACTACCTGAACTTGCCCAATAAGACTAGTTTTTGTTTTCTGTTGCAAAARWTTTTGCTACGGTGTGMCCTGATGAATATGACCCAGTTCTTGTCACTAGTCTCTAACCAAAATCAATTCCCTCATTGAAGCAGTAATCTGTAGCTAAAGCCACCAGTGAGGACAGGAAAACACTTTTCCACTGGCAGCCTCAGTCACTACTACCCATTGGCATTACACTCATGGCTCTGTTTCCTGTGTGTGTACTGCAGCTGAATGCTAAAAGAATAAGCCCCAGAGTATCCATCACACACGCACACACACACACACACACACACACACACACACACACACACACACACACACACACACACACACACACACACCCACACCCACACACACACACACACACACACACACACACACACACACACACACACACACACACACACACACACACACACACACACACACACACACACACACACACACACACACACACACACACACACCTCTCTCTTCAATCTCTTCATTAGGTTCCCACTCCATTTGTCGTCTTCCAGCCCCCTGCCACAGAGGCCTAGTTCTCTTCTTTTCATCCCTCAGTCTTTGACACACATATCTGGGTCCGGGTCTGGGATTATTCACCGGACTTAATGAGCGACAATGTGACACCGTCTAGTCCTAGTTGCGAGATGACCCGGACCGCAGCTGAAAGACATCTAGGGCTAAAATAAATGTGGTCCTAATCCCCATTTTACTCAAGTCTTTTATGGCCTACCCACATAACCTGGCCAAATCTGAACAAGAAGGGACACCGTTATGATAAAAAGACTATGTTGAGCTATAGTCAGATAAAAGTTAATGGGCAGGAGAAAACAGAGCCGTGATGAAATGAAGGACAAAATAAAGCTTCTACAACCTTGACGACCAGGGAGTAATGGGGGTTTGAAAAGAGAGCGCTTAAAACGTAGGTTGTTCTTTTTACAACCTAGACAATTCCACTGTACTGTACCTAGCCTTCGTAATCAGCTGTGATTAGCATAGTTATTTGGTGAGGCGCCGCTCGCTTTGTTACCCACCTTATCTCCCCATACGAGGGGCTGGTGCATGGCACGCTTATTTTGGGTAGGCGGTTAATTGGTGTTTATTCACTTTGAAACGCGAGTGAGGCGGTGGGGATACCGGCGGGACCGCTAGCCGTACCCCACTCGCCTTTAATTAGCTTTCATTTATTGAAAAAACATTGAGGTAATTCTTAGAGAGGTAGAAATGAAAAGGCCATCCGACACAATTAAGACAACAGCCAACTCGTTTCACGCCAAAAATTATCCCAATGGAAACGGTTCTATTAGAGGATCCTAGCGCATCAGGGTTGATCGTGCATCGGTATCTTGCCCTCGGGGTAGCATGGATTTAACGAGGCCCAATTTCCGGAGCGGGACTGAACTCTTCTGACCGGCTGTCTTCTGGATCCCTGGCTAGCCTCGAAAAGCAAAACGCCTACTAAACAAACCAGCCATGAATTCATCATATCAGACCAGAGAGAGGGGTGTTTGAAGAACATTGGGAGGATGAAAGTGCAACATCTACGCCTTGATTGGCACAGCTACTCCCAGGATCAAATGAACTCAGTTACTCCTCTTTAGAAGTACCCAATTCATCCTACTACAGCGTTTCGGAAGCAATAGAAAATGTTTCCGATATGTAGACCCATCAAATAAGAAAACTAAATGCGTACAAAGTAAATCAACTGATTTCTGAATTCCCAGCAACCCGAGAAAGCACTTGGATAATACTAATGCGCACTGTGATTCATATTACCGTTCCATCATGTTTACCACACAGAGCCTGCTTCGGGCACAGCACCACTCTCTGTTTGGGCCTCCGCTGCCTAACCTATGGCTTTGATCTGACGATAGCATCTAGTATAGCTATCTATCTATCTAGTATATATTGGATCTAGGGCAATCTGCAGTATCTATAGAATGATGCTCTCTCTAGTTAGCTGCCTGAAGGCTTGCAAACATGTGAGTGGCGCTGTTTGTGGAAATTGTGTTGGACGAGGTGTGTGTTGTTTGTGCACCAAGTYCCACAAAAGCAGTAATTGGTGTATTATGATGTACTGTGGTGTGCAACAAAGCACTGAGAAAAGGTTGTCAGACAACCCTACCCCCTTCCATACAGTAACTGTGTCTCTCCCTGAGGTACTCTCATTTTAAAATGCTATGCGGCACTGTTCTAGGAACATAGTATATTTTGGATCATGTGAGACAACAACAGTGCATTTATGGAAATGGTACACCGTGAGAATTAACACAAACACTACTGAGTTTACTGTAAACTGTCCCAATGCGGGATTCGAATCCCACATCTTCTAAATGGAACATAAAGTTTCTGAGGCAGAAGAGGGTAGCCGCTCTCTTTTACACTCCACCCAAGCACTATGTTCTGTTGCTACCAGCATTGGATAGCCGAGCATCCGGTTCATGTTCAATGACAACATGTTTTGGCAAAAAGATAGGTGAAACTGGGAGTCGATCAAGAGATCAGTGACCTATCAACTTTGTTTTAACCTAAATTCAACATTATTTTTTATTTTTAATCCCGCAACTCAAAAGTCACAACCAGCGAAACGAGAAGGCCAACATGTCCACTTGTGCTGAGTCTTTGTGAGTCAGTCTTGCAGCGTGATATGAGTGTGAATTATTGAAGAGCTGTTCAACCTTTACTAGATGCTCTGCTCCCCTGGCGACCACTAAACTCTCCCTGGCATCTCTCCTCCATGTGGGCTCTCACAGTTGGACTCCACCAGTAGACTGCTGATTTGTGTGACGACATGCTTCAGACAATGAACAATAGTGTATAAACAAGTACAGTAGTATTTCATAACGTGGGCTTCACATTTCATGACAATGACAAGTGCCCTTTGGTGATTGTAAGATCTTGTAGAGAGTTGAGAGCATCCTGTCGGGTTGTATCACCGCCCACAACCGCAAGGCTCTCCAGAGGGTGGTGCGGTATGCACAACCCGTCACCGGGGGCAAATGACCTGCCCTCCAGGACACCTACAGCACCAGATGTCACAGGAAGGCCAAAAATATAATCAGGGACAATAACCACCCGAGCCACTGCCTGTTCACCCCGCTACCATCCGGAAGTCAAGGTCAGTACAGGTGCATCAAAGCTGGGTGGCTGCTGCCTACAAATGTCAAGTTTTTCAAGGTTTCATAACAATCGTTAATCGGTATTTTTGGACATCGATTTGCCGTTTTATTTTTTTACACCTTTATTTAACTAGGCAAGTCAGTTAAGAACACATTCTTATTTTCAATGACGGCCTAGGAACGGTGGGTTAACTGCCTTGTTCAGGGGCAGAACGACAGATTTTTACCTCTGGGATTCGTTTTTGCAACCTTCTGGTTACTAGTCCAACGCTTTAACCACCTGCCTTACATTGCACTCCACGAGGAGCCTGCATGGCAGGCTGACTACTTGTTACGCGAGGGCAGCAAGAAGCCGAGGTAAGTTGCTAGCTAGCATTAAACGTATAAAAAACAATCAATCTTAACATAATCACTAGTTAACTACACATGGTTGATGATATTACTAGTTTCTCTAGCGTGTCCTGCGTTGCATATAATCGATGCGGTGCCTGTTAATTTCTCATTGAATCACAGCCTACTTCGACAAACGGGTGATGATTTAACAAGCGCATTTGCGAAAAAAGCACTGTTGTTGCGCCAATGTACCTAACCATAAACATCAATGCCTTTCTTTAAATCAATACACAAGTATATATTTTTAAACCTGCATATTTAGTTAATATTGCCTGATAACATGAATTTCTTATAACTAGGGAAATTGTGTCATTTCTCTTGCGTTCCGTTCAAGCAGTKKGGGTATATGCAGCAGTTTGGGCCGCCTGGCTCATTGCGAACTGTGTGAAGTCCATTTATTCCTAACAAAGYCCGTAATTAATTTGCCAGAATTGTACATAATTATAACATAACATTGAAGGTTGTACAATGTAACAGCAATATTTAGACTTAGGGATGCCATCCGTTAGATAAAATACGGAATGGTTCRGTATTTCACTGAAAGAATAAACGTTTTGTTTTTGAAATGATAGTTTCCGGATTCGACCATTTTAATGACCTAASGCTCGTATTTCTGTGTGTTATTATGTTATAATTGAGTCTATGATTTGATAGAGCAGTCTGACTGAGCGATGGTAGGCACCAGCAGGCTCGTAAGCATTCATTCAAACAGCACTTTCGTGCGTTTTGCCAGCAGCTCTTCGCAATGCTTCAAGCATTGAGCTGTTTATGACTTCAAGCCTATCAACTCTCGAGATTAGGCTGGTGTAACCGATGTGAAATGGCTAGCTAGTTAGCGGGGTGTGCGCTAATAGCGTTTCAAACGTCACTCGCTCTGAGACTTGGAGTAGTTGTTCCCCTTGCTCTGCATGGGTAACACTGCTTCGAGGGTGGCTGTTGTCAGGGGTGTCAAAGTCAAATGGACGGGGGCAAATAAAAATTTAGCTACAAGCGAGGGCCGGACTGTTTCGAATGTTCATAATGAAAATTTTAAATGAGCATATAGTTAGTGAACCTAATTGAACCTACTGAAAACTAACAAATATATTCAATATGAAGATAAATAAAGCAATTATTTCAGACTACATTTAAAAAGAGTTGCCTTTTTTCTGGGCAAACTTCGTCACAAACTTTAATCATGCAGTTTTGATGCAAATCCCCTCCGTAAATGGCCGGGCTGATTTAGCGATCTTTCTGCAAATAAACTGGCTTGACAGCAGCCTGCCTTGTGATTTGGCTTTTTTTGCAGCGCTGTCGAGATTTGAGGCTCGTTTTAATTCCTCTGCTTTTGTAGCCTTTGTTCCATGTCATATTCTTGTTTTTGTCCGGTTTTCGTTTCATAATGTCGTCTCAGATTATACTCTTTCAGTACCGCCACACTTTTCCACACAGAAGACACACAGGTTTTCCAGCTACTCGTGAACATATACTCCGACTCCCCCTTGTTTGAAACCCCCGGTTTCACATGCCGTGTCGACAGGGCCGTGTGGGAGGACCTTAGGGAGCTGTGGGGTGACACTGAGCGCTGCCCGCTCATGCTGTCCCCGTTCGGGGGTTTCCAGAATTGGGACAGATTGTCCAGGTAACACCTCCTGAGCCTGACACACAGGATAGAGGAGCATTAAGTAACTGACAGCACTAAAAACAAGATTTGGAACACCTCCTGTTTTACCCTTGAATTCACACAACAGCCTGACACCTGGATAGCGCCGTATTGCATGGCAAATTCACCATCCCATTCAGTTCTGAACAACTGACATAGGAGTTGGGAAGTAAGCACTATGTACATGATTATACAACTGGAACTGCGACTTGGTAAATGGCTGCCCGCATTATGAAACTTGAATACTGTCTTTATTGTAATTCTTCACGATTCATCATTTATATTTGATCGTAAGAGTCTCTTCTTCATACTTCATGGCTGACGAAGTGGCCATGCAGGGGACGTTTCCTCAAGCCAAAATTCTGCCTCCTCTCCGCTGACTCCGCTAATACAGTTCGGTGAAAGTGCAATAGAAAGAATAAGATCAAATGTCATGATTGCCCTAAGTAAGCTTTCCCATTTTTATTCATCCTAAATGTACAATATCCAAATGACAGACAGATACCACAGACGCTAATGGCAGTAGATAAGGTTAATGCTCTACACTAGACTGACTCTGACTATAGGGAGGCAATAATTTCTCAGCCTCAGGGGGCGTTAGAATATACAATACCAAACATGACAGAGAGAGACAGGAGGAATTAGGTTTACCTGCAACTGTGTGAGTGCACACTATGAACTCTGGCGTTGGAGTTCCAATGGTGGTATGTAATGTCGTAGTGTGTCTGGAGCCAGATCCACTGCTGACCTTGCTTAGAACGGATAGTAGAGGATTTACCTTCGCCAAACTGCATTAGCTGGTGAAGACAAACACAACACAGAGGATGTTTTCAGGGCGAT
>NC_036869.1:17016191-17156582 GCF_002910315.2 Salvelinus sp. IW2-2015
TGGTGGTTCCTTTTAACATGAGCCTCAATATTCCCAGAGTAAGAAGTTTAGGTTGTAGTTATTATAGGACTATTTCTCTCTATACGATTTGTATTTCATATACCTTTGACTATTGGATGCTGTCTTATAGGCACTTTAGTATTGCCAGTGTAACAGTATAGCTTCCGTCCCTCTCTCGCCCCTACCTTGACTCGAACCAGGAACACATCGAGATCTACTCCATTGTGGCTACAACTACCGGGCTATACTGGGCCTTGGTAACAGACCAACATTTTAAAATGTACATTTTAGTCATTTAGCATATGCTCTTATTCTATCTTAAGATAGCTAAGTGAGACAACCACATCACATTCATAGTAAATACATTTTTATAGTAGATATCAACAGACGCAAGGTCGGTAAATTATGCTGTTTGATTCACACTAACGAGCAGAGGCGAGCAGGGCTTCATAACTAATTAAACGGGGGTGGGGGGGGTGATGTGAAGTACATGAAAGAACACAGAGACTCACCTGCTGGGTGATCCTAGTTAATAATTCAAACATGTACTCTGGCTGTACGGTCAGCTGGGGGAGAACATAGCCAAACACMCTACAGGAGAAAGGGCAATGTGGATAGTTGGATGCAGGTGTTCAGCTATTTTCACTATTGGCTTGGTAACAAAAAATTACAATCGCTGTTTTATTACATAGATTGAGCGTGCTTCGCCAGCTACCCAAATCACACACTGCTTGCATGGAAATTAGATAGCAACATGTTTGAGAATGCCACAATTGAGGGTGTTGAATGATAACAACTGGATTGGACTAAATGCATGCATGGACGAGAGAGAGAGAGAAAGTGTGTGAGAGAGAGAGTGCGAAAAGGAGTCGTTATACCACCTTCTTACAGTATATCATATGGTGCCATAAGCTATGGGTTTATGTCAACACTTCTATCTTTCATACAGGCTACAACTGACCACTTCACACATCACAGGCAGTCTGAGAATACTTGTCATTTATGCCTCAGATCCTTCTACTAGCCTAGCCAACCATGTAAATTGCATCATACACAGCACTGAATCTGCGGGAGGCATTTCATGTATGCATCTAGAGAAGCAGAGCACATTCCCTCCCCTCCAAACATACTGACAGTTGATCAAGTGCACAGTGARGTCAGGAACTCCGCCAGCTGTTGCTATGCTACAGACCACATCAGCCTGCTTGTAATTATATTATTACACACTCAATTAATGTCAGTATAATCTATATGGAGGGGGACAGGTGGGGCTTGTTGCCCTATCAACTCTGCCAGACCACACACATTGGAACACATTCGACTTTCCTTTCCTCATGTCCTTTCCTTTGTGGCCTCCGACATGTGAATGCATGGAATATGATTTTGCCTATGATTCATTCACCTATGAAGTCCTTTCAGACCAGTAGGTGTGAAGGATGGGCGATGACGGAAGGAGGATATTTGAGACCGTTCGGAAAAAGTCCTTTCAGATCAGTGGCACTGAAGGAGAGGGGATGAGGTTAGGAAGATATGAGATTGTTGGAACGTGGCCACTGAGTTGAGAGTAGAGTAGATACATAGCGGTCTCGTGTTTCCCAGAGTACCTTATGCGACATGGGATCAGGGGGAAACGCAGTTTCCTAAACGCAGTTTAGGCACGCAACAGGAAGAGACCTGGCCACACCATTSCCACAAACCGACTTTTCAGTGAACTGCAGGGAGAATAGACTTTTAGGTCGAGTGCAACGCCTAGGATTTATCCCTCAACCGTGACTTAATTATATAATGGAATCTACTGAGGTTTCTCTAATTGAATCATTTATGACCTTGTGGCAAACAACTCATGTAAAATTATTCGGGAAGAAACATATCCTTTGCTGTAGATTTCACCCACGGGGTAGCGGTGGGTGGGTCGGGAGTAGAGCTTCATAGAGCTACAAAGGTTTGAGGTGAAGCTGTGGGCTTAGAAAGAGAGACTGCAGGGACTACAGGGAGGTTTACATTGAGGGTGAGCTGCTAGGTTGAATGTTGTTAAAATTGGACCGTGGCCAAAACTGTCAGGTAAGTCTCTGTCTAACAGGCTTAGCTACTAAGGAAAGTAGATTCAGCAAAAGCAACCCAAAAATTGAATTCATCAACATAATGTGATTTACTAAACTCAGCAAAAGTCCCTTTTTCAGGACCCTGTCTTTCAAAGATAATTTGTAAAAATCCAAATAACTTCACAGKTCTTCATTGTAAAGGGTTTAAACACTGTTTCCCATGCTTGTTCAATGAACGATAAACAATTAATGAACATGCACCTGTGGAACGGCCGTTAAGACACTAACAGCTTACAGACGGTAGGCAATTAAGGTCACAGTTATGAAAAATTAGGACCCTAAAGAGGCCTTTCTACTGACTCCGAAAAACACCAAAAGAAAGATGCCCAGGGTCCCTGCTCATCTGCGTGAACGTGCCTTAGCATGCTGCAAGGAGGCATGAGGACTGCAGATGTGGCCAGGCAATAAATTGCAATGTCCGTATTGTGAGACGCCTAAGACAGTGCTACAGGGAGATAGGAGGGACAGCTGATCGTCCTCGCAGTGGCAGACCACGTGTAACAAAACCTGCACAGGATGGTACATCCGAACATCACACCTGCGGGACAGTACAGGATGCAACAACAACTGCCCGAGTTACACCAGGAATGCACAATCCCTCCATCAGTGCTCAGACTGTCCGCAATAGGCTGAGAGAGGCTGACGAGGCTTGTAGGCTTGTTGTAAGACAGGTCCTCACCAGACATCACCGGCAACCCGGCACAAACCCACCCTCGATGGACCAGATAGGACTGCAAAAAAGTGCTCTTCACTGACGAGTCGCGGTTTTTCTCACCAGGATGATGGTCGGATTCGCGTTTATCATCGAAGGAATGAGCGTTACACCGAGGCCTGTACTCTGAAGCGGAATCGATTGAAGTGGAGGTCCATCATGGTCTGGGCAGTGTGTCACAGCATCATCGGACTGAACTTGTTGTTATTGCAGGCAATCTCAACGATGTGCTTACAGGGAAGACATCCTCCTCCATCATGTGGTACCCTTCCTGCAGGCTCATCCTGACATGACGCTCCAGCATGACAATGCTACCAGCCATACTGCTCGTTCTGTGCGTGATTTCCTGCAAGACAGAGATGTCAGTGTTCTGCCATGGCCAGCGAAGAGCCCGGATCTCAATCCCATTGAGCACGTCTGGGACCTGTTGGATCGGAGGGTGAGGGCTAGGGCCATTCCCTCCAGAAATGTCCGGGAACTTGAAGGTGCCTTGGTGAAGAGTGGGGTAACATCTCACAGCAAGAACTGGCAAATCTGGGCAGCCATGAGGTGGAGATGCACTGCATACTTAATGCAGCTGGTGGCCACACCAGATACTGCCTGTTACTTGGATTTTGACCGCCCCTTGTTCAGGGACACATTATTCCATTCTGTTTGCACATGTCACTGTGGAACTTGTTCAGTTTATGTCTCAGTTGTTGAATCTTGTTATGTTCATACAAATATTTACACATGTTAAGTTCGCTGAAAATAAAAGCAGTTGACAGTGAGAGGACGTTTCTTTTTTTGCTGAGTTTAGTATGTGATTTACCAGGTCAAAATTTTCACTGATATTTTCAATAGCGCCTAAATAAAACGAACAAAAACAAAGCACAAAGCTAAAACATGAAGTTGCCTCTACTTACATTTTACCTTTAGGTCTCCGGCATTCCCTTAGTAAGCCTTTGATATTATAGTAAACCCTTTGATTAACCCTTTGGAAAATAATTGGTTCTACCTTTGCACTAGCACAAACAATTCAACAAATCTACCCCTTTACAGTGAAAATTTGAAAACACTGGAAATCTCTTGAGATTATAAGAACGCATTGTCTTGCGCGATGCAGTAAATTTGATCTCTCTCTTTTGCAGAGATGAGATCATAAAAGCAGAAGCTATAAAAGGAGTCCATCTGTACAGTTGACGGCACCGAGGCCTTTCCCACTGACTGGCATGCCTGTCCTTCTGTCTGTGTGGGGACCCCTCACTGTGCATCCTCCGGTAATCTGCCCACTTGCATGTCCTCCAGGGGACATAAACAAAAAGGCCTTGGCCGGCCACATCAAATCAGCTTATGGGCCGGTGATGAAACTGTGGGCCACCAATTGATCTACATAATAACTACATATCATCTGTCTGAAGGTTTTATGTATGTTGTAGTACATTTTACAATCATCAATTAGGACCTAGCATATGGTTTGATGTGGATATTCACATTTTCATATTCTCAGTAGGCCTTGTTTTTCAATTACCATTTTTAACGGTTTTCTCTAAACCTAAGGAGGTGGAACTCCATTCCCTTCAAATTTAACCAATGCGTGTGACGTTAATGCAAGTCCTGCTGCAACAGTCATTTCTCCACARCCCCTGATCTTACAGTATATATCTAAGTGAATCATCAAACCCTTTCACCTCTGTCACTAAAATTCTAAAAAGTGMCAATAATGGATATTAACTGAAAATGATCTTATGTAGTTTCTTGCAATAGCCCTCTGTGACTTGAAAGAATATTTATCTCAACTGTGATTCCTAAAATATGTGTCCCGAGATTTGGTCAACTCTAAAATCCTAAATGAATCAGGAATGAGCAGGGTCAGCTATACAATAAGGACCCCTTATTCATGTCCTTATTACATGTAGTGCAACAAGACCACTCATGGTCTGGAAAGTTCTCTAGCTTTGATAGATTTAAACAAACAATATTGAAATCACCATGGTCACAATCCTAAACTGTCTGCCTGATAGAATATTAATTTGGATTCAAATATGTTACTTTTATTTACGTTTTAGAGCCACAAAGCAATCCAATTGCTACTGTGTATACCACTTGAATGAAGAAGAAAGATGTCATTTTTGTCTGCGTAAAACATCAACTCTGTCAGATTTTTGTCTAACGTCAACMCCGTCAGAGTGCTGAAAGATTTGATAAAATGGTTGTGTTTTTATTGGGGATTTTCAAATGAATAATTGGTGAATAATTTCCCATATTTTACAAATGTTTGTATTGAACTTTTATTTTCAGAGTAAAAAAWTTCTGTTTTCCGTATCTGTTGTCAACTCTGATGGACTCAAAATATTATAATCACTGTCCTGCAACATATGCTTAAACAATTTGCTGTGCTATAGGCCTAAGAGATAATGTTTGCTTTATAAATGTTGTTTCATGTTCTAAATGTAATTAGCCCTGGAACATTTAAGAGTGCTATAAAATAAAAATATGTTTGGAGATTTCTATTACTTTTTTCAATAATCTCATTTTAGAATGAAACAATCAAGGCCTTTAAACACTTGTTGGACCATTATTGTCCAAATGAAATGCCTTTCATGCTGTCTGAAGAAGTTGACAAAAATCCAGTTAGTTGTGTTTGATGAAAAATTTATAATAATTAGGAGGTTGTTCCTTTACATGGTGTGATAGACCAAAGTTTAAGCTATCAAAATATATAATTTAACATTTTGTTAATATTAAGACTAATATTTGTGGGAAAAAAGTTGAGATTGTCCRGTCTTTCAAGAATCTCTAAGCTCTAAAACAGCAACATATTKTCTTAGCCTCAGGGCAAAATGTGTAAAATAGCATGAAATAAGCTATAATACTTCACAGTTTTCTCTCTGCCCCATGGGSGGCCTTGCTTGGACCTTGRAGGGAGCCTTGCGAAAGTGCGCTACGCCACTGTCTTTGTGCTCTCTTGGCCACTCCTAGTCTTTTTCACATGTATGAGCTGGCAAGGCAGCACAAACAGATCTGGGACCAGGCTAGCCTTTTTTACCTGCATGATCTAAACCTCTCAAAGGCAACACAGAATGGTTACTGACATCTGGCGCGGCTCCTGCCACAACACCCCGAGCACTTCAGGAAAGGAATCCTTCCTGGCAGTGGGGCGCCATGGCAACCACACCCACACAGTACATAGCAAATAGGTGGATATAGAAATAGAGCAGGCAGAATGACTGTGTCTCCAGGTTTTCACATTAGCAGTGCTGCGTCAGAGGAAGTCGGATAGATTTAGCTGTTGAATGCTTGTTGCATACACACTGAAATGTCAATGTGAGTGTGAGTAGCAAACATGTGTTTAATACTTGCTTTTGGAAGTGATGACTGTTCTGTAACTTCTAGTTCTATGGTGCACTTAGCATTCAATTTGAGTGCCAAATGTCCATGAAATAACACAAAGGGCTTATCACATGATCTGGTGCAAGCAATCATCACCTTTACAAACCTCGGTGTTCAGATCCATTGGAAATTGAAATCACATTTCCATCACACTGAACAAGGGCTCATCAACATAAACAAAGTCCTATGTCAGGTGTCATAACACACTTATGTCATACACTGCACCTCATAATGGTCTACTCCTATTGCTTATGCTGCTTCCCACTGCTGAGCTACTAGGTAGTCCTGCAGCATGGCTCCAGAGGTGGGACCAGCCCTCCTGATTTCCATACTTGTTGCCATGAGCACCGGTCTGGCTGTGACTAGCTGCTGTGTGGATGGACAGGACAGGAGCCAAGCAGATATGGCCACCCGCTCGTGACGGCCTCTTTGAGACGCAGATAAATATGAAAATGAGGTGGGGGCATAGCGTAGCTTACCAAAGGAGTGTTTATCCTGGATTAAGGATGAAGGATAGAGGTGTGGACTTGAGTAGTGTGACTGTTTAAACTGGTAGTTTAGACAATCTGGGCTGGGCACTGACAATTGTAGGCCTATCCTTTAGGAACCTTATAGTTACTCAAAGGCTGTGTGACTGCGTAAGTGGATAATAGGTAACACGCATTGGAACAAATGACCCTGTAAGACGCATAAAGCACAAACAAAGGGCACAAAGAAGACAAACATTAGTGGCCCTGTGTGTCCCATAAACAAAGCCGWGACTGGATGTTGTGTTGGGCCCTGACCGTGGTCACCACCCTGACCGTACGTGGTCATAATACGGCCTGTCTCACACCACACCCAGGCAGTCAGACCGAGTAATAAAAAAGGAGGGCAAAGCTCTGCTATTTTAGGTGTACTCCACTTTAGATTGAAAAATGGCCCTCCCTACACTCAGTCAATCTCCCCCGTCTAGGGACTCACACACAAAGACAGCCAATGGCTAATCACGGTGCTGTGTGGCGCATCTATGGAACCTGCCATAATGACGTTTTCATGTCTATATATGACAATGCCTGTTGACATGGAGCAAAGACAGACCTATCGTACAACAAAGACATCTGTAAACATACACATGCTGATTACACATTTGGACTACACTGTGGCAGACAATCTCATTCTTCAACCTACTCTCCTAGGCAAGTGGTTCTCAACTGGTTTTGCCTCGGGACACAAATTGAACCAGGTTGTCTCAGTCGCGACCCAAAGTTCACGTCGCGAAAAAGAATCGCCTAAATGCAATCTGGAAAACATTTTTTAATGCTATTTTGATATTATATGACAAGGGAACAACATTCCCACCTCTCATTGTCAATAATARAATTTTGCCCATATTCTTGATGAAGAACGTTAATTAACCACAAAGACCACAAAATCACCCAAAACAGTGCTGCTAATACAATAGCTCTATTTTGAAAATACTGTGATTGAAGAGAAATTGTTCAGAGATTAAATGATKAAAAAATGTAAGTTCAATTTCTACACACTTCCCACCTAGTTTATGTKATTTCTTTACTCAGACAACCGTGACACATTCAAAACCTTTTTTGAACCACCAGTTCAGAATCTCTCTCCTAGGCAATACTTTACAATAGCCTATTATAAAACTGGTTTTGAAAGAAATCACATAGACAAACTGGATTGAGGTGCTCAGTATAAGAAAATGCTTTTATTTTTTACTCGTGGCTATTTCCACTGTGACTCCTCCCTGCGCTGGGTTGATATTCCCATACACCTACACAGTTGAAAGGTATCGTCAGATGTTGACCTTTCATCCTTTGTGTTGAAAGGACTCCAACTGTGGCCTGAAAGGCCTCCAACTGTGGCCTTTGACTTGTGAGCGTCTGACTGACTAGCTGTGATAATATACAGCAGGATATACATACGTGGACATGTATAAAATGGGTTATGTAGCTTATGTAGGATTAAACTAAATCTATGGCAGCCAGAACCAATAAACATTATAGGACTGAATAAAGTGAGTGAGGTATTGAAAAGCATGTATTTGGATCGGAAGGGATGAGATCATATTACTGAAGAATCAGAGGGGTTTTAATAATGAAATTATTTATTTTACATATTGATAATAAAGGCCAATGCATTTCCTTTGTTATGGCCTAAAACCTTGGTAATCGCTGTGGGTATGAGTCTACATGTTATTGAAACAGCCTTGACTCTGACAGAGAAAGGAGGGAGAAAAAGAYGGAGAGGAGTGGAAAAGGAGGTCACCATTCACACTTCACTCTGTCCATTGTCGTGTATCCCACCTTACCACTTAAAGTGACAAAAGTCTCCAAAGGAAGTCCATTCTATTCAGGACATGCACTCTCTGTCGACTTCAACTGTAAACCCTCTCTTGAGGTGCTCAGTCTCAACACATAAAAGTGGTCTCACAACAAACCTGCACCGTCACAGAAGCGACGACAACCACAATTCGCGGTTCAACCGCCCAGGAAGGTGCGGTCGTGTTTTTGAACCATCTTCTCATGTTTACACTGGAAAAACTTCAAGTGTTTGAGGGAACATGACAGTTCTAGGAACCAATTTAAGATGTGACACCCTTCACATTACATGACAACGCTCCACTGACCTACTGGCCCTTAAATTAGCTAAGTGATGAGTGACTGCCTGATTGTGGCTCGCTTTGTCACTGTGACAGTCAGTGATCATGACAGGGCTCTGTAGTGGGCAGACAGACCAACCCTGACCTAACCACAAACCACCCCTTCCTGCATGTTACAACCACTCTGTCAACCACATTATAACCCCAATTCCTGCTGATGGAAGCTTGACAGTTCAGATTGTTGAAGGTGAGCGAGTCTACTCCTTAAGAAGACATTCATATAGCATTCGTAAGGCTGTCATAAATGTAATACGCTAACTATTACCACATAAAAGTGTGTATGGCCAAAATATTCCTCACATCGTCAGTTAGGTAGTGTCATGCCTTCAGAAATGACAAGGCAGCTCCAGTTATGTTGACATTTAGCTGTTCGTTGACGAAGACGCTTCCATAGTGTATTAGGATACTGGGTATGTACACTTCAGTTTCCAAGACATGGATATACTGTACATGCATCCATCAATGATGTGGACAGCTCAGGGTTCAAGTGTCTGCCAGCATGTCAGGTTAGAGGTTAAGAGGTTAACAGGAGGGTGAGTGAGCATGACTATTYGTGGCTCTTTGAAGTCCAAATGAAAGGCTAAGCAGAGAGCTGGCTAAAGAGGGACATATACATTACTGTGATGTGGATCTTTGGAAATCATTCTAAATGATCAAGACAACCAGACTCTTATACATGTATAGAACATGAAAGACTACAACAGCAACACGGAGAAAACATGTCCTTAGCATCACAACCAGCCCCCACAAATACCCCACTGCCATTCGCCCTCCAAACCACACACACTTCATAGCCCCCCGGCTATGAGGCACATCTGCTTACCTCTGCTGCCGGTTGCCAGATCAGCCACTTTCTGAAAGGCATCCAGGAAGGCGGCTACCGCGACAACTGTCGTCCTGGAAGATGACAGACACAGCTGGTCACCATTCTGATTGTTATTGACAGCAGAACATACCATGTGTACAATATAGGCCAACAACCATACAACACTCATATTTACCACGCTTTGAATCACTTCACTAGTAGCCCCATATGCTCAGGGAAAGGGTTAGTAGTCTGGTCATGTTTGGGTCAGTGTTACCCCTACAATTGTAGAGGTGGGTTGGGTTCCTCCATCTAGCTCTGTTGCCCCCCCCCACCTAAAAGAGTATGGGTTTGTATTGGTTTCAATTTAGAATTTGATGCCAGAGAGCCAGGATGGGGGGACGCATGTTGTTTTGGAGGCCTTTGCGCCCCTCCTGGAAAATGAACTAGGGAAAAGACTGGGGTTGAATCCAAAGCTTTACCTTTTATGAGTATTCACCATCCAACAATATGAAAATGTTAACCTTCAACCATCCCCATATTTACACAATTTCAAACCCCCTTAGGTGGTAACCAAAAGCAACCACCATGGGGGTACAAAAGTGTGGATAAAGGGGTCACGGTAGATTTAACCTAGATGATTGTTGAGGCCTTTTTACCTCTATGCCCTTGCATTTATGCATTTTGAGATTATCATGCAGCCAGAGAAACAAATCCATTAGTAAAGTGTCTGTTCCAGACATCCTTGAAATTATATCAAGTAGAGACTGACCTTTGTTGACAAGAAACTAAGCTGAAATTGAATTCAGTAGGTAGGCAAGGTATCATCATCCAATTTGATGTCATAAATCATTTCAGGAAATGCAACTGAGCCACATGCTGCATGATGGTACTCTATTGTATAATGTGCAATCGAAACATTGCTTTTCTCTCATTCTTAATGAAGTAATGACTAATTTGAGCTCAAAAAAACACAAGGCTAAGTGGAGGCATGCATTCTTAGTTATTTAAAGCAGAGCACGGTAACCTAAAGAGTAGGCTTGTATACTCTACATTCACATGAGGTATTTAAAAATAATAAACCCAATTAAAATTGTTGATGTAAATGGCAAGTTGTAGAAGGGTCCAGACACTTGTTTTTGAGAAACTAAAAAGGACATATGTGGGTGTTTTTGGAGCATTTATTCATGTTTTTTTCAGAACCTCCGTACTGCACAACGAGGATGAGGAASTGAATCGCTAAAAAAGGGTCTGGACCCTTTTATAAGATGCCATTTAAAAAAGCAAAATTCTCCTTTAAAGCGATGTTAGGAAAACACCCAGACTAGATTGCACACAATTGGAACTGCAGAGGGTTTGGACATCTGCCCTTTGGCACGCCGGAACTCACTTCCTTTCACATGCAGTTGGTGCACTGCTACTGTTTTAGATTGCAGAGGTGTGTGTCACGTAAGCACGTACATGCATGGTGCAGTACACAGATGCA
The DNA here is from genome assembly GCF_002910315.2 of Salvelinus sp. IW2-2015. Lineage (NCBI taxonomy): Eukaryota > Metazoa > Chordata > Actinopteri > Salmoniformes > Salmonidae > Salvelinus > Salvelinus sp. IW2-2015. The sequence goes on from NC_036869.1 coordinate 17,027,331, forward strand.
AAAAAAATGGCTTCACACACAAGCTATTGTAGACACACCATTTTTGGGCTCCCGAATGGCGCAGCGGTCAAGGCACTGCATCTCAGAGCAAGAGGCGCCACTACAGTCCCTGGTTCGAATCCAGGCTGTATCACATCTGGCCGTGATCGGGAGTCCCATAGGGCAGCGCACAATTGGCCCAGCGTCGTCCGGGTCTAGCCAGGGTAGGCCGTCATTGTAAATTCTTAACTGCCTTGCCTAYTTAAATAAAGGTTAAATAAAAAAWAWWAKAWAWAAAAATGTACCATGTGGTGAGAAAGAGCTTAAGAATATTCAACTAGAAAAATGCATGTACTGTTTGTAATATTTTGCTCTACCTGTGGAGAGTAAATGGTAGGATTTCTCAGGAACACTTTTTTCCCACAACACCGCAGCGGGACGACGAAGTATAGACGTTTTTCAGCGGGTTAACCCAGTGTAACCCTGGGTTATAATAAAAGCTTCTGGCGCGCCGCGCTGATCTAGCGTCCTGAGATAATGACTTTATGATTTGATCATTAATCTAAGTTGATGAAAGGTTAATTTATTTTTTCACTCGCATGACCTTCAGCTGTGACTGTGCACAACTGTAAGCCGGTGCCAAGCCCAATGATCCAGAAACAGGCTGACAAGACCAGGCCGGGGTGTGTGTGACAATCTTCTAGACAGATAACAAAGAACATTTGAAGAGGGATTGTTTTTTTTTATAAGGAGGTTGGGTAAATGGAGTGTGTGTGTGCATGCGTGTGTGTATTCGGAAAAATAGAGACACACAGTATAGTATGTGTGTGTTTGTTTGTTTGTTTGTTTACCTGAGCTGTGATTGTAGCTTCCCGGCCTTGCTGATGAAGTCATCCCACACCGGGTAACTGCTCTGAGGAGATAAAAGGAGAAAGTGTGAGGATGAAGCGTCCACACACAAACACACTTATAGTGCAACATGTCCGCAAGCTCATATCTGATCAAATCTCAGATAAAAGAGCAACAATGGGAGAGATCAATAAAGTGAATCCATAGGCCCATACTGAGATTATAGACCCCACTCTCACTGTACGTAAACAATAGCCCACAGGCATATGATACAGTAAGGATCAAATTGGGTTCAATTCAAAGTCCCAGTACTGCATTGCGGTATCTCTGTTGAGAATGTAGGCTACCATGAGCGTAGTTGAACTACAGTAAACCGAAGAGTTCTAAAAAAGTYGAATAGACTTCAAACATCATAAGAAACCTTCAAGACGCTTCTCGTAGTTTTTCATCATCACAGAGGTTGACAGTAGGTTAGCCTGCCTGTTTAAAGACCTGTTGGCCTCCGGTTGAAGCGCATAGTCCTCTCTTCCCAGGCCTCTAACATCTAAATGCAGGGCTACAGCTATGGTCTGGGGGGCCATGTAGAAAACATCTCACCAGGGCAGTCTGGGTCAAGCTAACAAGGCCTCACTACAGCTGGAAGGCTAGAGGCTGTGGAGGTCAACAGGTAACGAACGACCTCTATCTGGGAGTGACATGCTCGCTGAGTGGGCAAACGCAAGTGTCTTCTTAGGTGTGTGTGTGTGTGTGTGGATGTGTGTGCACACGCACGTATGTGTGTCCATGACTGATGAAGAGATCTGCACAGGACGACAGGGGTTAAACCGCTTAGGTGGGTTAATTCAATTCCAGCTCAATTTCCTCCACTCTTTGAGTAAAKCATGAACATAGCGAATTTTAGATTCAAGAACAGCTTTTCAATTCATTTTCTGAATTATTCAAATAACTGCCCCCAACCCTACTGTTTTAAACATAGAAAACACAGCAGGTAATGCTTACTATAGGTATTTTTTACTGTGATCGGACAGGATAGCAACCATGAGTTGATAATGGGGCCGAACAATCAGATTATGGGGCGGTGGGGTTAACCAGATAGAACACCGTCAGACTTGTCATTGTCAAAGTGATATTTCTTGAGTGATTGATTAGTGCCCTAGCCCAACCCCCCGGAGAGGAGTAATACGTGTGACGTCTGCCGTCTCTCAGCGCCCCACTCAGYCCCCGTTTGTTCCTCCACAGCACTAGCCCTCCACTGTGGTTACCGTGACAACAGGACTGAGGCAATGACGCTGCACTTCAATCTCCCTGGCACCCGCCGACATCATTTACATCACCGGGCGAGGAATACCATGAAATATGCACTGCATGAATTCACCATGCCACCCACTTAATATGGCTTCTGCAGTATGTGTTGATTTCCTACTGAGAGATCATCATTTCAGCATCGCAAATGGCATTTCAGATTCAATGCAATGACTGCATAAACGCAGTGAATTTAAATGCATGAATCATGCAAARAAAAAGATCAGGCTTTGATTCAGGCACTTCTGATGCATGGTGCTCATCTCAGAAATGAAATGGGCTCCATATTCAACAAGACTTCTCATGGATCCATCAACTTARGGTCATAAACCCTAGAGCTCTGCTTTGTATCTCTTCTATCCATTACCGTTCTATGATTCATCGAGTAATCCCCCCCCCAGTGAGAGGATTATTTTAGCCAGAGTGATTATGATGACCCATCAAATACTGATTAATAAACCAAAGTAGGCCTTCATCCAATGCTCTCAATAGCATTACCTTCAACCTCGAGCCAACAGATTAATAATGTAATGGTGCTCAAACATGTATACATTGAATGGGTAATAGAGAATAAAACATTTTGAGCTGCTGCCCTCCAGAAGGAGATTAAGGGTCCCCACTGRTCAGTAAGAATAGGAGCAGGGCAAGTTTCATTCCATCAGGATGCTGAACAGTGGGACATAGGACAGATGTTGACCCAATGCACGGTTGGACAGTACGCTGCAGAGACTTTGAATATGTGGAAATTTTCATGTGTGACTTGTGTATTAACTTCCTAGTTTTCCGTACTGCATGTACGTATTTGCATGTGTATTTGTATGCTGACGTCAAAAAATGAATTTCCATGTAAATGGACAATAAAGTATATTGTATCGTATCATATTATGGGCTGATTTCCCAGACACGTTTTAAACCTAGTCCTAGACTAAAAATAGTCCTAGACTCTCCATTGAGTAGCTTATGTATTTTAGTCATGGAATAGGCTTAATTTGTGTCCAGAAACCAGCCCCTATGTTCAGATAACTCACAAATAAAACCTAAATGTCAACCTTTATAGAACCTTTATATTCTGACATTATTCAATTAGCACTGAATTCCATGATTTTTGTCATTCCTACTGCAGTTTTTATACTCTGTTGAAAATACGCTTGGAGCTCAGAAAAAGCATGGAAAATTGGTTCCAGTTTACCAAATGAATGGTAATATGTCTGCTTACACAAGAAGAGATGTGTTAACAGTATCTAAATTATGTATTAACACTCACACACACACCAACCAGCACGCTGATTCAATTTAAGCACAAATATTGGCGAGCAAATATAGGCACACATAGACAATCCCCACCCACACATGTAAACATGAGCCAGCAGACAAGAGTATAATTCATGGTGCCCTTTGGAAAAGCCCTCCACCTACGAAAATGGTTTATTACACAGGTCCAGAGAAACATGTCTGAAATGGCTGTAGAAGGCTATCATGAATGAACATACAGTGCATTCGGAAAGTATTCAGACACCTTGACTTTTTCCACATTTTGTTACATATTCTTATTCTAAAATGGATTCAATTGTTTTTTCCCCCCCTCAATCTACACACATTACCCCATAAGGACAAAGCAAAAACAGTTTATTTTATTTGAGCAAGTGTATAAAACATTTAAAACGGAAATATCACATTTACATAAGTATTCAGACCCTTTACTCTGTACTTTGTTGAAGCACCTTCGGCAGTGATTACAGCCTTGAGTCATCTTGGGTATGACGCTATAAGCTTGGAACACCTGTATTTGGGGAGTTTCTCCCATTCTTCTCTGCAGATCCTCTCAAGCTCTGTCAGGTTGGATGGGGAGTGTCGCTGCACACCTATTTTCAGGTCTCTCCAGAGATGTTKGATCGGGTTCAAGTCCGGGCTCTGGCTGGGCCACTCAAGGACATTTAGAGACTTGTCCCGAAGCAAATCCTGTGTCATCTTGGCTGTGTGCTTAGGGTCGTTGTCCTGTTGGAAGGTGAACCTCACCCCAGTCTGAGGTCCTGAGRGCTCTGGAGCAGGTTTTRATCAAGGGTCTCTGTAATTTTCTCTGTTCATCTTTGCCTCGATCCTGACTAGTCTGACTAGTCTCCCTGAAAAACATCCCCACAGCATGATGCTGCCACCACCATGCTTCACCGTAGGGATGGTGCCAGGTTTCCTCCAGGCGTGACGCTTGGCATTCAGGCCAAAGAGTGACATCTGGGATTCATTCAGACTAGAGAATCTTGTTTCTCATGGTCTGAGAGTCCTTTAGGTCCCTTTTGGCAAACTCCAAGTGGTCTGTCATGTGCCTTTTACTGAGCTGTGGCTTCCGTCTGGCCAATCTACCATAAAGGCCTGATTGGTAGAGTGCTGCAGAGATGGTTGTCCTTCTGGAAGGTTCTCCCTTTTGCTCAGTTTGGCTGGGCGGCCATCTCTAGGAAGAGTCTTGGTGGTTKCAAACTTCTTAAATTTAAGAATGATGGAGGCCATTGTGTTCTTGGGGACCTTCAATGCCGCAGACATTTGTTGGTAACCTTCCACAGATCTGTGCCTTGGCACAATCCTGTCTCGAAGCTCTACTGACAATTCCTTTGACCTCATGGCGTGGTTTTTGCTCTGACATGCACTGTCAACTGTGGGACCTTATATAGACAGGTGTGTGCCTTTACAAATCATGTCCAATCAATTACATTTACAACAGGTGTACTCCAATCAAGTTGTAGAAACATCTCAAGGATGATCAATTGAAACCGGATGCACCTGAGCTCAATTTCGAGTTTCATAGCAAAGGGTCTGAATACTTATGTAAATAAGGTGTTTCTGTTTTGTTTTTTTATAAATTTGAAAAAAATATATCTAAAAACCTGTTTTTGCTTTGTCATTATGGGTATTGTGTGTAGATTGATGAGGAAAAACATGACTTTTATCAATTTTAGAATATGGTCTGAATCCTTCCCGAATGCACTGTATTTCAGCCTAACGTTAGACAATTGAAAAGCATTTGTTGTCATCACTATCTACAAAAGTAGCCTATTTCTCAAATGGTCTGCCGTTTATTTCTCAGAAGTAATTTTTAGTTAAGTGGACTTGGTTACATGGCTTTACAAAAATTTCTCAAACCAGATCATGGACATCATGGTATTCAGTTGGTTGGAATCCCAATCTAAAACTCTATTCTCCTACATCAAACATGTATCTACCACAAACCCAAATGGTGGCTCTCTGTTGCACTCAGCAAAACTTCACAGTTCACACCCTTTTGAAGTCATCTGCCACCATTTCCCCGCATTCCGTTATCAGAGGAACAGGTGTGAATAGGCACTCTGCCACTTTGGGGCAGACTGGGGGCACAGTCGGCAATCTGCTTATTAATACATTTTTTATCACTGATTAATAGGCTAAACATAGAACATACAAATTGTCATGCTTCCTTCTGAGATGACATTGTGACAAAAATATTCTTTTTTTCATTTCTAACTTGAGTTTATGAGGAAGCTAAATAAAAGAGATGCGTAGCCTAAATGAGTTCCTGATCTCAACAGTGACACATATTTTCTTGCTTTCCCCAGAACAAGAGTCAAGGGGAAACAAACCTTCAGGACATGCATTTACTGCTACTTGCTTGAAGTGGATTAGAGCGTTCTATTCTAATCCATATCCTGGATCATTTAGCCTTTTATATGCACCCGCTCAATGTCAATGAATCAGAACACACCTACCATGCGGCCGGACCTATATTCTATGCAGTCCCTCAGTYAGCGCAATTTAATAGCTAGCCTAAATGTACAATTAGCAAAGCATGCAGCCTAGGCTGTACACAATCATTTCCCAGACTGCCACTCTTTGAATTTATATGGTTATCTGCAACATCAAATGTAATTGCATGCCATTTATCTATCACGGTCAATGTCACACCGATTACAGTAGGTGTCAACATATAAGGGCACGTACTGCCATATCAACAAAACGTATTATTCTATAGAACATAAAAAGACAAACAATACCCTACGAAGCCTAAATAAATATTAAAATAAACAATTKATGAATTAGTCCCCAAGGTGTTACCTTCATGTCGCCTATCACTGTTTGAAAAAGTCCTCCGAGTGCACTGCATTCTCTTTCAATGACAGTCTCCATTTTCAGCACTGTATGGACTGTTTATCTTGCCAAAACTGTAGTGAAAATGTGTATTCTGTTCTCCAATASTGACTGAAAAAGAAACTCAATGGTAAAGTCTCTTTTAATGGCAAATATCCTTTCAAAGACTTGCTGCAGTATCCTGTATGCAGCACTCCCGAACGATGGAACGCAAAACAGCGGTGAGATATGAACCCCACGTTAGTTTCCACACAGAGATAAATTCCATGTTTTTYCGTTTAAGACCATACTGAAAAAATTATAAAAATATGAACTCCTAGAGAAAACACCAGGTGTTTAAAAACGTGAGATAAAAACGAAAACAATTCAAGTACTATCACGGCATAGTCGAGGGTTCATGAAGTTTCTTGCCACAGCTGACATGCGAATTGCAAGTGTTTTACCCATGCGCGTGAGCATGCGAACCTTGMGCGCGCGTCCGCGTCGCCCCTCCTTTTGAGGCTAGCAGTCTACTAGGCTACTGTACTTCCATGCATGGTGGTGAGTGGATCACAATAAAAATACAAAGGGTGTGGAAAAAACGAAACAGTATATATTTTTTTATATCACATCTTATACAGTCAGTAATCCTTAGATGTCATGTGAGATTTAGATTTCACATGTCATAAACGCATAGTAGGCCTGTCTACACCAGGGATCATGAAATACAGTAGATTAAGTCGTGCGCCGATTTTTTCTTCAGCGGATGTTTAGGGGCCGGAACATAATTACAAATAATTTGTAGACTGCAAATTGACCGCAATAAACCCCGACAGATATAATATTTGACTAAAACATAATAATTTCAACCTTGCTTAAATTTGTATAAAATCACATACATTATATCTCTGTTWTGCGTGGGAATACTTTGGAACAGATTTCCAAAATMTAAATCACTTGGAGCTGATTTGCTGGTGTTTTTACAGTCTTTTATGTCCAACAAAAACAGATATATACRGAACAAAAATATAAACGCAACATGTAAAGAGTTGGGCCCATGTTTCATGAACTGAAATAAAAATCCCAGAAATGTTCCATACACACAAAAACCTTGTTTCTCTCAAATTGTGCGCACAAATTTGTTTACCTCCCTGTTAGTGAGCATTTATCCTTTACCAAGATTATCCATCCACCTTGACAGGTGTGGCATATCAAGAAAGTGATTAAACAGCATGATCATTCATTACACAGTTGCACCTTTTGCTGGGGGCAATAAAAGTCCATTATATAATGTGCAGTTTTATCACACAACACAAAGTCAGATGTCTGAAGTTGAGGGAGCCTGCATTTGGCATACTGACAGCAGGAATGTCGACAAGAGCCATTGCCAGAGAATGAAATGTTAATTTCTCTACCATAAGCCACCTCCAACATCATTTTAGACAATTTGGCATTACGTCCAACCAGCAGACCACGTGCAACCACGCCAGCCCACCTCTGGCTTCTTCAACTGCGGTATCATCTGAGWCCAGCAACCCGGACAGCTGATGACACTGAGGAATACTTCTGTCTGTAATAAAGCCATTCATGGGGGAAAACTCATTCTGACTGGCTGGGCCTGGCTCCGCAGTGGGTGGGTCTGGCTCCCAAGTGGGTGGGCCTATGCCCTCCTAGGCCCACCAATGGCTGCGCCCCTTCCAGTCATATAAAATCCAAAGATTAGGGCCTAATTTATTTATTTCAATTGACTGATATCCTAATATGAACTGTAACTCAGTAAAATCATTTAAATTGTTGCGTTTATATTTTTGTTCAGTATTTATACAACAATTTATACAACAATACAAGTATTTATACATGGTAGGTGTGTTCTTTTTTTGGAGGGGGGGGTTCTCAGAAAACTTTGGGGGAACTCTGGCCTACATCATGTCCAACAACTATGTGTATTGTGATTGAACCAGGGACAACTCTGTCAGACAGAGCCATAAACCTCTAGCTATAGTCATCAGCAGGCTAATTTGTCAAACTAGTAGGCTCATTTGAAAGATGTGATCACTTATACTTGTAATCAGTGGTGGTTCTAGCTTGTATGGCTCCCTGGGCGAACTCCCCTTCAGCCCCCCAAAAAAGCACCATTCTGCACTAACTGTAATTTMTATTCAGACATTTGGAACAACACAAATAAATAATCATAACATTTAAAACGATWWAAATATATATACAAAAATAAGACTAATAAATATTAAAAAGTAACAATAAAAAGGAGAAWCAAATTATTACACTATTACCCCATTGCTAACAAAAATCACACAAATAAAACTAAATTGCACAAATCCTATATCACACAAATAAACAAATACAATAACACACATATAAAGAAGAGAACCTGATTATTACACTATTGCACTTCAAACAAGAAACGCACAAACTAAATTGCACAACTAATTGCATTAGTACTGTACAAAGTTAGAGGTGCGCTATTTGATAGATTCCCCCGCTCCCCCTACCCCGGGCTTCCAGTGGGGAGACCTGAGGTCAGCCTACCCCCGCCCCCTCCCCATCTTGTACTTCTGAGTGCGAGACCTTCCCAGGCAGTAGCCTGGCTAGCTCACAAACTAGAATCAGGGCGCCCACTCCGACAAGGTTAATTGACCCACAGTCCCACACGGTGACATGCTATCATTGACGTGACGTGCAAATGAGCAATAGAAAACCGATTGCGCAAATGTCACCATTCTGAAATAGTAGTCTTTTTCTATTTGTTTATTTAATTTTTTGTGCGGGTCCCATGCCGACCCCGGCAAGATGCTGCCCATGTCGTCTATGCCTAAACCCGCCACTGCTTGTAATACTGTAAACATAAGCATTGTGAAGCCTATGAAGCGATGAACTGACTAGGTATTTCCCTTTCCCTATTAATGTATGTTATTCTTGTGAAACTGGAGTGTATAACAAGTAGAGTATGAGAGCAGATCAACAGGAAAATGTAAGAAGGGATAGCTACAGTTAGGGACAGAAGGGATAGCTACAGGTTAGGCAAGGGATGTTACAGGATAGAAGGATAGCTACAGGTTAGGGACAGAAGGGATAGCTACAGGTTAGGGACAGGGATAGTTAAGGGATAGAAGGGATAGCTACAGGTTAGGGACAGAAGGGATAGCTACAGGTTAGGGACAGGGATAGAAGGAGATAGCTACAGGTTAGGGACAGAAGGGATAGCTACAGGTTAGGGACAGGGATAGTTACAGGGATAGCTACAGGTTAGGGACAGAAGGGATAGCTACAGGTTTGGGACAGAGAGAGAAGGGATAGCTACAGGTTAGGGACAGAATGGATAGCTACAAGTTAGGGACAAGGAGAGAAGGAATAGCTACAAGTTAGAGACAGGAGAGAAGGATAGCTACAAGTTAGGGACAGAAGGGATAGCTACAAGTTAGGGACAATGAAGAAGGAATAGCTACACGTTAGGGACAGGAGAGAAGGGATAGCTACAGGTTAGGGACAGGGAGAGAAGGGATAGCTACAAGTTAGGGACAGAATGGATAGCTACAAGTTAGGGACAAGGAAGAAGGGATAGCTACAGGTTAGGGATAGGGAGAGAAGGAATAGCTACAGGTTAGGGTCGGGAGAGAAAGTATGTAAATAAATAGAATTCCATCTCCTTTCTAGCCATAATTCTTTGTCATAGTAAATTGACACAAAGCTAAACCAAGTACCATTAACATAATACAGTGGTAAGCCAAAATGGGCAATGTTTTCATTATCCTATCTTTTTATGTTCAAATGAACTGTACCTTATAACCAATGCAGCTATGGCCACCTAGTGGTTATTCTAGTAACACTATTTCCATCAAGTTTCAAGTTTTGTTAGTTGTACTGTATGTACAAGATACACATGGTATACACGTACTGTCCAATGAAATGCTTACTTGCAGGTTCCTTCTRGACAATGCAACAAAGATAAATAATAAAATACGKACATAAAGTCAATGTTTCAGTAAAATATAATAGAATGTTTTGCATACATGTAAGTATAATACAGGGAGGCACAATWTTTGTCCAATATTTACAGTTGTTTTGGGGAAGGGGGGATTGGCAAGTGTTTAAATTGTGCAGTATTTAGCAATAATAATATGATTCTGGTAGAGTTGTGATGTGTATGTAGCATGAATGTGTTTGTGTTTGTGTGTGTGTTTGCGAGAGTGCATGTGTGCTAAGGTGCGGAGAGTGCCATGTTGCCATGACATCAATAGGATGAGGATCAGTGGTTAAACTGAGCCAGAGCTACCCAGAGCCAACCTCCTGTACCACATGTCAAAGGGAAAGCCAGGTAGAGCTGAGCTTCAGCACCAAAGAGAAAAGTAGGGTACAAAGTAGGTTAGAGTAAGATAAAACAAGGTTAGGGTTGGGATGGGGTTGAGGGTTAAGGTTGAACTGGGGTGTGAACATGAAGCTAGGGTTTGGGTTGTGATTGAGGAAAGGGTTGTAGTTGTGGTTGAGGCTAGGATTAGGGTTGAACTGGAATGTGGACATGAAGCTAGGGTTAGGGTTGTAGTTGAGGCTAGGGTTAGGGTTGAGCCGGGATGTGGACATGAAGCTAGAGTTAAGGTAAAGGTTTGGATTCTGGTTGTAATTGGTTATGAATGAGGGCAGCTACGAATAGTAGTGTACCACAGACTACCACAAGAGGTCCTCACATGATTGCAAAAATGGCATAGGCTACAAGAGCTACTGTGTTTTCATCACAATCAATCACATTAGGCATGAAATATTGACAATAATAACACATTGAGACTGAGATATCAGATTTTTGGGGGATCTAATTGAATGTAGCTTGTTCCCTTAGGAATATGTCATTTAATAAAATTAACACTTGTGGAAAATCTCACACCATCCACATAGTAGTCTGCTATTTACTGCATCTCAGCCTCAAGGCCTGTTGAATATTCTATGACTAGAAAATAACATATTGAATTTCTTACTGGAGGTCCCATGTTTCATACCATCATGCCAGGTGTAATAATATTTACTACATTTTGTAGCTGATGATACTTTCACTCCCAGCTTTTAAAAAGTATTATTAGTACATACAGGTACTATAACTATAGTATATGACTCAGATAACTCAACTTATCTAACAGCAGGAAATGTGTCATCAATGTACACTCAAGCTACCCCCTTGGAAGTCAGTGTCCCAATATAGGGTTCTGTTCATTAACACACACTGTAGTAAAAATGTTTTGGACAAGTTTTAATGTTTTTGGAGCATCTTCGCATGCAAACAGGACCCTGGCAATAGGTCGACAACCACAGAGAATCTAAAGGCGCATCATTAGCTCCAGGCTATCAGCGAGTATTACATAGTCTTTAATTTAGCCATCAGACTCCACCAGCTCTATTTTTTATTATGTGGCGCAGCTGCAGAGCCCCCAAACAGCACCCCTATATTGGCATCCCCCTCTTTCCTCCCAACTCCAAATCCYTGCTAATAATCCTCCCATCATCCCTTGGTACAGACATCTTGATTAGAGGCTGTCTTCATTTCCTCTATGGCTGTTCTGTGTTGGCACAGGCTTCTCTGATGCATTGGAGAATGGCTTAGTCCGAAGGGGAGGCTGGCAAAACCAAAAGAGGCCCTGGATTGGCACCTTAAACACAGAGCCGGTGGAGTTAATGACAAAGAGCACACAGCGTCATTATGGTCAGTTCCAGCTGGGCTGGATGAGATAACAGGAATCAGGCAGTTGTATGGGCCAGTGGTGGAAAAAGTACCCAATTTTCATACTTGAGTAAAAGTAAAGATACCTTAATAGAAAATGACAAGTAAAAGTGAAAGTCACCCAGTTAAATAATATTTTAGTAAAAGTCTAAAAGTATTTGGTTTTAAATATACTTAAGTATTAACAGTAAATGTAATTGCAAAAATATACTTAAGTATCAAAAGTCAAAATAAAAGTTTCAATCATTGCACATTCGATTGTCTTGTTTTAAAAAAAAATATGGATAGCCAGTGGCACGCTCCAACACTGACATAATTTACAAACTAAGCTACTTTTGGGTGTCAGGGAAAATGTATGGAGTAAAAACTACATTATCGTCTTTAGGAATGTAGTGAAGTAAAAGTAAAAGCGGTCAAAAATATAAATAGTAAAGTACAGATACCCCCAAAAACCTTTACTTAAGTACTTTACACCACTGGTATGGGGGAACCCACCTGTAACGGCAACGGGGGAGAGAGAATGGACTCACTGTGGCTGGTGGTGGAGGGATCAATGGGGAGGACGGGCCCATTGTAATGGCTGGAATGAAATGAATGTGACAGTATCAAGAACATGCAAATTAAAGTTGTGCGTACATTTATAAACACAACTTTTGGTTGTATGTTTTTGCTACCATCCCATTCATTACATTCCACCCACTACAATCTATTAAAATKTTGTCTAGCAGTGTGGTGGAAGATCTATCCAGGGAATGGATTGTGACGTTATTTTCAGGTTTCAATCTTTGGTTGCACATGCCAAACCGCTATGGGTCACCTTAAGAACAGGGCATAACCACAATTTGATTAACCAGGAGGTAATGAATGAATACATCTCAAATATCTGAACTGGATTTTTTGTGTTCAATTGATGGCCTCTTCTCTAACAATGGCAGGGCCAGGTAACTCACACAAATMATCATGGAACCTACCAGGTACAACCCTAAATCCGTAAACATGGGCACGCTCATAGATATCATCCTGACCAACCTGCCCTCTAAATACATCTCTGCTGGCTTTAACCAGGATCTCAGCGATCACTMCCTCACTGCCTCTGTGCGTAATGGGTCCGCGGTCAAACGACCACCCCTCATCACTGTCAAACGCTCCCTAAAACACTTCAGCGAGCAGGCCTTTCTAACCGACTTGGCCCGGGTATCCTGGAAGGATATTCTCCTCATTCCGTCAGTAGAGGATGCCTGGTTATTCTTTAAAAGTGCTTTCCTCACCATCTTAAATAAGCATATCCCATTCCAAAAATGTAGAACTAAGAACAGATAGGTCTGGAGTGAACCAAGGGCTATGACTGCCCTTGACCAGCACAAAAACATKRTGTGTCGTACTGCATTAGCATCGAATAGCCCCCACGACATGCAACTTTTCAGGGAAGTTAGGAACCAATATACACAGGCAGTTAGGAAAGCAAAGGCTTGCTTTTTTAAACAGAAATTTGCGTCCTGTAGCACAAACTCCCAAAAGTTCTGGGACACTGTAAAGTCCATGGAAAATAAGAACACCTCCTCCCAGCTGCCCACTGCACCGAGGCTAGGAAACACTGTCACCACCGATAAATCTACGATAATCGAGAATTTCAATAAGCATTTTTCTACGGCTGGCCATGCTTTCCACCTGGCTACCCTTACCCCGATCAACAGCTCTGCACCCCCACAGCAACTTGCCCAAGCCTCCCCCATTTCTCCTTCACCCAAATCCAGTGAGCTGATGCTCTGAAAGAGCTGCAAAATCTGGACCCCTACAAATCAGCTGGGCTAGACAATCTGGACCCTCTCTAAAACTATCCACCYCAATTGTTGCAACCCCTACTACTAGCCAGTTCAACCTCTCTTTCGTATCGTCTGAGATCCCTAAAGATTGGAACGCTGCCGCGGTCATCCCCCTCTTCAAAGGGGGAGACACTCTAGACACAAACTGTTACAGACCTATATCTATCCTACCCTGTATTTCCAAGGTCTTCGAAAGCCAAGTTAACAAACAGATCAACGACCATTTCGAATTCCACCGTACCTTCTCCGCTATGCAATCTTGTTTCCGAGCTGGTCATGGGTGCACCTCAGCCACGCTRAAGGTTCTAAACAATATCATAACCGCCATCGATAAAAGACAATARTGTGCAGCCGTATTCATTGACCTGGCCAAGGCTTTCGACTCTGTCAATCACTGCACTCTTATCGGCAGACTCAYCAGCCTTGGTTTCTCAAATGACTGCCTCGGCTGGTTCACCAACTACGTCTCAGAGTTCAGTGTGTAAAATTGGAGGGCCTGTTGTCCGGACCTCTGGCAGTCTCTATGGGGGTGCCACATAGTTCAATTCTCGGGCCCACTCTTTTCTCTGTCTACATCAATGATGTCGCTCTTGCTGCTTGCTTAGAATATGTGGACAACTGCAAATACCCAAGTGTCTGGTTAGACTGTAAACTCTCCTTCCAGACTCACATTAAGCATCTCCAATTCAAAATGAAATCTAGAATCGGCATCCTATTTCGCGACAAAGCATCCTTCACTCATGCTTACAAAATACCCTCCAACACTCTACTCAGCAAATTGGATGCAGTCTATCACAGTGCCATCCATATTGTCACCAAAGCCCCATATACTACCCACCACTGCGACCTGTATGCTKTCGTTGGCTGGCCCTCGCTTCATATTCGTAGCCAACCCCACTGGCTCCAGGAAATCTATAAGTCTTTGCTAGGTAAAGCCCCGCCTTAGCTCACTAGTCAACATAGCAGCACCCACCKGTAGCATGCGCTCCAGCAGGTATATTTCACTGGTCACCCCCAACGCCAACTCCTCGTTTGGCCGCCTTTRCTTCCAGTTCTCTGCTYCCAATGACTGAAACGAATTGCACAAATCATTGAAGCTGGAGACTCATATATCCCTCACTAACTTTAAGCGTCAGCTGTCAGAGCAGCTTACAGATCATTGCACCTGTACATAGCCCACCCAACTACAGTTGAAGTCAGAAGTTTACATACACCTTAGCCAAATACATATAAACTCCGTTTTTCACAATTCCTGACATTTAATCAGAGTAAAAATTCCCTGTCTTAGGTCAGTTAGGATCACCACTTTATTTTAAGAATGTGACTTTTCATAATAATAGTAGAGAGATATGATGTTTTCAGCTTTTATTTCTTTCATCACATTCCAGTGGGTCAGAAGTTTACATACACTCAATTAGTATTTGGTAGCATTGCTTTAAATTGTTTAACTTGGGTAAACGTTTCGGGTAGCCTTCCACAAGCTTCCACAATAAGTTGGATGAATTTTGACCCATTCCTCTGACAGAGCTGGTGTAACTGAATCAGGTTTGTAGGCCTACTTGCTCGCATACGCTTTTGCAGTTCTGCCCACAAATGTTCTATGGGATTGAGGTCAGGGCTTTGTGATGGCCACTCCAATACATTTACATTTACATTTTTTTTTTACATTTTAGTCATTTAGCAGACGCTCTTATCAGAGCGACTTACAGTAGAGTGCATACATTTTATTACATTTTTTTTTTTTCATACTGAGACAAGGATATCCTACCGGCCAAGAGCAGACGCTCTTATCCAGAGCGACTTACAGTAGAGTGGCATACATTTTATTACATTTTTTTTTTTTTTTTATATATATATATTTTTTATATATATATATTATTTTTTACATACTGAGACAAGGATATCCCTACCGGCCAAACCCTCCCAAACCCAGACGACGCTATGCCAATTGTGCGTCGCCCACGGATCTCCCGGTTGCGGCCGGCTGCGACAGAGCCTGGGCACGAACCCAGAGATATAAAGATGGGAAAAAAACATTGGGAGTACTTTAAATTAAATTATGGGCAGAAAGACAAATTTACTCCATCTTCCATAAAATCAGATGGCTTATTCATACAAAAACCATTTGATGCTGGCCTTATTATTTTAATGATTACTTCACTGGCAAAGTGGGCAAACTTAGGCAGGAAATGCAACAACGAACAGTGAGCCATCGTATTCATGCATAAAAAAAACAAATAATGAAAGAAAAGCATTGCAAGTTTGAATTTTGTAAAGTTCATGTGGGAGAGGTGGAAAAATTATTGTTATCGATCAATAATGACAACTCCCTGCCATTGACAACTTAGATGGAGAGCTACTGAGGATGGTAGCTGACTCTAAAGCCACTCCTATCTGTCATATATTTAATCTGAGCCTAGAGGAAAGTCTTTGTCCTCAGGCCTGGAGGGAAGCAAAGTAATTCCGCTACCAAGATTGGTAAAGTGGGATTTACTGGTTCTAACAGCAGACCTATAAGCTTGCTGCCAGCTCTATGTCCATGATTTTGTAATGAGATGTTTGACGAGCAGTGTGTACATACTTTCGGTCATGTAGTGTATGTTAAATGAGAAACTAATGAGCATGGAGAGACCCCTTTGGCGAATTTTTTTACAGCACCCCACCCCAAACTACTCCAGCGGCTTTGTCACCAGTTGGTTAGGCTACACATCCTAAATATTTTCATAAGCGCAACATGATTCCAAGAGACAGGTTGGAATGTCTGACTGAAATACGGAACACATAAAAAAAATTATATTATTTGGTATTAGTGGTGTTTGAATTTGTTGATAAAATGCGGGACTTGATTGTTTGGTTGCGGGACAAAGTGCAAAAACGCAAGACTGTCCTGCACAATCCGGGAGATGTGGTCACCCTACACATAAAAACCAGAGAAAGGAGGATATCGGAATCCCATTAGGCAATGAATTGAAGATCGTGTAACGCCTCACACAGCAGATTGTCGACCAATCGCGTTCCCGTTGTTATGCTGCGTCACGCGGTTGCTAAACTAATCGTCACGAATCTCAGGGTATGAGTCGAGAAACCTGCATATTTCCCTCGAAAGTACGTAGTCACGATTCCCCAGCTATACGATATAACAGATAACCAATTACTTATCTCGGAAAAGATTTGTAATGTTGACCGAAATTCATGCTTATTTGGGTTTTTGAGCTAGCGCCCAATTGACTCTGATTCACCCCTTGAAGGAGAGCTAATGTCCCTGAAACGTCCAGAATGCATCGCGCGGTCCATTGACGACGGCATGGTCAAAGTACCACCTTAATACGAGTTTCCCTCCTGGTCACTGACACATTCCACTTTTCTCAGCGTGTACATCACCATTTGACAACTCAAATGGTTTCCCACACATGCATTCTTACTCAACAAGAAGCGATTCATTATCATTCATAGACGTTTTCCTCCACTCCAACTTCAGACAATTTCCTTTTTGTTCCAGTTTTCGACACTACTGTTGTCCATTCAGGACATGCATCTTCACCAACTTTGTTCAACGTGCTGCTTGATTCGAACTCAGCATCCACTTCTACCATTTTACCTGTCTGACCTGGAACAATGTGACACCTTTTCCACCCGACAGGAAATAGTATTTATTCTCAGTCAGGGGTACTTGTTCCCATCTCCTCAAAAGTAATACCTTGACTTTGTTGTCCTTAAGCCATTTTGCCACAACTTTGGAGTATGCTTGCGGTCATTGTCCATTTGGAAGACCCATTTGTGACCAAGCTTTAACTTCCTGACTGATGTCTTGAGATGTCTTCAATATATCCACATAATTTTCCTGCCTCATGATGCCATCTATTTTGTGAAGTGCACCAGTCCCTCCTGCAGCAAAGCGCTGCCACCCCTGTGCTTCACGGTTGGGATGGTGTTCTTCGGCTTGCAAGCCTCCCCTTTTCCCTCCAAACATAACTATCATAGCCAAACCGTTCTATTTTGTTTCATCAGACCAGAGGACATTTCTCCAAAAAGTACGATCTTTGTCCTCATGTGCAGTTGTAAACCGTAGTCTGGCTTTTTTATGGTGGTTTTGGAGCAGTGGCTTTTTCCTTGCTGAGCGGCCTTTCAGGTTATGTCGATATAGGACTCGTTTTACTGTGGATTATAGATACTTTTGTACCTGTTTCCTCCAGCATCTTCACAAGGTCCTTTGCTGTTGTTCTGGGATTGATTTGCACTTTTTCGGGGCACCAGTACGTTCATCTCTAGGAGACAGAACGCGTCTCCTTCCTGAGCGGTATGACGGCTGCGTGGTCCCATGGTGTTTATACTTGCGTACAATTGTTTGTACAGATGAACGCGGTACCTTCAGGCGTTTAGAAATTGCTCCCAAGGATGAACCAGACTTGTGGTCTTCTTCAGAAAATGGGCGTGGCTTCACAACGTTTTTAGATATGAAGAAAATTGCGGAAAATATGCAGCCGAAGTCCAACGAGAGCGGATACAAATTTGTTGCTTTAACTAATTTTGACAAARGATAAGAAATTGTTGAGCAATGTAATAAAGTAAATAAGTTACGTTACATGTTATGTTTCCTGACAATTTGTTAGCTACGCTATCCTAACGAACCGCATAGCATATCATTACAGTAATATGTACCGCACCGAGGTAAGGACAGATTCAGGTTGGATATTCYACGGATATTCACCTGTAGTTTTCCTTACGTCCACCAACAGCAGTTCGTAACCGTCAACATGGTGACAAATCAKATTTTTCAAATTTCAATAGTTCTTTAACTATTACTCCTAAAACTTTCAAAACTGGTTGTAGCTAACCCGATGGCATAGACACACATTGCACACACTTTTRCTGCGTCGATTTACATCTCYCACTATTTTAAATTATTTATTAAAATCTTAGAATTTCAATAGGTCCTTGGTCATGTGACTTACTGACTTCCAGAATGTACACTCAGTGGACCTACACATTGCACACCCTTTAGTTGGTCCATTTTCATTTCTCACGTTTTTACATACATTTTTCAAACTTTAAAATGTCAATAGCTCCTTGGTCATGTGACCAACTGTCTTCAAACAAGGTTCAGAATGTACACTCAGCTGGCCTAGACATTGCACACTTTAGTTTGTCCATTTTCATCTGAAGCAATTTACATGAATTTTCAATGTTTTTCAATGTTTCAAATTTCAATAGTTCCTTGGTCATATGACCTACTGGATTCAAAGAAGGTTCAGAATGTCCACTGACTACCCTTCTATATTGCACACCGTTTAGTTTGTCCATTTTCATCTCACACAATTTTACATTAATTTTTCAAACTTTCAAATCTCAAAAGCTCCTTGGTCAATGTGACCTACTGACCTCAAATTACTTTTAGAAAGTCCACGGACTGGCGGAGACGGACGCCGCGAGGCATCCAGTGTGGTAACGCGACCGATCCCGGAGAAGCTGGCGGGAGCCCCGGGGTAGAGTTCTATTTTCTTTGTGAAGGGCAGGGCGCCCTGGAATGGGTTCACCCCGAGAGAGGGGCCCAAGCCATCGAGTATCCAACCTGAAACTGTCTTTACCTTGGTATGTAACAGCCGGGTATGTTAGCGACCTACTGTAATGTTAGTTGGCTACTAGTACATCAAACTTCCCAGTATATTTACTTTATGCTATTTAACTAACTACCCAACGTTTATTGACTTGATTGTCATTCATAGTTTAGCTAAGTGGTATAGTCGTTCAGGTCCATTTGTAAATTCGCTCTGGGCTATAGACTCCAATTTCAGAGCACTCTCGTCTGACTGCCAGAGGCAGAGTGCGAYTAACTGATGGATTTACAAACACTCAACACCTGTTGAATGTGACCGGRGTCAGTAAATGTCGGCAAAAAAGCATCATTAAACTACCTAAACAGCTCTGCTTGGTTGAGTAAAATGATCAGAGTGKGGTGTTCTCTCATGTGTCTGGAAGTAGCTAGCAAGTTAGCCAGTTAGTTTGGGTGTTTGACAGCCGTTGTGAGGCCAGAACGCTCGGATCAACCCTAATCCTCGGCCCGAGCCCCCAGTGTGCCCTCTGAATTTACAAATAGACAATCTGACAACGRCCTGAATTGARGAACGCCCAGAGCGCACTCTGGCACTCCAGATTGAATTTACYAACACACCTGAAGTCTGGCTAGTAATTTGTTATGCMAATAAACTAGCAAGAGGTTGCATAGCAACAGCATCAACTTCGGGGAGAAGGCAAAGCGCTAGTATGCTCAGCTGAAAGGACACGGTTTGTTTACAGTATACTAAAATGAACTAATAGTATGTAGTATATACTCATTAAGTAAGTAATATACAGTATGGGTATTGAAACACAGCTATACTGTGGTCAGGAATTTGAAGGCACAGCAAGTTTCAAAGAGGGCACAGCAAGTGACACAATAATGACTCTCTAGACTGCTGTCCTCTGTAATTTTCCTGCTCGTGAGCTGCTGTTAGGTTAGAGACACTTCACTTGCCTTAGTCAGGCAGGCATCTGGTGGGGCTTTTAGCAATGACATCAGCCTCCAACTAGACAACAGTGACAGTGCGCTATGAGCCTTGGCTTCACAGAATTACACAGCGCCCAATGGACTTATGAAAAGCTTTTAAAGCCATTCTGGTCTACTTTCTATCAACCATATTTGCTTTGTATATCTCTTTAATGGGTGCTTTGAGTTGCTSTTCAATCTGTTTCCATAGCATTTTGGCTGTTGTGCCTTTGAAAAGCTCTGGTTACCAAGCATTAAAGCAATGAAACTCTGAAAATCCATTATTGCACGAAAGGACTGAGATCATGGAGAATGGAAGCCCAGACATCCTCATGTGTCAATATTTTCCTTTGTGCCTAAGGCTCACAGCATTYTCTGCTCTGATACAATGGGTATACACCAGACATGTACTATTAATCAAGTTGTGGTTATGTAAATAGTGATGATTAGTTCAATAATAGAACTGCATTAGCTTGTGTTTGCAGACTGTTGTTACAGACTGGAGAAACATACAGATGCCAGGGACACAGAGATTGTTGTCATACTGTATTGCATTACATGTTACATTGTATTACATATTTACTTTGATAGTACATTCTCTACAAATACCATTTAAAGTAGGAGGTGAAATGTCAAACCATTAAATGGCACTTATTTTCACCATATTTTTTGCACATAAAAAACAACACAGTTCTGACAAGTAAATGCAGCCATCATGGTAATTAAATCAATACAACCCACAAATATCCCAAAACAACTTAAATCCCAAAATACTTATATCACCACTATATTTTTGCAAGTTATAGGCAGGCGTATGCAACGTGCATACAAAATAGTTCACACACACACAACGTTCTCAAAGGTACTCAGAATTGTCATCAACAGATACAGTCAAACAAAATGAAGGATCACAAAACAAATTCCCCAAAAGCCCCAATGGGTCTACTCTATGCAACAACTTCCTTTCAACCAACCAACCATCATGCAATGCTCTTTGGTTGTCTAAAAGCTATGAGCTATTGCATTGCGGCATGCTATCAATGAGTTAGCGGTTAGCCTGTGGTGCTAACTAGGGTAATTAGTACTATTAACTGGAGTATTTCAGGCCGAGGCACAGGGCCAGTTCATTCTTCTGGATCTTTCCATCACCGTTCATGTCACAGTGGCCCAGCAGGACCTTGCGGAACTTGTCCAGGTCCGTTCCACTAATGGTAGGCTATGTTGGGTATAAAGGAAGCATATTCAAACCATTAGCTCAAGGCCTTCACAGTCTACTACAGTTGGACGTTCTGTTAACTTGACTCAATTCTCTTTGCTTCATCCATATAAATATATAGTAACACGGTGTCAGAAGTGGGATCCGAACCCACGCCTACATTCGGAGACCATAACTTACAATAACGCAGAATCAATATAGGAGCATCATATATCTAAGTTAATAACATAAGTACATTTGTAGTTTAAGGTATAGCAATTWTTTTTTWTTTTTTTACCGTGACCAGTTCCATCATGTCTTTGACAAAGCCATCCACCTCCGGACCCTCCAAAGCACCCGTCTTACTCTGTAAACAACAACAACAAAAATTGCTGACTTCAGAAAAAGAGATGAAGACGACCACCTGATGTGCCTTGGGAGATTATAAAGAGGACAGCATCTAAATTCTGCTTAATGGGATAATGTATAACTACATCACACATCCACAATCATGCAGCACGGAGGAGCATGACACTGCAACAGGACCACCACTTCAGTTAATAATGGTATTAGAAGCTCAATGATGAAATACATTCCTGGCACTATATCTTTAATAGGCATTACGTCCTGTGAATACATCTCTGTATTCAGTGGCGTAGCCAGATATTCATTGGTGGGTGGGCCTGCAGAAATGTGGGTGCCCCCATCCCAAAAAAAGCAGCTAACTTCCTGCAGTTTTACACATTTTGCCTTGGGGCAGAMGAAAATGTGCAGTTTTATAGCTCATCTAATGCTATTCTACACATTTAGCCAGAGGMCTGGATTATGAGCTGTCTTGTTTGCTAAATGAACAAATGAAATAGGCAGTGGTATGGTGCATATAGCCATAGAAGCACAGTGGCATATGCCTCAATGCAGTCATATTCATTGCTTATTGGCTTTCAATTAGTTATTTTTGGCAACCCATCCCGTGAGAGTGAATGTCATTCCAGGTCATCTAGCCTGTTATATTTAATCAAATCTGACTAACCCAGTGACTGCTTGCTATGAATTCTATCTGATGGTGTTTGCATGTTTAGGTAAAAAGACAAAATTGGAAAACTGACAAGTAAAGAGCATAAACAATTATAAAGAAAACAAAAACATTTGTCTGAGTCAATCTGAGTGGATTGGCTTGGTTCCCCAGGCCCACCCGTGCCTACGCCCCTGTACTGATCCACTTCCAATACAGCTGTGTGTTCTAGCCCATTTATACTGATATTATATATTTTTTATAATTAAGGCCAATGAAGCATCAGTAAAATCACAAGAAGTCAWCATAAGCAATACTGTAATTGTATTTAATATGCTTATCACCATCAACCTTACAATCCCAATTGAAGTTGAAGACAATTATGTTGTGGCTAAACGTAAAATGACTTACAACATCATAGTGGGCAAATATCTTCTCAAAGTCCCTCTTCCGGTCTTCTTGACTGCAAGCCTGAAACAGAGTGGTACCGCAACACCCACAATTTTGTTCCTCTAATTCAAGCCAATGATGACTACAGTAAGTAATTGAAGATGGAGCGTGTATTGACAATGTCTTAAGTCTTATCTGACTGCAGGTTATCAGAAAAATTCATCAACAAATGTTATACTTACATTCATGTCAAACTTCAGCAAGAAGTTCTCTTTCAGAGCAAGGATTCTGGGAGAAGGAAAACAGTTAGGCACAATAAGAGCCACCTAGCAATGTAGGAGAACAATTGCTAAATATTAGTACCTGGCTAGGTCATTCAAATCCAGCCTGCCATCATTGTTTTTGTTAAACATCTTCATCTGTTGGGAAAATAAACAGAATAAAGCATCAGAATCATTAGATAGTTTGTCAAAGTACATACACATCAGAATCACCTTTATTTGCCAAGAACATTTACACATACTCAGTGGCGACGCATCATTCATGTTTTGAGCCACACCTGTTTAGTCTGTTTTGCATGTTATTGTTTTGGCATTAATACGTCACACATCACTTTGCAAACTATAAAATAATAATAATTTAGTTAATACAGCTGCATACAAAATGCTTTCTTGAGTAAGGCAGCTCCAAAATGCAGGTGTTTCTGCCTAGCTCAGAGCTTTCTGTGGTGGTGGGGCAGCCAGCGGAAAATATGGAGCGTAGGGGTTGGTAATGTTCTCTAGTTGCATCATGATTGGTTCAGTGTTCTGTCTCTCATGGAGACACTACGTAACCGCAAAATCTACTGGTAGAGCTCGAAAATTCAAGCCTTTTGGGTGCTGCCATAGACTTACATTATAAGTGCCCATCCAAGAAGGCTCAAGATCATTGGCCACAGATAAAATGACGTCAAATCACGTTTTATCTACAGTAGCTTTGATTGGACGGATCATGTCAACATCATACTTTCAAAATCTTCATGAATCAAGTCGACAATCTACTGGCAAATCCTTTTCAATCCTTGTCATATGAAAAGCAATTATAGATTAAACGTATCGGTGCTCATCGGCCATTGGACAYACATTACACAACAAGTTGGAAATCGCATCAATGAGTGCTAAGGCGCCACTGCAGCCACGGGTTCAATCTCAGYCTGTGTCACAGCCGGCCTTAACCGCACATTTGGCCCAGCGTCGTCCATTTAGGGGAGGGTTTGGCCGGCCCGGGATGTTCTTGTCTCATCTTACTCTAGTGACTCCATGAGGCGGGCCGGGCTCCTGCAAGCTGACCTCGGTCATCAGGTCAAGTGTTATCTCTGACACATTGGTGCGGCTGGCTTCCGGGTTAAGCGGGCAGTGTGTCAAGAAGAGGTGCGGCTTGACACTCGAACTTTGCCGAGTCCGTAGGGGAGTTGCAGTGATGAGACAAGATCGTAACTACCTATTGGATATCACGAAAAGGTGGGTAACGACATGGGCCAGAAAAGTTTGAATACATTGGCCGTGCTTTCAATGCAGAATGAATTCAGCCGCATTCAAAACAACTGGAAACTCGGAACTGGGAAATCTCAGACATCAGGTAGTTCAAGACAACTCTGGGAATTAGCTGTGACTGGGAAAACAAGAAAATAATTTAAATGTTCATCCAACTCGGAATTCCAAGTCGGGATGTCGGGCTTCTTTCTAGAGCCCACAAGATGGACCGCCGCGCCACCTTCCTGTTCAAGTGAGCACAGCACAACAAAGTGACTCCAAAAATGTCTTCTATGCTGCTGCATAAATTACGTAATATGCCAGGGAGATATGTATACTGTAGCCAAGAAAGTAACACTAAGTGTATGTTGTGTAGTAAGCTGTTAGCCCATGTGCCTCACCCTAATAATTTGGTCCCGTCCATCCCTCATAACTTAACATACTGTTCTGACTTGGTGTGCAGACAATGAGAATACTGTAAGAATGGCCCATGTTCTGAATTCTGTCGCTGTACATTTCGAAAGTGCTGAACGAATAGTAATATTGACAACGTCCATCCTAGCTCGCTCATTAATGTCTTCATCGAAATTATGGATTGCCTCATCCGCTCATCATCCCCTTATGCCATAGATTGTACATCTCAATTGTCAGTAAAAAAACACATTTGTTTAAGCAAGTCAGCCACAGTATGTTTTTTTAACAAGCAGGAAAATGAGGCTGAATGAACTGTTTCGCTGCCAGACAAGCAGTGGTAAGGTGTTGGGACAGCTTTATGRACTGTAGGGCCTAACAGTTTGTGGGCACCGTTATAGTGCGATGAATGTATTGTTTAGTGTTGTGGCTTTGCTGGCATGCATCCCACTTTTCTTTTCTTTTTTTTGCCCCACCAAGATTTACATGCTAAAATCACCACTGCATACTCTGAATTTTACTMGGTGATACAGATGACACCAAGTCAAATTAACACTGTACAACAATACCAAAGAGAARCTAATTCYAATGATGKCAGTGTATTTCCCATGTTGTGCACCATATTTTACTCAACATTGATATATAAAAACYCACGCACACACACACACACAGTAATTCATTAAATGGTCCACAATTAATGACAATGGCTAAACAGTAAAAAAAAGATCACTTCTGAAAATCTTTAAATAGCTGATCACCCTCCATCACAGTACCATCCAATTACTAATACTAGAGGGGAGTGAATACCAAGGGTATTACCGCCAATTACATACTTCAATGAGAAATAATCCCTTTAGTGCACTCCTTATTACATTGAATGGCATAGTAGCATTACTATGTATAGCTCTCCCCCAATCATCCAAATTGAATAGGGTATAGTATACTCATTTAAGAGACAACAGATAACCGTCTACATCCTTTTGATTATTTTCAACCTCTTCAAAGCAGTCTGTGATGAGAAAACTGTGTTTGGGTCACAACACATCAGACCCAGGAGAGGAAAAKGATTGGCTGTAAGGTTGACTACTTTTTACGCTTCTTGACCAAGAGCCCTCAAATGGAGACAGAGTAAAGGAGCTGGGGCTTGTTGTTACCAAGGTGTCGGTGTACTCCTCCAGTTTGTTGGGGGAGATGGTCTTCTTGTGCTGGAGGAACAGGTCCTGCAGGAAACCCTGTTAGGAGGACACAGAGGAAGACAGCCAACTAGATGATCTGGGCCCATATTTATCAAGTGTCTCAGAGTAGGAGTGCTGATCTAAGATCAGGTTTTTATCTTGATCTAGGATCCATTTATTATAATCTAAAACTGATCCTAGATCAGTACTCCTACTATTCAGACACTTGATAAACATGGGCCTTGGTCTCGAGTGAAAAAAGGTGGTCTCTTAATGTGACGTCCCAGGTCAAATAAAGGAGAAATACATACATAATCAAAAAGGCATAGACTGCAAATCTGTAGGCAACCGCTCTTGTCCCGCCCCCGGATCCCTTGTCCCCAGAGCTGAATCACATTTTGTTCATGTGTTTCTTTACCTCTACTTTACACACAAATGTTGGTTGGAACCCTCCCTTCACATTTCTCACTGTCAATCGTCCATGCAGCATCTGCATGCCAACCATTTTATCTCAATAAGTTTCATGGAGATATGCATTAGATCTTCTTGAGTTATACAGTGTTGTTTTGTACTAGCCTTCAGCTTTGAATTATGTACAGTGAGTGCATTTTAGAGCAGGTGGTGTTAAACTGTAGCATACCTGTYCTTAGTTTCAATTAAAGCACATACACTGTGTACAAAACATTAAGAACACCTTCCTAATATTGAGTTGCACACCCCCCCTTTRGCCCTCAAAACAGCCTCAATTCATTGGGGCATGTACTATACAAGGTGTCAAAAGCGTTCCACAGGGATGCTGGCCCATGTTGACGCCAATGCTTCCCACAGCTGTGTCAAGTTGGCTGGATATCCTTTGGGTGGTGGAACATTCTTGATACACACGGGAAACTGTTGAGTGTGAAAAACGCTGCAGCGTTGCAGTTCTTGACACAAACCGATGCGCCTGGCACCTACTACCATACCCCGTTCAAAGCCACTTAAATCTTTTGTCTTACCCATTCACCCTCTGAACTGCACATATATGCACAACCTATGTCTGAAAACTTTAAAATCCTTCTTTAACCGGTCTCCTCCCCTTCATCCACACAGATTGAAGTGGATTCAACAAGTGACATCAATAAGGGATCATAGCTTCACCTGGTCAGTCTATGTCATGGAAAGACCAGGTGTTCTTAATGTTTTGTACTCAGTGTATTTTGCCTGGTGGCGCACACTTGAGTTTTGGCCACATGAGAGAAAAATGCGACAATCATCCTAAAATCTCTTAACTTGGCTAGCGTCCCACCGACAACTTCCGGTGAAATTGCAGAGCGCCAAATTTAAATTAAATGACTATAAATCTAGAATTTTCATGAAATCACAAGTGCAATACATCAAAATAAAGCTTAACTTGTTGTTAATCCAGCCAAGGTATCAGATTTCAAAAAGGCTTTACGGCGAAAGCAAACCATGCGATTATCTGAGGACAGCGCTCAGCACACAAAACATTACAAACAGTTAGCAGGCAAGTYSATTAGTCACGAAAGTCAGAAATAGCAATAKAATTAATCACTTACCTTTGATGATCTTCGTATGGTTGCACTCACAAGACTCCATGTTACACAATAAATGTTTGTTTTGTTCGATAAAGTCTCTCTTTATATCCAAAAACCTKAATTTTGTTGGCGCGTTTTGTTCAGTAATCCAATAGCTCAAATGCGGTCACAACGGGCAGATGAAAATTCCAAATAGTATCCGTAAAGTTTGTAGAAACATGTCAAACGATGTTTATAATCAATCCTCAGGTTGTTTTTTAGCCTAAATAATCAATAATATTTCAACCGGACAATAGCATCATCAATATAAAAGAAAAACAAGAAAGGCGCGCTCTCGGTCATGCGCAGTAACCAGCTCTGGTGACATCCCAGGGTCCACTCACTCAATGTTGTCATTCTCCCTCATTTTTCAGAATAAAAGCCTGAAACAATGTCTAAAGACTGTTCTCAACTAGTGGAAGCCATAGGGAACGCAATCTGGGTCATAACCATTTATATGGTGGATAGGCTTTCAATGGAAAAACACCCATTTCAAAATAACGGAACTTCCTGGATGGATTTRRCTCAGGTTTTCGCCATATCAGTTCTGTTATACTCAGACATTATTTTAACAGTTTTGGACACTTTCGAGTGTTTTCTATCCAAATCTACCAATTATATGCATATCCTAGGTTCTGGGCCTGAGGAGCAAGCAGTTTACTTTGGGCACGCTTTTCATCCAAAATTCCAAATGCTGCCCCCTATCCTAAAAAGTTAAACAAATTAGCWTTTTTTTGTCTTATAGTAACGTTATACTAAGCTATTATATTCGGTTCTGTTATGTAGAATACTATCATTATGTGATCTTGCAGACATTGATTCAGCTTTGATCTAACTTTATTAAACGAGCAGAGATTATGTGCAAAGTAGAGAATCCTGCACATGTGCAGAAGCTTTGGACCTTTAGCTGTCAGGAAGAGGGAGGAGTCCGGAGAAGTCGGTTCCTAAGCCACTCCGAACAAAAAAAGGGGAGAAAAGTGTGCCATAACACTTTTGTCCCTCATTCTGAATCAAAGTGTTCATAAATAGTACAATTCCTCTTCAGTAAATGTACTGTGGGTGAACTATAAACCATCAAGTGTTTGGAAATTGGAAGAAAAGTACTTCTGTCTTGCCTTGTAGGGCTGGGCGATATTTGGGGACACTTCAACGATATGTTACTCCAAATATCGCGACATCCAATATAATCATTTTGCGCCGTTAATGYCTACATCATTCCAGACAGTGCAATTCTTTTGCTTATTTACAATATTATAGCCGCATTCTAATGAACTATTCTTAGCATTGGTAAACAATAAGGCTTATTTAATTTATTTAGACTTCATTTTCAACATATTGATACAGCCTGATAAAACTGCACTGTTTTGATTTGAAAAGTTCAAATAGAGTATAGCCTTACACATCATGATATATCATTTTGCACGTCATGATAATGTCAAATATCACGATATTCGATTTAATCATATATCAGCCCTACCCTATTGATCTGTCCACATAAGAGGATAATGCTCCAGAACCAAGTGGAGAACATGTCTGTCAACMATTCTTAGACACTATCATCATTCCTATCCTTCCAAAAGAKCCTTAAAGCAACACGTGTCAACAGAGACCTAGAGCAACTATGTAAACAATAACAACTTTGGCCACTCATTGATTCTTACTTAGAAAGTAGACAACAACTAGCTAAGACAATGTCTCTGAGCGGGCCATGGCAGTGGTCTCACTGAAAGCATGGCAATTAGTAGAAGGGCATTCTTTGAATGTACCTTGAGCTCTATAGCTGATATGTATCCACTGCTGTCAGCATCATAGTTTCTCCAGATCTGTTGGGGGAGTGAGAGGCACATTTAGCTTTGATGAAAGTGCTCAAGAGAATATAGGACACACTACCCAACCAATAATAGGATTGTATTTTTTGTGCATATATGTCAATCACTGTATGTGATCTTTGATCTTACCCTCATGAACTCCACACTGTTGTCCAATGGTGTTTCTCTGCGGAACAGTAGGAGGAAGTTCTCCTCCTCCGGTAGCATCATGGTGGCCAACTGGAACATTTATGTTCAATCAAATTAGTTAACAATCACAGGCAGGCATAATTCAATCCCTGATGGGTAATTTTGTGTAAAATTAACTAAATCTTGTATAATTTCTTCCTACAATTTAAGGGGTAAGTGTCCCCTCAGCTTCAACAGGCATAATTCCTCTTTCAACATAAAATGTATGGAAATACAGTCTATGGACAAAGAAAACTAAATGTCAAAGCCGAAATGAGTTGCAAAATTAGACGCAATTTAATTTAACAAACTCATTATAATTAATTGCAAGACATACAAAGATGAAGCAAGGCAATAACATTATGCAAATGACAGAGCAATTAGGTAGTTTCAAGGCTGCTTCACAAAAAAAATATGCTGTTAGGACATTTTGATCACAATCCAATTACCCCCCRCTCTCTCTCTGGGTTGTAAGTATACTTAATAATAAATGACCTACAGACAAATAAAAGGGGAAGAAGGTATGTATGACAAGTAAACATACCTCTTGGATTTGCAGGCGACCATCCGCTGTGGTGTCATAAGCTGACATGAACCTTTCTTTCACTCTTCTAATTTTGTCATCTGTTATTTCATCCTTTAGGAACAACACAGTGACATTTGAACACATTCCACAAATGGGCTCACCAATTAATTAGTTGCACTTGTTTGAGTATTTCATTCAGTGTTACCTGTACAATATCACTTCGACAGAATTCACGTCATTTCAGTGAATGACAAAATGTGGACTAATGATTGGATTCAGAGGTTATCTAATGTTMACATCGCTTGAATGCCCCCAACAAAACAGAGCAAAGTAGGTCTAATTAGGATATTCTAGGATGTTAGTAGCCAAAGCTTACTGTAGTTATTTTTAGGAATATGTACACAAGTATGCATTGGGTATGACAAGGAAAGAAGAAACGTGGAGTCCTACAATTGCCTACTTACACTCATCCCAAGTTTCTTCATCATGTGTCGAAAAAAGTCGTCCAATTCCTTTCCTTCAATATAACCATTATCTAAAACAAATAAATGTACAACATAAGATGAATTAAACCKTAATTCTGTATTGTTTTATCTCCACGACATGGTGTAAAGTTCAGATTGAGTTTGCGCATGGACATTCGATTAAAACAWTGCCTGATATACGTACACGGATTAAATATCAATAGTAATTAAAAGACAACATACAGTTCTAATTATTCAAGAGTAAGATCCTACCATCAACATCGAAATGTTGCCAAATTTGTAGGAAGCCGACAGCATCCAGGTTGTCAAAAGCATTGTCCATGGTACCTCGTGCCCAATACACCGGCGCGAATCAAAGATGTTAACGTTGTGAAAATAAATATTGAAGTTTTGACTGTGTGGATTTGAAATAAGAGATTGATGAGGTTTTCTATACTATTGATCGTTTCCTTCACTGTAGTTCAGTCTAAACTCCACCAAATGCAAACGAGGGAGACCAACTTAACTACGACATTCAACCAGGTGCGCAATAGGGGTTGCCCCAAAAAAATTGGAGACAACGRCCGCAAGGAAAGCATGGTAAAATGAATACAATTAAATAGTTATATTAGGCAATACGATGCAAGTTAATGCATGTCTACGTGGCAGTATACCAGTACACATATGATTTATTGGTACAAATATTCAAATGCAGGAGTATTGACAACTACATTAAAGGTTTTTATTTTATGTATTTAGCACAAATCAATTTAACCAATAAAACTGGAAACCATCACCAAGCKCCACAATAAATGTATTTCAWATAAATCATGATAAATCAAAGTTATATTATGCCTATCATTAAAAAAGGTTTACTAGATCAAATGTGCCCATGGTACAATGTAAATACCACACACACTACCAGTCAACATTTGACACACCTACTCATTCAAGGGTTCTTTATTTGTACTATTTTCTACATTGTAATAATAATGAAGACATCAAAACTATGAAATAACACATATGGAATCATGTAGTAACCAAAAAAAGTGTTAACCTCTTTCAGCTAGGGGGGCACTATTTTTATGTTTGAAAAAATAACATTCCCAAGGTAAACGGACTATTTCTCAGGCCCAGATGCTAGAATATGCATATAATTGACAGATTAGGATAGAAAACACTCTAAAGTTTCCAAAACTGTCAAAATATTGTCTGTGAGTAAKACAGAACAGATTTTGCAGGCGAAAACCTGAGGAAATCCAACCCGGAAGTGCCTTTTATTTGGAAAAATCCCTGTTCCATTGCTTGCCCATCCTCCATTTAAAGGGGTATCAACCATATTCCTTTRCCAATGGCTTCCTCAGGCTGTGACCAGGCTTTAGACATAGTTTCAAGCTTT
This sequence comes from Salvelinus sp. IW2-2015, assembly GCF_002910315.2. NCBI lineage: Eukaryota > Metazoa > Chordata > Actinopteri > Salmoniformes > Salmonidae > Salvelinus > Salvelinus sp. IW2-2015. Next base: position 17,059,269 of record NC_036869.1, read on the forward strand.
TATTTTGAAAAATGAGCGAGATTTATCAAAACGCTTCAGGTGTCCTTTGATTAGTTCATGCGCACGAGAGTTGTAGCTCGACATTTTCTTTCTCTGTAYRATTGGATAGTTTACCGTCCGGTTGAAATATTATCGATTATGTATGTTAAAAACAACCTGAGGATTGATTATAAAAAACTTTTGACATGTTTCTACGAACATTACGGATACTTTTTGGAATTTTCGTCTGCCCTTCAGGACCGGCACGAGCCTGTGGTTTTCTGAACATAACGCGCAAACCAAATGGAGGTTTTTGGTTATAAAAATAATCTTTATCGAACAAAAATAACATTTATTGTGTAACTGGGAGTCTCGTGAGTGCAAACATCCGAAGATCAAAGGTAAGCGATTAATTGTATTGCTTTTCTGACTTTTGTGACCAAGCTAATTTGCGGCTAGCTGTTCTTACTGTTTTGTCTAGTGATGGATAAACTCACAAACGCTTGGATTGCTTTCYCTGTAAAGCATATTTTCAAAATCTGACACGATAGGTGGATTAACAACAAGCTACGCTGTGTTTTGGTATATTTCACTTGTGATTTCATGATTATAAATATATATATATATATWTWTWTTWTTTWTTTATTTGGCGCTCTGCAATTCAGCGGTTGTTTACGAAAATTATCCCGCTAAAGGGATCCGTGCGTCATTAAACAAATCAAAATATATTTTATATTTGAGATTCTTCAAAGTAACCACCTTTTGCCTTGACAGCTTTGCACACACACTTGGCATTCTCTCAACCAGATTCACGAGGTAGTCATCTGGAATGCATTTCAATTAACAGGTGTGCCTTGTTAAAAGGTCATTTGTGGAATTTCCTTCTTAATGCATTTAAGCCAATCCGTTGTGTTGTGACAAGGTATACAGAAGATAGCCCTATTTGGTAAAAGACCAAGTCCATATTATGAGGAGAGGAGACTGCGTGAATCAGGCCTTCATGGTCGAATTGCTGCAAAGACAACCCTACTAAAAGGACACCAATACGAAGAAGAGACTTGCTTGAGCCAAGAAACATGAACAATGGACATTAGACCGATGGAAATCTGTCCTTTGGTCTGATGAGTCCAAAAAATTTGAATTTTGGTTCCAACTTCTGTGTCTTTGTGAGATGCAGAGTAGGTGAACYGATGATCTCCACATGTGTGGTTCCCATCGTGAAGCATGGAGGAGGTGTGATGGTGCTTTGCTGGTGACACTGTCGTGATTTATTTAGAATTCAAGGCACACTTAACCAGCATGGCTACCACAGCATTCTGCAGCGATATGCCATCTCATCTGGTTTCGCTGTGGGACGATCATTTGCTTTCCAACAGGACAATGACCCAACATACCTCCAGGCTGTGTAAGGGTTATTTGACCAAGAATGAGAGTGATGGAGTGCTGCATCAGATGACCTGGCCTCCAAAAAAAACAAAAAAAACAACCTCAACCCAATTGAGATCATTTGGGATGAGTTGGACCACAGAGTGAAGGAAAAGCAGCCAACAAGTTCTCAGCATATGTGGGAACTCCTTCAAGACTGTTGGAAAAGCATTCCAGGTGAAGCTGGTTAAGAGAATGCCAAGAGTGTGCAAAGCTGTCATCACGGAAAAGGGTGGCTACTTTGAAGAATCCAAAATATATTTAGATTTGTTTAACACTTTTTTGGTTACTACATGATTCCATGTGTCATTTCATAGTTTGGATGTCTTCACTATTATTCTACAATGTAGAAAATAGTAAAAATAAAGAAAAACCCTGGAATGAGTTGGTTGTGTCCAAACGTGTGACTCGTACTGTACGTACATACACGTATGTGGAGTTCCCTTCAAATTAGTGGATTTGGCTATTTCAGGCACACCGTTGTGGACAGGTGTATAAAAACCGAGCACACCGCCATGCAATATCCATAGACAAACATTGGCAGTAGAATGGCCTTACTGAAGAGATGTGACTTTCAACGTGGCACTGTCATAGGACTTTTCGGTCATAGGATTCCACCTTTCCAACAAGTCAGTTCGTCAAATTTCTGTCCTGCTGGAGCTTCCCCGGTCAACTGCAAGTGCTGTTATTGTGAAGTGGAAACATCTAGGTGAAACAACGGCRCAGCCGCGAAGTGGTAGGTCACACAAGCTCACAGAACAGGACTGCCTAAGCGCGTAAAAATAGTCTGTCCTCGGTTGCAACACTCAACACCGAGTTCCAAACTGCCTCTTGAAGCAACATCAGCACAAGAACTGTTCGTCGGGAGCTTCATGAAATGMGTTTCCATGGCCGAGCTGCCGCACACAAGCCTATTATCACCATGAGCAAAGGCAAGTGTCGGCTGGAGTGGTGTAAAGCATGCCGCCATTGGACTCCGGAGCAGTGGAAACGCATTCTCTGGAGTGATGAATCACGCATCACCATCTGTCAGTCCAATGGATACATCTGGGATTGGCAGATGCCAGGAGAACGCTTCCTGCCCCAATGCATAGTACCAACTGTAAAGTTTGGAGGAGGAATCATGGACTGGGGCTGTTTTTCATGGTTCAGGCTAGGACCCTTAGTTCCAGTGGAGGGAAATCTTAATGCTATAGCATACAATGCCATTCTAAATTATTGTATGCTTTCAACCTTGTGGCAAGGCCCTTTCCTGTTTCAGCATGACAATGCCCCCGTGCACAAAGCGAGGTCCAGACAGAAATGGTTTGTCGAGATCGGTGTGTTAGAACTTGACTATCGAACACCTTTGGGATGAATTGGAACGCTGACTGCGAGCCAGGCCTAATCGCCCAACATCAGTGCCCGACCTCACTAATGCTTTCGTGGCTGAATGGAATCAAGTCCCCACAGCAATGTTCCAACATCTAGTGGAAAGCCTTCCCAGAAGAGTGGAGGCTGTTATAGCAGCAAAGGGATGACCAACTCCATATTAATGCCCATGATTTTGGAATGAGATGTTTCATTGAGCAGGTGTCCACATACTTTTCAACACATCCATGTCTCTTTCAGTGTGTTAATACATAAATACATAACATGCAAATTAGACATAGGAACACAGCAGTGCTTATTGGTTGATTGAATAAGCCAAMCAACGGTCTTTGTTTAGAGTAAGATAATTCAGAGTAAGGTATTGGCATGGTTTTGTCCATAAGCTTTTTTTTGTTCTTTGCTCTTTGGCTGCATTACAATTCTCCACACTTGGACACTACATGGAACACTTTGGAGAAAGTAGAGAGAATCTAGATGTAGCTTTTCTTTCTACACTGGGATGTCGTCATGGTGTCCTCCTCCACGTTGTCAGGCCTGAGATCCTGTTTTTGGTCCGTYTCAGGGGTAGGAGGGAAGTCCTCTTCGGTGTTGTCTTTTTCAAACACCCCAGGGCTTTGGCAGTGGACAAGGTCCACCATAGATGAAGGTCTCACTGCAAGAGAGTGGTGTGTGAGCTGATATGGTACTAAACAATGAGGAAGCTACAACTGGTAGCCTACAACCATAACTACTGGTACTACAAACAATGTCACAGCTGTGTGAGTACTAATAAACCAACACAAATAGCTACCGGAGCTCCTGGAGAAACCCCTACAACTACCATTACTGCGAACGGCCAGTAACACCGCATGTTATTCAAAAGGTACGGCCACTTTTGGAACTGCCAAAACGTACTTTACTATTATTAGTTGATACACACAACACTACAACACTGTACATGTTGTAAGTAAAAAATTGAGCTGAAGGTAATAGGTCTAACCAGATGCAGGGAGGGACTTGGTGCGTTCTCGACCTTCTACTTCCTGTACCACAGAAGTGGAGCGCTTCAGGGAGGACCACTGTCTCCCACCAATAGCAGACCTGTCCATCTCTTGGTCCAAGTCAAATGGGCTYGAGTCTCCTGTGAGTTCAACTGATGGAGAGAGTGATGAGGGTGAAAGATGATTTTATGCTTCAATCATACCAGGTGTCTATTCAATTCTATCAAACTCACATAGTGACTATTTCTAATTCATACTATGTTCTCAGTGAATTGACATAAATCTCTTTGTCTTTACATGAAGCAAAACAGCTTTGTTTATTCGATTTACTCTCAATATCAACACTTTGGACTGTGGTGCGCTGTTCCTAAATCAATTATTCTGGATGGAGGMCACACGGGTAATAGATAAACCTACCATTAATGTGGCTACTCTCCTCCTCCCTCTCATAGTCTGAGGGCGCTCTCTTCAGGCGAGGGGCGGGCAGTGGTCCTTTTGGGGATACATTTCCTAGACAGGAGTCAGGGGTGTCATCTGAGGGTGAAAAATAGACAAAATAAAGAATGGTTACAGACAATAGGACAAATTAAGACAAAATCACAAACTAAGTAATCTTCATCTATTTTGGCTTCTGGTGCCCTTATTTGCCATCTGAATATCACTATCAATAAAGTATACTTAGTCATATGCCTACCTGGGCTGTGGCTGCTGCTGGCGCGAGGGCTCAGGGGTCCCAAAGTGTGTGGTCCCATGTGGGGCTTGATGCTCTGGGGTGCTGGGGGTCTGGGTGTAACACTGGTGGGTTTAGACCTGGGCGCTTTCGACGACAAGTCTATCAACGATGCTGGACCCTTTGGCTTTCCTACAGAGAGACATAACAAAGAATACCCATATTGGACACWGCAACAGTGTGGATGGTTCGTAGAGCTTCTACAAGGGACTGTCTAAACAAAGTGTTACCTAGCGCTCGATTTTAATTAAACATGTTGTTCACTTTTATTGTACCACATGGCAGCTGGCAAGCTGAACGGCAAGACAGACGTAGCATAATTAAGTTGAGCCATCCTTCTGTACATAAAGATATCACTAAATGTCATTAAAAAAATCTAATTATCTGATTGGGATAGAGGCCAACTCACCTTGTTTATCATCTGCCTTGTCTGAAGAGTCAGACTGTAAAAAGAACAAACTTTCAGTATGGCCAATGTCTTTAGTCCTAAACCTGATTTTAGAGGCACAAATGTGTTTTCCACTGCATGGTTCTGTATTCAACAGTCTGAATCAAGCTGAGACATGGATGTTCCATATAAAGCCACTATAGGGCGGCACCTTCACAGTTATCCKCTCATGACAATCTGTAGCTTTCCAAATAAATGGTAGATCTACAGCTGAAGACAGGAAATAGTGTAACTTTAAAAGAACAAACATATTACTATCTCCCTGCTTATTCCTTACTATCTTGGACTTTTTCAGAAGAGGTTGTGTGTTACCCTGCAAGAAGGTCATTATTCAGTAGTTCAATGAGGCTAAGGCAGGGTTTCCCAAACTCGATCCTCGGGACTCCAAGGGGTTCACGTTGCCCTAGCACTACACATCTGATTCAAATAATCAACTAATCATCAAGCTTTGCTCATTTGAAACAGCTGTGTAGTGTTAAGGGAAAAACCAAAACATGCACGAGTTTGGAAAACGCTGTGCTAAGGGGTGCTACTGGCTCATACACTTAACAGAGTCAAAAATTTGCGAAATCTGGTCAGTTTACCCACCTTATGAGCGACTATTTTCTCATGCATTTTTCTCATCTCCGCCAGGAGGTCCATTCCCATTATGGGGACCCCAAAGTGCCGGCCACCATGAGGACTACCCTTACTTTCACTCTCGGAGTGCTGTTCCTCAGTGGGTTCAGGGGTTGGCAGCTTTTGTGAGTGGTCAGGGGAGATTTCAGAGTGGTCCCACAACGGAGCCTTGGGGGACAAGGGCCCCTCTGTCACAGTGCTGACAGTCGCAGAAGACGGGGTGATGGTGGCAGCTGTTCCATGGCTCTTCTCGGACTTCGAGGTGCGAGACTTGATGAGGTTAAGGAAGCCGCTTTTCCGGGATTCCCGTTTCTTCTCCGACCCCTCCTGGATGTTGGAGGAGCCCCTCAGGGAGGCTCGTCTGAAAATGTTAGAGAATGCTTTTGCTGAACAGTACACACTCACAACTTCTATAATTAACAACTTCTAAATACAGAAATTAAAAAGGTACAGGTAAACAACCAAAATAAAGCAAACACTTGAGTAAATGAGGAACAAAGTATATTGAAAGCAGGTGCTTCCAAACAGGTGTGGCTCCGGAGTTAATTAAGCAATTATTATCCCATGATGCTTAGGGTCATGTATAAAAATGACCAGTTGCCCATTATTTTGGCTACCATAGCTAGAAGAGATCTCAGCAACTTTGAAAGAGGGGTCTCAAAGGAGCATAGGTGATTTAAAGGTGTGTGTGTGTGTGTGTGTGTGTGTGTCTCAGTCAGTCACCAGATCTCAACCCAATTGAATACTTATGGGGACGGCAGATATCCTAGTGGTTAGAGCGTTGGGCCAGTAACCCAAAGGTTGCTGGATTGAATCCTAGAGCTGACAAAAGGAAAAATCTGTCATTCTGCCCCTGAACAAGGCATTTGACCCACTGTCCCCCGGTAGGCCGTCATTGTAAATAAGAATTTGTTCTTAACTGACTTGCCTAGTTAAATAAAGGTTAAATATATATATTTTTTAAATTATGCGAGATTGTGGAGCGGCGCCTGAGACAGGGTTTTGCGCCACCATCAACAACTCCAATATATTCTACAAGTGTCTGGAACTCTATGCCAATGTTCACTGAAGCTGTTCTGGCCCAACACCTTAAGACACTTTGGTGTTTCCTCTATTTTGGCATTTACCCGTAGCTAGTTAGCCTGCAAACAACCTAGCCATTGTTAGCTTACTGCTGCATGCGTTAACACAAAACACAGAGTTATTTCAATCTTACGGAAACTAGAATAATTTATTCTAAAACGTCAGTAATGTCATTTACTTTTTGGGAAGAGTTCAGCATAATAGGAATTAAAACTCACTTAAAACTAAGTTTGGTGATTTTCTTGTAGAAGAATTCATCAACACCCTCATCCACTTTTCCCAGGAGGTTATTCTGCTCCACTTCTGGTGGTGGAGAGGTGCAGATTGGTTCCCGCTGAAAACCCCCAAAATATTTAGGCCTACATCAACCAATACAGAATAGTAGGTAGACAAAGAAAGAGGCCCGAAAGAGTTGAAGAGGGAGAAAGAGAAGGGGAATTGGAGAGAGGGGGCAGGTGGAAGGCTTCTTACTGGTGCTCGGCTAGGTTTGGTCCTCTTTTTCGGTTTGGGGCGGAGCTTGGTGTGGTGCTCTAGCTTCCGGGCCTCCATAGTGGGCAGCTCGCCAAAGTACGTCGGCTTCTTGTCCAATGGGGGAGGAGGGGGCAGATCCTCCTCATATATAGGCACTTCTTCCAGGGCCTTGTCCAAGTCAAACTCCATTTCTGATGAACAACCAACGAGGCAAAACCAAACCTCTCATTCCAAGTTGCGGAAATACTACTGTACTGTAATCTAAATGTATTTGACCAGATCTACTGTACCTGGGATGTAGAACATAAACTCACCAAAGGCCACAGATACAGGCCGCAGCATCCTGCAGAGAATGCTCTTCCTCTTGGACTTGGGTGTCATCCGCAGGTCACAAACACAGTAGAGAAAAAAAACAGTCAGCCAGTGAGTCATGCTTCAGTACAGCAGATAGGGATCACAAAACTTCACAGGGACTAGTCTTAGTTACCACATAGGTATCCATCACCTCCAGCCTCTCAGCATGGTGAGGACTCTGCTCCTGGGTCTGGGCCTCAGGCTGGAGGACCGTCTCCTCCAGCACCTCCATCTTGTTGGGCTCCTGGTGGATAAGAGGTTGAGGTTTTCTGGTCAGGTGTTCTGCCTGGATGGGAAGAGAGGAAAAGGCATACACGGTCAGTGTTTCTTCACCAGTATTTGTTTTGATGTGGTGCCGAAGTGCCCTAATCAGGATTACAAGTAATTTAAGCAAAAATGCATTATTGTGTCTCTCTGTGTATGTGTGCGTGCATGTGTGCGGAAGAGAAATAATCTATTTTAGTATACAGTACTGACCAGAGTGTTTTGGGAACGGGACAGGGATTCCAAGATCTCATCTACGATACGGTCTGAGAGGAAGGACGCCATACTGAGCTTCACTTCACTGTGTGACGGAGAGGAGAACATGAGCCAGATACTACCTCTACTACCTGCACTGTATCAAGACTGGGCTGCATATATTTACAGACTGTTACAGTAGTTTTCTGAGAGTGACGTTTACYTACATTGCAAGGTTATCAGCTAAGGCTATGTGACATAATCAGAATTATTTCACTAGGTCTATGATGTCATACACAGATCAGATCACAAGGAACTGATTCAGTTTGAATTCACATTAACTGATACCATCTACACTTGAAATMATTTACTGATTAGGTCTCAAAAGGGCTCCTCCAATCCAGCCCCCCAGCGTTTCTGTTGAAGGTCACTTGTGACGGGCACAAAGCAGGCAATGGGTAGTCCGGGTTCAGCAGGACTACCATTGGACCAGACCCCAGCATAAATCTTGGAACTATTTTTYGAGATACTATTGTTTTGTTGTTGTTTTCCTCTCCTTAGCTGAACGCACTTGTTGTTAGTCACTCTGTATGAGAACATCTGCTAGCGATCTTGACCAGGCCATGTGGTGATCACCTGATCTTGTTGATGATGTCGACTCCTGACTGTTCCAGTAGTGTGGTGGTGATGAAGCTATGTGGGACGGTCATTCTGCCTGCACCGGCCTTCATCAGCTCCTGGTGCAGGTTGCTCCTCTTCATCACATGGGGACAGAGGCCCTCAGCGGTGTCAACCATAGACTGCAACAATGTCTGGGAGTGGGAGAGAGAGAAGCGGGGTTGGCAAGTTAATTGCGCTAGCTTATGTTATCTTGTTATTCCTTTAAAAAAAAAATATTAACTAGGAAGGGCTCATTGAGATTTGAAATCTCTTTTTCAAAAGAGTCCTGGCCAAGAGAGGCAGCACCAAGTCGTTACACAATTAGACAGACAACATGAAAAACTGCAAGTAATCTAGTAAAAAAAACATAGAATTCACAAGAGTATAACAAAATCATAAAACAGCAAATTAAAAACATTGACAGGTTAGGGAATCAGTCTCAAAATCCTTCATCAGGATTCACAGTTGCTGCAAGGACTAGGGCAGTGTCTCAGGTTGCATAGTTTTGTTCAAGCCCAATCACACACACACACACACACACACACACACACACACACACACACACACACACACCTGATTCAACTACTCAATCAAGCACATGACCAAGGTGGGCACTTGTGCAGGACAAAAACACCCAACTTCAAGGACTGGACTATGTTATTCACTAAGATAAATCAACACCCAAAATATCTGTCTCGAAAAATAAAATACATTTTTCATTTACTGCTGTGTTGACTGTTGCGTACCTGTAGCTGCCCATCCATGACCCTGGCCATCTCTCCTGCCATGGACTCTAGCTTGTCCTGAATGGGGCCACCCATGTCAGGGGGGCCGCCCATGCTACCAGGAGATCCCCTCACGTGGTACAGGTTGGGCAGCAGCTAGATAGATGAGCAGGGTATGGAAGGAGGGGCAGACAGAGAGAAAGAAAGAGGAAGAGGCAAAAATAAAAACATTGGAGTTTGAAGCTCTTTTTGTATCCTTGTTTTTCTAAATGTTATTTAACCAGGATGTCCCATGTAGAGTTTGAGGTTAATGTTAACCCTGTCATTTTTGTCTCTCTTAGATCAAAGTTTGAAATCCACGCTCTATCACTTCTGCGTTCATACTGTATGTTCTACCGATTCTATAAGAACAATATGTCTGGTTCTCAGCTCACTCTTTTGGAGTTCCTGGCGTCCTTCATGAGGTTCTTGGCCACCTTCATGTCCTCCTGGACAACGTCGGTCTCTGTATARCTCAGAGAGTTCAGGTGGTCCTGCACCTTTACACAGATCATGTCCATCATCTGGATCAGCAGAAGGGGTCAGAGGTTATCAGAGGAGGTAATGTAATGGTTTATGGTCATTCAACACTTAAATGTATTATGTAACTTTACATTTCTCCAGTGGAAACTCAATGTACTACTAACATTTATCCAAAAAGTGCRGAGACAAATGAAAGAAATTTACAACAATAAGATGGTGGGAGCTGTACTGTTAGATTTCAGTGCAGCCTTTGATATTATTGACCATAACCTTTTGTTGAAAAAAAAACGTACGCGTTATGGCTTTTCCACCTCAGCTTTGAATACACAAAATGGTAATCTAATAGAACTCAAAGGGTTTTCTTTAATGGAAGCTTCTCTAATGTCAAACATGTAAAGTGTGGTGTACCGCAGGGCAGCTCTCCAGGCCTTCTACTCTTTTCTATTTTTACCAATGACCTGCCACTGGCATTAAAACAAAGCATGTGTGTCCATGTATGCTGATGACTTAACCATACACGCATCAGCAACCACAATTAATGAATTCACTGAAACCCTTAACAAAGAGTTTGTTTTGGAATGGGTGGCCAGTAATAAACTGGTCCTGAACATCTCTAAAACTAAGAGCATTGTATTTGGTACAAATCATTCCTTAAGTTCTAGACCTCAGCTGAATCTGGTAATGAATGGTGTGGCTGTTGAACAATTTGAGGAGACTAAATTACTTGGCATTACCTTAGATTGTAAACTGTCATGGTCAAAACATAGGTTCAATGGATGGGGAGAGGTCAGGCCGTAATAAAGAGATGCTCTGCTTTTTTGACACCACACTCCAAAAAMCAAGTTCTGCAGGCTCTAGTTTTGTCTAATTTTGATTATTGTCCAGTCGTGTGGCCCAGTGCTGCAAGGAAAGACCTAGTTAAGCTGCAGCTGGTCCAGAACAGAGCAGCACATTTTGTGCTTCATTGTAATCAGAGGGCTGATATAAATACTATGCATGCCAGTCTCTCTTGGCTAAGGGTTATGGAGAGACTAATGTTTCTTATAAAAAGTYATGCAGCCAATGTATTGAAAGTCCCAAATTGTTTGCATCGTCAACTTACACACAGCTCTGACACACACACTTATCCCACCAGACATGCCACTAGGGGTCTTTTCACAGTCCCCAAATCCAGAACAAATTCAAGAAAGCATTCAGTATTGTATAGAGCKCTTATTGCATGAAACTTCCGTCCATCTCATATTGTTCAAATACACAGCAAACCTGGTTTCAAAAAACAGATAAAGCAACACCTCGCGGCACAACGCCTCTCCCCTATTTGACCTAGATAGTTTGTGTGTATGCATTGATATGTAGGKTACGTATGCCTTTTTAAATAAAATATGTAGTTCTGTCCTTGAGCTGTTCTTGTCTATTGATGCTCTGTATTATGTTTCATGTTGTGTGGACCACAGGAAGAGTAGCTGCTGCTTTTGCAACAGCTGATGGGGATCCTAATAAAATACCAAAGTTAAATATCAAACATTTAAACAGAGGGGTCACCTGTTGTGTCGTTGTCGTGACAATGCCTTGCTGGAGCCGGTAAGCTTGCTCTTGGAGGTATTTTCGAGTCTCGTGGTTCCTTAGGAGATACTGCTCCATCTGCAGGGGAATTGATTTGTAGAGATTGATAAACAAATTAAAAATGTTTTAAAATTCATGTAGATAGAAATGTGACCATTTTTGCATTCAACACTGCTATCGATGCCTTCTTATCAATGACAATTGACATCAATCTGTCATCCGTTAATATCCACCACGCAGACAAATGTGAACATTAACCTTTAGTAGGGCGTCCTCTGTTTTCTCAGGGCTGGCCTTGAGGGCCTGGGCAGCATCGATGATGGGGATAGGCATGAAGCGAATGGTGTGGTTCCTGAAAGAAATAGAGAGGGTAACAGTACTGTATATGTAACTAAGTGTATGCCTACTCACATATCCTAACCAAAACATCCATGGGAAGATGTGCAGAGGAGTGTAGATAAATATAAATCGTGACACACACACAGATACATACTTTTCTAACGCAGCTGCCACATCCTGGAGGCCTTGTAGGCTGACATTGTTTTTGTCCCACATAACTGTCCTGTACAAATGCATAAGAGATGACTGTACAGAACAATAGAATATAGTAGAATCCATATTATGCAGTATTGGAACTTGGCACAGTTGACCTCTTCTTGAGTCTTGGCCTCTTACCGGAGCTTGGTGTTGATCTGTAGGGCCTTGGCCAGCATCTTGGCCCCCATGTCTCCCATGCCGTTGCCACTGATGTCCACCCGGCTCAGGCTGGTGTTGCTGCCCAGAGCGTTCAGCACGATGGACAGATCTCCCTTCAGCTTGGAGTCAGCCAGGGAGAGGGACGTCAGGGGCTAAGTGACAAAGAGGTTAGTTGAACAATGGTAATGAATGGTTTAGACACATTTTTATGCTAAGCTGTTATTGCTAAGCATCACCATAAGAGTCGACTCACCGATTCCTCCTCCTGTATCATGTGCACCAGGTTGTCCAGGACTTGAGACAAATTTCTGTGGGAAGACATGCACACTTCGTTACATTCCAGACAGAGAGYACGTTACAAACAGGAGGATATTAATAAGTGACAGGCTAATTAAAAAATATATCAAATTTCAATGTAAGTAAGTCTCGTACTTGGACTTAATGTTATTGAAGTTCTTGCCCAGTGAGAGGTGGCGGATGGAGCGATTTTTGGCCAGCCACACCAAGAGAGTGGTCAGGTCTGAATCCAAACCTGAGCATCACATTTAACACAATATCAAGTAAAACAATCAAGGTACACAACGTTCACAATCAATGTACATACAGTGTCTACTCAGGCCTCACCGTTGTCTGAGATGTCCAGGCTGGAGATGTTGGGAATCTCAGCTATGCAGCCCTCCAGAATCTGAGAGCCTCCAGATCTTAGCTGAAGTAAAACAAACAAAACATTAAGAGAAAGGATAGCAAGTGTATTTTGGTGCTGTATTTGATTGTCATTCAGAGTACASAAGTAAATAAAGTTAAGTAATTTTAAATCAGAATATTCAGCGCATCAGCCCAAATAAAAGGGGTGACAAGACAACATTTTATTTTTGAATTTTATTTCAGAGTAGACTTCCCCTTTAATTTCTCCCTCAGGAGATTCAGGTAACTGTGCCAGGGCCAAGGCAGTAGTTCAGCCTCTTACCTCAGAGCTGCTGAGATCCAGTGATACTTCACTGAGATTAGGATTGCAGCCAAGCCCTAGTAAAAGTGCTCTGAGGAGAAAGAAACTAATTCAAACTCAACGATTTCTTTTCTATTCAGTTAAATCATCAACGCATACTGAAATATGCAGGAATTAAATAATTGGTGTGATTAGATTGCTTTCTTGTTCACTGCAACTTTTAGTAATGTTTCTATACTACTTACTTTTTCATTTTAAAATGAAGCAAAAATAAATGTATAACATTTAAAAAAAGTAAAAAGACAAATAATTATGACATCCTGTCTAAAAGATACATCACTGACTATTTATAGACATGCACATTTTCTCCAGGAATATTCTCCAATTTTCTAGATCATATTTTCATTCTTGGTGTAATACAGTTAAATGGAGCAAATGGCATAAATGGAGCAGACTGCAAGCTCACTTGAGTGCCTCCAGGGGGAGCTTGGTTCCAGACAGGTTGACACTGCTCAGCGCCAGTGCAGTGCCAAAGAACTGCTTGAAGGAATGCGGGACATCTTTACTTCTCCTGTGGGTTAAAAAGAATGCCAACACACTTGAGTTATGTGTTCTGAAGTTCTCACTTTGACAAACTGAGCAGTATGACACATGGACATAGAAGACAACAGCAACTATTGAGTGACAGACTTATTTTAGCATAAGCAAGCCATTTTGTTGATGTATGGCTCACCTGTGAGAGAAAACACTCTTCGACATGTTGAGCACTGAGAGGTGCCTGAGAGAACCTCGTAGAAGTGAAGTGCAGACCTGGAAGACAGGTGTTGAGCATCTGAATAACATGGACTAGTCAAGTGACATCACAGCTTTTATCCAAGCTCAAAGTCTAGGGAACTACAGACTGTAATTTACGAAATGGACTGGCCATTTGCATAGCAACAAATATAACAACATCCATAAATATAACTATATAAAAAGCAAAAAAAAGATTTTTTAAATTGATAAGTGATATCAAAAACAGACAGCACGCTACTTATAAACAGTGCTCACATGATATCCAAATATAACATGTTCACTGTCATTGCATACTATAATTTGTTGTTGTACTTTTTCTCTCCGATTTTTGTGATATCCAATTGGTAGTTACAGTCTTGACCCATTGCGGCAACTCCCGTACGGACTCAGGAGAGGCGAAGGTCAAGAGCCATGAATCTTACGAAACACGACCCTGCCAAACCGCACTGCTTCTTGACACACTGCTCTCTTAACCAGGAAGCCAGTTGCACCAATGTGTCAGAGGAAAAACTGTACAACTGGCAAACAGAGTCAGCATGCATGCACCCGGCCCYCCACAAGGAGTCGCTAGAGTGCCATGGGACAAGGACATCCCGGCCAGCCAAACCCTCCACTAACCCGGACGACACTGGGCCAATTGTGCGCTGCCTCATGGGTATCCCGGTCGCAGTCAGCTACGACACAGCCTGGGATCAGACCCAGGTCTGTAGTGACGCCTCTAGCACTGCGACACAGTGCCTTAGACCACTGCGCCACTCGGGAGGCCAATTGCATATTATTACAATTAAACTAATCTACTTAATTATAGATTCGGTTTAGAATAGCTATGTAATGTGACCATAAAAAGGGTTAAAGTCCAATCATTGCCTAGCTATAGCAGTGTGAATTCTTCTTAGGATTGGATGAGGGTTCACTCACTTGGTCCAGACAGCAGTCACTGCTGGACAGATCCAGAGTTACTAGACTGTTATGTTGACCCAGGAAATTGTACAGATTCTGTGAAAAGAGTCAGAGAAATGATGAAGAAAACAACATAAAATACTGAGTACAATGAAGGGGGAATTAGGACTAGGTCTTTCACTTAAATATTTCAAAATCTATTTCACACCATTTCTGTGGCTTGTGTGAAAAATATGAAAGCCAGGACAGAACATTTAAGATTTTGATTATGTTGCCAATACAACACTGATCTAAGATCAGTTCTGGACTCCCTCCCCTTATGATTCAGAGTGGCGTGTTAGCTGATCCTAGATCTGTGCCTAGCAACTTCTACCAGGAGATGTACACACTGAGAGGTCGTCTCCTCGGAGTGAGTTCCCACAGAGGTCCAGGTGTGTGAGGGTAGTGGGGACAGCAGGGTTGGCACTCAGCCCCTGGGCAAGACTGTTAACCCCTGACAACACATACASAGGAAGTTCAGAGGAAATGACATAACACATGATATTTGTCCAGGAAATTGGTTATGAATTTCAATACCCTTTTGCGATATGGAGGTCTTTGAAAGGTTCAAATGCTTGAGACCCATTGGGAGTTTGGCTAGCTGTGCACTGAGAGCAGATACGCCTAGAAAAAAATAAAGTGCATTACAAACTTATGAACAGACTTAAACCTCTCATGAACTTGAAGCTTTGAGACACACGTTTGGCCATTGAGACGATCCATGCCAATGTAGGACAGAATACTAGAAAATAGAATTCTAGATCTGTGCAGTATCCTATATATCTAAAATCATTGAATATCACTGAATATCATTAAAAAAATGAAATTAGGGGAGTTTGTTGTACCCTTGTCCTCCAGGGAGTTGTTTGTGAYGTTGAGGGTGTGAAGTGCAGAGGCAGGGTTGCAGGTCAGAGCGTTGGCTAGCTTCTGCGCGAAATCACTGAAAATATCAAGAAAGGACAAGGCTCTATATAATCCAAAAACATTCCTCACCCCAGGACAACGGTGCCTATCTGGGAGAATAAAGAAAAACATGCTTAAGTGTCGGCATGAATTGCCTTAATCAGAGCCTATTGTTTGTTTGTCCAGTCAATAAATGGATCAGATTGACGCAGAAACAGAGAGCTCTTTATTCTCCCGGATAGTCACCAGTTGAAGTATCCAGGGGAAAGGAGTGTTTTGGGGATTTTCAATCCCCTCAGTCGAGCACCTGATTCCCCTTTTTCGTTTGGGCTGGGCTGAAGCTCAATTGGGTATACTTTTTCCCACAGCGCTACATAAGTTCTCAGGATTTTCTACATCAAGTATATTTCTGATAATAGTGAGTCATGGGTGTAACTAGTGTGTGAGCTTGCTCCCTTAGCTTCCTACTGAACAGCATGCATGGAAGGTGGCTGCGTTCGAGAGCGTGATTCATTCTGAAACTGTGTGTGTGCGTTTTGTTTGCACCAGCATCTGTGTGTGTGTTGGATAAAATAAAGCCAGTATAGCTTATTACCAGTGCTTAGTGCTCACCTTCTGAGACCTGCATTCTCTAAAACCAGCTCCTCTAAGCGACTGGAGCGGGCCACAACTCGCAGAATTTGTTCACACACATCTGTGGACTGCAAGCAAACACTTTAGTGTGAAAAGCAGCAAGCTCAGGCTTGTGTAAACACAGATGCATAACTTACTGTACAAAAATGTAAAACCTTTAATTAAATGCATAAACACACACAAGAACGCAAACACACACAATAACGCAAACACACACAATAACGCAAACACACACAAGGACACATTCACCAAAACACACACACACTGTGCGAGCAAACACACAAACACACACACCTCCTATGACTAAGTATCAGCAGCAGGTCACACCATCCCTGACTAATAAGCGCTTGTTGACATCTCATCCTCATGCCTCCTCTCTGCCTGCCACCACCAGAACACACACTCCTTTATACACACACAGCTGTCCTCTTCCTGCTGTGGACAGTGTGCCCTTTACAACGCGTGTTTAGCCACTCTCAGAGGATAGTGGAAGTTATATAATAAAGAATGGTTTCAATACAAAATAAGCACTTAATGAAAGTCTTACAATGCATTTTAACTGCATCCTAAATTAGTGCTGAGCTATTAGTGTTTGAGGTCATTTCGGTATGATTATTAAACATTTAGGGGTTTCGATTTCAATCATTTTTAAAAACATTAGACGCACTACAGTATGCTTTATGTCGGTTGAATGCTGTAACACAGAATAAAACAATTGATAAAAGTCCCATGATGGTAGTGACTGCCCATTATTGCTTATCACTTATTAACCATCATTTATCACTTTACTTTAATAAAATGTTTAATTTGTTGTGTATATTACATTTGTTTTATTTGATGACTTATTTAATTACAAGTCATCTCATTTCTATGCTGTCTGACAAAAATCCCTATTTTAGTAGTTCTTCAAAAATGAAAAAAAAAAAAATGCAACATGTAAAGTGTTGGTCACATGTTTCATGAGCTGAAATTAAAAGATTCACAACATTTTCAATACGCACCAAAAGCTGAGTTCTTTCATATTTTGTGCAAAATTTGTTTACATCCTTGTTAGTGAGCATTTCTCCTTTGCCAAGATAATCCATCCACCTGACAGGTGTGGCATATCAAGAAGCTGATTAAACAGCATGATCATTACACAGGTTGCACCATCTGCTGGAGATAATAAAAGGCCACTCCAAAATGTGCAGTTTTGCCACTTCTATGACTGCTGAATACAAACTATCAATCACTGAGATCATGTATTTTCCGGTAGAGATCCCTTTTGAAGCAACCATTTCTCTATTCTTCTGTTTCTTCTCCATGTCTACCCCATACTAACCTAACATAGCAGGCGTAAAAGAAACCCCAAACAACCCCTCACAGACCAGAGTAGTTAATTATGACGTTTTCTGTGCCAAACTATGTAGAATATTGGCCTGTTAAAAACTACAACTCCCTTCTACATCGCACAGTTCGGGCTTGATCTGATTTATCTCTAGAGAAACTTTTCAAAAAACCCAGAACAAAATGGAATTCAAATAATTGAACCGACGTTGGTCAATTAGTTAAAAAAAATTATAATAACCGAAARTTCAGTTAAATCGCCCAGCACTAATCATAATGCATATACCTACATTACAGGCTTAATGTAAAGTGTTACCACAATTAATTTAACTTCCACCTCTCTTCAAGAGTGGCATGATGCTCGTTTCTCCAATTTATTTACTTCGGTTGAACTGTAAGATMTTTTCCCTTCATAAGTGTAACAGAACATGGAAAATGGTCACCAGCAGAGTTCAGAATGAAATGTACCAGTTTGTAGTCCTTTGT
Source organism: Salvelinus sp. IW2-2015 (assembly GCF_002910315.2). Classification (NCBI taxonomy): domain Eukaryota; kingdom Metazoa; phylum Chordata; class Actinopteri; order Salmoniformes; family Salmonidae; genus Salvelinus; species Salvelinus sp. IW2-2015. Next base: position 17,077,381 of record NC_036869.1, read on the forward strand.
GGAGAGCTTGGTGAACCATTGGTTATACTCTAGGACCACAATGATGGCCACCAAATCTCTGGAGGAGAAGTAAATAGCATTGATTATCAAAAACAGAATGGTATAAAAGACACGGTTGTTCACGCAATGTGTACATTTGACAGCAGTGAAATAAGGAAGTGAAGTTACCGGTTATCAAGATGTACAAAATCCTGCAGGTTCAGTTCTCTGGTGTCCTGGGTCTGATAGATTGTGTCCACATCCTGTTGGGCAACATGGAGAGACGTGACCAAGATGGGAATAACTCAAACAATGGCAAAATTTYCACTGATATAGCTAAAACAACCCAKAGGATGTAAAGCCAGGTCAGCATACATGTATTTCAAGAAAGACAATGTTAGAAACTTTATCACAGATGCCTATCTACATGAACAGGATATTCAGGCTACTGGACCTCCATAAACTGCCCCCGTTACACTATGATCAATTAGCAATATTAAATGAAACGGAAGGAGACAAATCTACTAACCCACTGCACCTCCTCTCTGAATGGCAGACCCAGCTGGTCACAGAGACACCAGTACATGTGGGAGAAACCACCTACGAGAGAATGAGGGAGGTGAATACAGAAAGTCAACTATGTTATAGTTGGGATTTTTGTGAAATATGTTCTATAATATAACGTTACCACATGGCCCTAGGTCTGTGGTGGCCTGGTCCTCCCAGAGAGACTGTAGGACGGCCGTCCTCTCAGGAGGCTTCAGGGTCAACTTCTTCATTGCCTTCCTTTCACAGTACAGGGGACACACCACAAACTGTCACTATCATGTCAGCCCAGAGGACAAAACACACACTGTCACTTTATCATGTCGGACATGAGTAAAGTGAGAGTGGGTGACAGTCTGACTGAGGAAGTGAATGAGCACACAAGCGAGTGAATGAGCACACAAGCGAGTGAATGAGTGACTCACTAATGTGAGTGCTTGTATGAGTAAAAGAATAATGAAGTGACAATAAAGAAAGTAACAAAAGAGAGTGACAAAGTAGAGGGGACCTACGCTGGGGAGAGGCCTGGACAGATTCTGTGTAGACAGCTCCCAATGTGGGCCACCACCTCATCCACATCCTCCACAGAGCCAAGCTTCAGGGACAGCTGGCCTCGGTCATACTCCAACAACAACTGTAGGGGGCGCAACACAGTCAACTGATACTGTCTGTAACATGTTTGGTTTCAACAGAGGTTTAATGTTTAAAGCCAGGACTATCTTACCTGAGTGGGCTTGTTACTAGTGATCCCCTCTATATCTAGGTAATTGAAGGTCTGTTCAATCTGAAACCACACAACAAAAATTTCACTATACTCTAAAAATTAAAAAGGTATGGAATCAAAATGTTGGAAAACATATTGATAAAATAAAAAACATGTGAGGCACACAAGGACATATGTCCACTTTCTCTTTCACAGCTATAAAGGCCAACACAGACAAAAACAGACACACATAAACAGGCACTGAGATACACAACATGACCAAAAGTATGTGGACATCTCATTCCAAAGTCATGGCCATTAATATGGAGTTGGTCCCCCCTCTGCTGCTATAACAGACTCCACTCTTCTGGGAAGGCTTTCCACTAGATGGAACAATGGAAGCAAGTCCCCGCAGCATTTAGCCAGAAGAGCATTACTGAGGTCGGGCACTGATGTCGGGTGATTAGGCCTGGCTCACAGTCAGTATTCAAATTCATCCCAAAGGGGTTCGATGGCCTTGAGGTCAGGGCTCTGTGCAGGCCAGTCACGTTCTTCTACACTGATCTCGACAAACCATTTCTGTATGTACCTCGGCTTTGTGCACGGGGGCATTGTCATGCTGAAACAGGAAKGGGCGTTCCCCAAGCTACAAAGTGGGAAGCACAGAATCGTCTAGAATGTATTTTATGCTGTAGCATTAAGATTTCCCTTCACTGGAACTAGGTGGCCTACTCCGAACCATGAAAAACAGCCCCAGACCATTATTTCTCCTCCACCAAACTTTACAGTTGGCACTATGCATTGGGGCAGATTCTCCTGGCATCGGCCAAACCCAGATTCGTCCGTCGGACTGCCAGATGGTGAAGCATGATTCATCCCTCCAGAGAACACGTTCCCACTGTTACAGAGTCCAATGGCAGCGAGCATTACACCACTCGAGCCATCGCCTGGCATTGCGATCTTAGGCTTGTGCGTGGCTGCTCGGCCWTGGAAACCCATTTCATGAAGCTCCCGACGAACAGTTCTTGTGCTGACGTTGCTTCCAGAGGCAGTTAGGAACTCATCCTAGGACGGTGTCAAGTTGAAAGTCACTGAGCACTTCAGTAAGACTATTCTACTGCCAGTGTTTGTCTATGGAGATTGCATGGCTGTGTGCTCAATTTTATACACGTCAGCAATGGGAGTGGATGAAATAGCCAAATCCACTCATTTGAATGTGTCCACATACTTTTGTATATATAGTGTAGATAGACTAACCCCCCCACCCACCCACACACACACACAACTGGCAGGATGACAGGGGAGAGAGAGAGTGGATGAAGTCAAACTAATCCAGAGCTGCTATCTTTCTGACACTAGAGGCCCACGCTGAAGGAGGAAAGAAAAATCTCCCCCTCCAGCTGTTAAATCCCTCCAATGTCTTTGCTCGGCACACAAAACTCCAAGGGCAAGATTTACTCCCAGGAACAACTGAGCCTCTGTCGTACACAGAGCGTATAATAATCCAAACACCATCATACAATGACTTCTTTCCAGGGTACAGGAAAACTAAATGCTAAAACTTTAGCCTGCAGCTATAATGCTTTATGTATAACTTGTAATAAGCATGTAGCCTAGTGTTACCAAAACTCACCTCCTCAGGGTTTCCAGAGGATATGAGTAGAAGACTAAAATAACCCGAAAGAGGAATTAGCATGAATACTTGTAAGGCTCTGCAAATAGTGTAACTTTTATTTTTTTTAAGTGCATGGGTTTTAATGACTAGCAATTGAAGTACAGTAGCTTCAGAAAGTATTCACACCCCTTGATTTTTTCCACATTTTGTTGTTACACTGCCTGAATTGAAAATTGATTACATTTAGATTTGTCAATGGCCTACATACACAATAATACCCCATCATTTTAAAGTGGAATGATGTTTTTAGAAATTGTTACAAATTAATTAAAAATGAAAAGCTGAAAAGTATTGAGTCAGTAAGTACTCAACCCTTTTGTTATGGCAAGCCTAAATAAGTTCAGGAGTAAACATTTGCTCAACTAGTCACATAAGATGCATGGAGTCACGGTGTGCAATAATAGTGTTTTACAAAAATGTTGAATGACTACATAATCTCTGTACCCCACACATACAGTTGATTGTAAGGTCCCTCAGTCAAGCAGTGAATTTCAAACACAGATTCAACCACAAAGACCAGGGAGCTTTTCCAATCCCTCAAAGAAGAGCACCTATTGGTAGATTGAAAAAAAAAAAAAAGACTATGGTGAAGTTATTAATTACACTTTGGATGGTGTATCAATACACCCAGTCTCAAAGATACAGGCGACCTTCCAAACTCAGTTGCCCGGGAGGAAGGAAACTGCTCCGGGATTCCACCATGAGGCTAATGATGACTTAYAAACAGTTAGTTTAAGAGCTGTGATAGGAGAAAACTGAGCATGGATCACAACATTGTAGCTACTCCACAATACTAACCTAATTGACATAGTGAAAAGAAAGATGTCTGTACAGCAGTGGTCTCCAAAACATTTCTACTTGATCGCAAAACATTTCTGTAAAAAACCTAATGATAAAGCCTTGCGTTCCCATATCTAGCGCTGCTGCCGGTAGGTGCACCCGATTCATATGCCCTGCACGCCAGATAGAAGAAGTGTTCCAATTTTTAACCATTTCATGTGTCTGAATGGTCTTTCCAGCTTGGCCCGGAGAGCAAATCAAGTGCACTATCAGCCTACCGCTGGCCAATCGGATGGCTCAGATTACTGTGTATGCAGTAACGTAGCAGGCGTAAAAGAAAGCTACAGCAAAGTTGAAGCTGTTCATCAGAGTAACAACATGAATTTGTGCATGAGGCAGAAATAAAGRGGGGGCGACTCGAGCTTCGCCATCAGCTGGAAGACGGTGTCCCTTTTTGGTCAGCGGGGGAAAGGGATCGACGGGACGTTGAGAGGCCCTCAGTCTGCTGCTCTCGCCCMCCGCTGAGACTGAACATCGGATGCAGGCGCCAGTAGCCCAGTAAAATAAAAAGCGAATTATTTAAATGCATATTCACTCAGCTGTGTCTTGCAAGTAATACAACAACTGATCTATTACCAGTGTGGTCATAGCCTACACCTAAATATATATGTTTTAAATGGCCTGAACAACAATGAATTGGCACGGCATGTCATGCAAAGCTAATATGCGGTGATAATGTATTGGTCCTATAGCCCACTGCACAAACCTCATTGCTACAGTACTGTTTTTAATAGGTTGCATAGGCTTACGCTTTTTAAGTCATGCTCAAAAAAAAAATCTGAGTGGTAGATCTTGGCTTGCATTTTGATCAGAAAGTGATCTTGACTCAGAAAAGGTTGGTGACCACTACCGTACAGAATACAAATAAATATGTGGCAAAAGAATTGACTTTATGTCCTGAATACAAAGTGTTATGTTTGAGTCAAATCCAACACTTCACTGAGTACCACTTCATATTTTCAYACATGGTGGTGGCTGCATCATGTTATGGGGTATGCTTGTCATCGACAAGGACTAGGGATTTTTTTAATGATAAAAATAAATGGAAGAGAGCTAAGCACAGGCAAAATCAAAGAGGAATCAAAGAGTCTGCTTTCCAACAGACACTGGGAGACAAATTCACCTTTCAGCAGGTCAAAAACAGTACTGCTTACCAAGATTACATGGAATGTTCCCGAGTGGCCTAGTTACAGTTTGGATTTAAACGGCTTGAAAATCTACGGCAAGACTTGAAAATGGCTGTCTAGTAATGATCAACAAGTAACTTGACAGAGCTTGAAGAATTTTTGTACAAAGCTCTTAGAGACTTACCCAGAAAGACTCACAGCTGTAATTGCTGCCAAAGGTGATTCTAACATGTATTGACTCAGGGGTTTGAATACTTATCTAATCAAAATAGTYTTTTATTTTTCATAAATTCTTTACAAATGTTAGAATTTTTCATCCACTTTCACATTACTGAGAATTTTGTGTAGATCATTGACAAAAAACTGTTTAAATCCCACTTTGCACACAACAAAATGTGGGAAAAGTCAAGGGGTGTGAATACTTTCTGAAGGCACTGTATTTGTAATTCACCACATTCATGAAATGCACAGTCCAAAGATTGCAGTGAAGAAGTTGCAGTTACTGGTATTCGTTAACCAGTACATTACCGCCTGGCACAAGTGAGCAGGTCCCACCATATGCCATGACATCTGATATGTTTACCCACAATGCAGCTGTGAACACAGCCTGTGGGAAAGAAAAACAGTCAATGCTTTCTGAAAAACCTAAAACCTTAAAAGGGAGAGAGAGTCAAAAAAGTTAAACAGAAATAGGGGAGAGATCTGCAGAGACTTGCTCCTTGGGCCAGCAACTGTACCAGAGGGAATTCCAGGAGTGCTCCTCCAAAACAAGCAGGAGCATGCTCGGAGATAGACTAACCAAACATTCCCAAGGAGYACCATCTGGGATGACTGGGGGCGGGAGGAAGACAGTCAGTCTAATTGAATTTCCTCAATTCATCCAGACAGAAGTCATCCCACTCACTCAAATCTCTACGTGTCGTAATGGAGTGAATTCCCTGTCTGTCATCATTACATAGTACATAAAAAAGGGAGTTGCAGCGATTTCAACTTCACAAGAACTTAATTGGGCTTGAGTAATATTGATGTTAACTCCCGTAGCACTATGCACAAATGTAGCACCATGCAGTACACTAGTAAACTAATGTTTAAGCTTCTGTGGGACGCAGCTATTTGAGACATAGGAAGATCAGGATATACAGTAACACACATTCAAACACTCAGTGTCTCACATGTGCATGTATGCAGTCTCACCTCGCACACACTTCTCCTTACCTTGGTGGGGACCCTTGCAGTAAGCAGAAAGACCCGATGGGATGCCAAAGCCTGTAAGAGAGCGAGACAGATCAGAGAGACGTAACGGAAGTCAACAACTGTACAACTAGAACTGGACAGAGTTACAGTACTAAGCCTTTCCACCAGCGGTTTGCAGCTGTTATTGTCTAGAAAAAATGTAAATATCAACTGTAGAGCCAAGTGAAAGAGACCTGGAGTTGGGACATATGTAAAGAACATGGTCTCGTTTTTACTATAGTTTCTGTGTGTTAAACCCTTTATTCTTAAAAACACTGGAGCAAACTCAATTGAAATCACACTGTGGTAGCTAACTCATTTCTAGAGACATGCAAAAGTATCTTGCTACAGGTGAATACACAGTTATAGTCAAAAGGAGAAAGAGAGAACTGTCTGTGGATCAGATAGCTGTGGTATGTGGGTTTTTGGAGTGAAGTCACTCAAGGCCAAATATGAGCATTGATAGTGGCTTAGTGAGCCAATGGCTGGGTGAAGCAYGAGACCCCGCCCCTCTCTGCTCTGGACAACCTGTTTCAGATTTGTATTTTATTTTCAAGTATCTCAGGTGTAAAAAGAGGGGGAGGGGTATTGCATGTTCACACACACACACTAATCATGCAGACACACACATACATTTCACAATCCCATAATAATTCTTACAGGTAAGACCCACTTTTCCATTGTGTCTTAAAAGATAAAAGACAGCTCAACCAAATGTTGACCACTGAGTTTGGCAGAAGAATTTACAGTCCCAATTCTAGCAAGGCCTAGGAATGTGCCAATGTGGTGGGCTATGTTAATCAGTGTCTGATGCGCTCAGTCAGTGTCCTGTGGGGAAGTGGTGTCAAGTCAAGACAGTGAACATACATGCCACCAAATTGTGGAACTTTACAAAGAAAATAAGCCCCCAGAGCCTACACCGTGTCCAATAGGCCCCCAGAGCCTACACCGTGTCCAATGGGCCCCCAGAGCCTACACCGTGTCCAATGGGCCCCCAGAACCTACAATGGGCCCATTTCACACTAAACTCTAAGGAAGAACAACTTTCTAGAAAATGATATGCCTTCAAATGTGAAAATGGTATAGAGTTTCATGAGTTGAGGATGCGTATTTAGAGTAACGAGTCAGTTATATCCTCATTATACTATGCGTTTAAAATCAGTTGCCAACATTTGTCCTTTTTATGAACTAAGAAACACATAGGCGTTTCAGAGTATCTCCCAAAGCTAGTCAGCTGCACATGTTCTACAATTAAAACAGAACCTTGTTTTTGTCTGTTAACTCGAGGGTGGTGCAGCAAACATTAGCATGCCAAGAGTGTCCAAGAAACTTAGTTTTTTAAATCCACACTTATACGTTGTCTGCTGAGTAACACACACTGGGGGTTTAGAGACATGCAGTTACATGAAACAAGATAGGCCCATATCCAATAGTAGGCCTACTCCCACACCACTTTATCCATTGTTCTTCCTCTTACACAATAATACAGAGACTAAGGGCTCAAATGTATTTTGAAAGTTGGGTCTGATGCTTTTCATGTCTTTGCTGGCCCACGGCTTAGAGGAAAGGGTTAAAGGATGATGAAGTTGCTAAGTATGAGGTGAGACTGAATAGTGTCTGTATACAGGGCTGTGTTCATAAGGGCATGCAATGGAAAACGTTTTACAACGGAAAATGAAAACGAGTGTTTCTTATTCTGTAAGTGTTCTTGGGTATTTTGAAAGGRGCAAATAAAATGTATTAGTCTGTTTTCTTCCATTCGATGCCTAATGAACACGGCCCAGGGCTTAGGGTTAAAGYAGATCAGCTTGCAACACCTTATAAAGAATTTTGTTTGGAAAGAGGCCGAAGCATCTCTGGTCTTCCTTAGGTTTGATGGAGGCAACTGATATTCCAGTTGAAACACAATACATTTTGGCGCTCTTTTGAAAGTGCTCTGAAGTTGCTAACAAAAATTTGACAGTTGTGGAGGTTCATCCTGTAACATTTAAAATGTAACATTTAACCATCAAAATCCAATATTCTGCATACAAAGTAACAAGAATATTACGCCGCAGACAAAATTCTTTCTCAGTCTGTCAAGTCCACAGAAAGTGGTGAGGTTGTGTTTCAAACGTTCTATGGTCAAACAGTCGACTGCAGGCCTGCTGTTATGTGAATGAGGCACAGGAACAAGGTTTTGCTGAGAAACATGTAAACCTTGAGAGAATGAGGAAAATTACAAACACTGGGGTGCTCAGAAAGACAAGTTGATGTTCTCCTACATAGAAGGGTTGTGTTGTGTCTACACATTTAACGCTACATTTAGAGAACTGCACAATGAGAAACCAATTATAATGGGGGCCTAGAATGCAGGCCTGATGTCTTACCAGAACTCGGTTCTCCAGTTTGTCACCTTTGACCTCCAGTTTCAACCTCTTCTTCAGGGTGAGCTTGATCTTCCTTCCCACGGCATCTCTCAGACTCTCTAGGAGGAACAATTGGAAGATTGATACGATCATGCTATCGTTTCCTCTACTGCATGTTCAGGGCTAGGCTTATTGGAGGCCTTTATAAAATCCAAAATAACTCATGCTTGGCCTGGGAAATCATGAATAACAGAAGCAGAAATGCTTTTTGATAGGAAAACAACCCAACTTAGGATTCACTTTGCCTGCATTGAGCAGTTTTTTAACAGTTGTATCAACAGTGGACCTAATGTCAGTTTCATAACCACTACACTCAAAAAGAAACTCATAAGTATTGAAAATACCACACAGTCCATAGACAGTGGGTTTCCCCCAGGCCATAGGGCAGTGGTAGGGAGGTTAGTAATTCAACATTGGTGCACTTTTTTCTCCCACATAATAGCAGTCAGAGTAATATTATTGCTTAATTTTGTACCAAACACAGCTTTAACCAGCATCAGCCTCTTACAGGTTTCATGATTCCGTTGTCAAATTTATATTAAGAGGGAAGCCAGATGCCAACCAGGAAACCAGCTGAGTGAGGGACTGATCTGRTTTGGTGAGGCACCTCAAATTTTTTGTAGTCTTGTTTTTCTTCAGGGAATCCTGGCAAGAGTGGGGGAAACTCTTGATTACATCACTCTCTGGACATGAGGTCATCAACTCAGATCAGAAAATTTACAGACAGGGAGATTTCCAAACATGTCCCAGACTGCCATTTTTGGACATCTATTTATGTATCCAGTTCTCTGAAAGGAATGTCTGAAAACAGTTTTTGCAGTTGTTTTCGTGATGGTTCCATAACTTGATCAGTGTCCATTCTCAAAAGAAAAATGTAACATTTTGAAAGAACTGTGAGGAAAACTGAGGAAGAAATCTCATATGGCTGTCTGGGCTTGTTGTATGTCCTGTGCTTTGCGTAGTATGACAATGGTTTATCCATACATTGGTCTATCCTAGAGGAGGCATGCGTCATGGTGTCATCACACTCTGGGGGAATTTCTCAAGAGAAGAGAAGAACAGCTCCAGTTCTTCTCTCCAACTGTGTGTACAAATGTATGTGGCAATCAGGTGGAGCTCGAAAACTTGAGAAACAGCTGACATATCATGTTTATCCCCCATAGTCGTTACGCAATTTAAAATGAACAATTTCAATGCAAGAGTAGTAACGTTCATTTTAGGCCAAATAAATTACATTACTGTTAAAGTTTCTTACCCAGTAGTTCGTTAGGAAAACCCGTATCTTCTTCAGACATGTTTAAGAATTAGGAGAGTTGTGTGGAGTTAAAAAAGCACAACGACAAAGARTTGTGCGACATGGATTAAAATGTAAAGTTATCCACCGATGAGTAGCCTAGTCCAGTTTCTTGAGTACCTGGGGTCGTTTTTGCTTACTTTCTCCATTCATCCTCGAGTGCGTCAGAGCAATGTACCTTTTGGAGCTCGAGAAACAAAATTAACGAATAAAATGACATGAGAAAATTGAAGACAACGTTATGCTTGGACTAGCCTACTCTGCGAGTCTGTTGCAAAAAATAATCACATACTTTCAGTCAACTCGTGAATGATCCCTCCCTCCTCAACAAAAGGTAGGCTACTCACCGAAGTCAAGTAGGGAAAATGTGACACCTGGTGGCAGGGCCGGCCCGCTCATTAGGCAGGAGGAGGCTGCCTATGACGGCAGATTGACGAGGGCGGCATTTTCTGAGCTAACTTACTGTCGAAGGCGCACCTCCAACAACACAAAACCTCACATAATGCTGCCCCAAAACAATGACAATTTCTCTCTCAACTATTGGCATATGGGCTTTTTAGGTGACTGCTGAMGCCGCCCTGTGATAAGCTTTGTCAAAGGCAGGGATGCAAAATATTTATATTGTCCATTCCCAGCGCGCCTCTCCAGGGTGCTGTTGGAGAGATGAATCGCTGCGGCACTCCACCAACATTATGTCAAAAAAAATCCTCCAACATAAATCATGTAGTAGAAATAGTATGTGGCCTTTTCTGTAGCCTACAAGCTGGATATAAAATGTAAGACAGTGTAATGAGATGGAAAGTTTTTACATCGTGCATGTTTCTCCGATCAAATAGCCTAACCTAAATGGCGCCCAATCAAATTAAAAATGCGCCGACATGTTAACAAACCAAATATCCTAAAAACAGGACAGGTCAAAGTAAAATGGACAATATGGAATGGACAATCAGGCTACACCTGCTATCCAGGAGTTTAATCCAGTGGGATAAATTGTCATGATCAGTATTTCAAATTTGTATCCTGATCATAACGAAAAATAAAATGCTTCTGCATTTCCCGCTGTGTAAATGCATTGCAAATAGGCTCAGGATAACTCCTGATAAAYTTGGGTAGCTGATATTCTGAGTTTAAATAGACAAATGTATTAGACTACACTGGGCGCTGCTCTATGTGACTCCCAATCACAGCCAGATGTGATACAGCCTGGAATCAAACCAGGGACTGTAGTGATGCCTCTTGCACTGAGATGCAGTGCCTTAGACCACTGCACAACTCGGGAGCCCACATGGATGGGCATTCATAAAATTACATTTCAGGTGACACTATAGGCTATACTTCAGTAAGCACGGGACGACGCTGACGCCTTTTGGACATCTTTTTTTGGTGCAGATGTGGCCGATGTGAAATGGCTAGCTAGTTAGCGGTGGTGCGCGCTAATAGTGTTTCAATCGGTGACGTCACTCGCTCTGAGACCTAGAAGTAGTTGTTCCCCTTGCTCTGCAATGACCGTGGCTTTTGTGGCGCGATGGGTAGTGATGCTTCGTGAGTGACTGTGGTTGATGTGTGCAGAGGGTCCCTGGTTCGAGGCGAGGAGAGGGACGGAAGCTATACTGTTACACATGTTTAGTTCAGATATTGACCAGTCTGGACCAGCCTTGATTTGGCCAAAACATATGTCTAGAAATGATATAGTTTCAACTTTAATTCAAGAGCCTAAAATGAACCTGATTTCAACGTCTGGAAAATAAGTATTTTAGACGTCTTTTCAACGTCATTTTGCTTACTGGGACTTCTTGTAGGGGCAGCATTTTTTGTTGTTGTCTAGCCTAGGGTGGCAGAATGGCCAGGTCCTGCCTGGTGGCATTATGCAACATCTTTCTGACTCTGTGCAGGTAAAGAACCTCCAAAGAGTAGGCCTAGGCTACCATAAGTACAGCAAAGTCGTTACAGTAGGTTAATACAACTGCTGAACAACTACTTCAACAACTTCAATTAATGGTTTCCTAAGTTTAGTTATTAAGCAGGTAATAATTCTCAAAACACAATATGTATATCATATGCAGCCAACATTTTAATGCGTCTTCGAAGTTGTAGGCTACAGTTGCTGACTATAGCTAAACAGAACGTTTGCCTCTTGGAGTGCTTTGAGCCAAAACTATTATAACCATACAACATTCAAGACAAATTTTTGACATAAGTAAATACAGTAAATACACTTCCATAGTGTATCTAAAGGAAGGTCCTTGGGGGATTCCATGCCAGCGTAGCCCGAATATATATTTTTTATATCTGTCAATTCTCACATAGAAACTTCATTAGGAGGAAGGATGTTTGACATGCTTTTTACCTTTGTATCACAAACCATTTTTGAGAAAAACATGATAAACGCTGACCCTCAACATTCCTTGTTCACCAATGACTGCATGGCCGCGCATGACTTTAACACCATCATTAAGTTTACTGACAACACGACGGTGGTAGGCCTGATCACTGACGACGATGAGGCAGCCTATAGGGAGGAAGTCAGTGACCTGGCAGTGTGGTGCTAGGACAACAACCTCTCCCTCAACGTCAGCAAGACAACGGAGCTGATCGTAGACTATAGAAAACAGAGGGGCGTGCATGCCCCCATCCACATTTATGCGGATGTAGTGGAGTGGGTTGAGAGCTTTAAGTGCCTCGGTGTCCACATCACAAGCGGTACCGACGAACCAAGTATGGAACCAGCAGGACCCTGAACAGCTTCTACCCCCAAGCCATAAGACTGCTAAATAGTTAACCAGAAAGCWACCCGGACTATCTGCATTGACCCTTTTTGCAATAACTKTTTTGGCTCATCACWTACGCTGCTACTGTTTATTATCTATCCTGTTGCCTAGTCACTTTACCACTACCTATATATACATACAGTATCTACCTGAATTACAGTGGCAAGAAAAAGTATGTGAACCCTTCGGAATTACCTGGATTTCTGCATAAATTCGTCATAAAATTTGATCTGATCTTCATCTAAGTCACAACAATAGACAAACATAGTGTGCTTAAACTAATTATTGTATTTTTCTTGTTTATATTGAATACGTCATTTAAACATTCACAGTGTAAGTTGGAAAAAGTATGTGAACCCCAAGGCTAATGACTTCTCCAAAAGCTAATTGGAGTCAGGAGTCAGTTAACCTGGAATCCAATCAATGAGATGAGATTGGAGCTGTTGGTTAGAGCTGCCTTGTCCTATAAAAAACACTAACAAAATTAGAGTTTGCTATTCACAAGAAGCATTGCCTGATGTGAACCATGCCTCGAACAAAAGAGATCTCAGAAGACCTAAGATTAAGAATTGTTGACTTGCATAAAGCTAGAAAGGGTTACAAAAGTATCTCTAAAAGCCTTGATGTTCATCAGTAAGACAAATTGCCTATAAATGGAGAAAGTTCAGCACTGTTGCTACTCTCCTTAGCAGTGGCCGTCCTGCAAAGATGACTGCAGGAGCACAGCGCAGAAGGCTCAATGAGGTTAAGAAGAATCCTAGGGTGTCAGRTAAAGACTTACAGAAATCTCTGGAACAAGCTAACATCTCCGTTGACGAGTCTACAATACGTAAAACACTAAACAAGAATGGTGTTCATGGGAGGACACAATGGAAGAAGCCACGGCTGTCCAAAACAAACATTGCTGCATGTCTGAAGTTTGCAAAAGTGCTCCTGGATGTTCCACAGCACTACTTGCAAAATATTCTGTGGACAGATGAAACTACAGTTTTTTAATTATTTAACCAGGCAGGTCAGTTAAGAACAAATTCTTATTTACAATGACGGCCTAGGAACAGTGGGTTAAGTGCCTTGTTCAGGGGCAGAACGACAGATTTTTACCTTGTCAGCTCTGGGATTCAATCTAGCAACCTTTCAGTTACTGGCCCAACGCTCTAACCACTAGGCTACCTGCCACCCCAGTTGAGTTGTTTGGAAGGAACACACAACACTATGTGTGGAGAAAAAAAGGCACAGCACACCAACATCAAAACCTCATCCCAACTGTAAAGTATGGTGGAGGGAGCATCATGGTTTGGGGCTGCTTTTCTGCCTCAGGGCCTGAACAGCTTGCTATCATTGACAGAAAAATGTATTCCCAAGTTTATCAAGATATTTTGCAGGAGAATGTTAGGCTGTCTGTCCGCCAATTGAAGCTCAACAGAAGTTGGGTGATGCAACAGGACAAAGACCCAAAACACAGAACTAAATCAACAACAGAATGGCTTCAACAGAAGAAAATACGCCTTCTGGAGTGGGCCAGACAGAGTCCTGACCTCAACCCGATTGAGATGCTGTGGTGTGACCTCAAGAGAGCGGTTCACACCAGACATCCCAATAATATAACTGAACTGAAACAGTTTTGTAAAGAGGAATGGTCCAAAATTCCTCCTGACCGTTGTGCAGGTCTGATCTGTAACTACAGAAAACGTTTGGTTGAGATTATTGCTGCCAAAGGATGGTCAACCAGTTATTAAATCAAGGGTTGACATACTTTTCCCACCCTGCACTGTGAATGTTTACATGGTGTGTTCAATAAAGATATGAAAACATTTAATTGTTTGTGTGTTATTAGTTTAAGCACACTGTGTTTGTCTATTGTTGTGACCTAGATGAAGGCCATATCTAAATTTRATGATCAATTTATMRAGAAATCCAGGTATTTCCAAAGGGTTCACATACTTTTTCTTGCCACTGTACAGTACCTTGTACTCCTGCACATCGACTCGGTACTGGTACCATGTGTATATAGCCAAGTTAACATTACTCATTGTGTATTTATGCCTTGTGTACATTTTTTCTATGATTWCTCTTTTTTTCTCRRTGCGTTGTTGGGAAGGCCACACAGGTTAGCATTTCACTGTTAGTCTACACCTGTTGCTTATGAAGCATGTAACAAATAACATTTGATTTTGATTCATGTAAGTGGCCATTTTAGGCCCTTTTTAGACTTACAATGCATTCTGAAAGTATTCAGACCAGTTGACTTTTTCCACATTTTGTTATGTTACAGCTTTAAATCCGAAGAACACAGTGGCCTCCATCATTCTTAAATGGAAGAAGTTTGGAACCACCAAGACTCTTCCTAGAGCTGGCCAAACTTAGCAATCAGGGGAGAAGGGCCTTGGTAAGAGAGGTGACCAAGAACCCGATGGCCACTCTGACAGAGCTCCAGTGTTCCTCTGTGGAGATGGGAGAACCTTCCAGAAGGACAAACATCTCTGCAGCACTTCACCAATCAGGCCTTTATGGTAGAGGGGCCAGACGGAAGCCACTCCTCAGTAAAAAGGCACATGACAGCCCACTAGGAGTTTGCCAAAAGGCACCTAAAGGACTCTCAGACCATGAGAAACAAGATTCTCTGGTCTGATGAAACCAAGATTGAACTCTTTGGCCTGAATGCCAAGCATCCCGCCTGGAGGAAACCTGGCACCATCTCTATGGTGAAGCATGGTTGTGGCAGCATCATGTTGAGGGGATGTTTTTCAGCGGCAGGGACTTGGAGACCAGTCAGGGTCGAGGGAAAGATGAACAGAGCAAAGTACAGAAAAATCTTTGATAAAAAGATGCGCTCAGGATGCTCAGGACCTCAGACAGTGGCGAAGGTTCACCTTCTAACAGGACAATGACCCTAAGCACACAGCCAAGATAAGGTAGGAGTGGCTTCGGGACAAGGCTCTGAATGTCCTTGAGTGGCCCAGCCAGAGCCTAGACTTGAACCTGATCAAACATCTCTGGAGACCTGAAAATAGCTGTGCAGTGACACTCCCCTTCCAACCTGACAGAGCTTGAGAGGATCTGCAGAGAAGAATGGGAGAAACTCACCAAATACAGGTGTGTCAAGCTTGTAGCGTCATACACAAGAAGACTCAAGACTGTAATCGCTGCCTAAGGCGCTTCAACAGAGTACTGAGTAAAGGGTCTGAATACTTATGTAAATATGGTATACCAATTTTTTATTATACATTTGAAATAAATTCTAAAAAATAAAAGATACTAATATTAATATCTCAAAAGTACCCTTTTTAATGTTGTTCAATTTAAGACATATTGTTTGTAACAATATCTCTAGAAGTACATCACATTTCCAGAGTGGGCTCTCTGCTAATTCTGAAGTATACATTATATGAGCACCACCAACWCAGTGAATCGAAAAATGTTTTCAAAGGGAACTCCCTCTGCTGGTGATTTGCTGAATGTGCACTCCTAAAGGAAAGCTGTGATTGGTTAATTACCTATATTTCAATTTCTATGTATACAATGGGTCATATCATTAAAAGTACCAGAGAGCCCACTCTGGAAATGTTATGTGTTTGAAGAGTATATTGTTACAAACAATATATAAAAAAAATAAGGAAAACCTAAAAGGGTAACTCCATATTTGAGAGAAAACTATAAGAAGTAAAATGACACCAAGATGTCTGAATCATCTACAGTTCACAGATAATAGCAGATCTAAAAGGGCCTAAAATGGACACTTTCATCATGATTTTCTTAAAAAATGGTTTGTGATGCAAATGTAAAAAGCATGTCAAACATCCTTTCTCACAAAGAAGTTACTATGTTAGAATTGCCCCCCGCAYTTTTTTTTTCGACACTTTGTTCATATTCATAAAGGGAAGTGAACGAGGGCAGAAGGGAGGGAGGAAGCAATTTGCCTTTGCTGGGACAAGCAAGCGCTTCCTTGCTTTGTACAACGTTTTACTATTTTCACCCCTTTGACTGTCTTGTGCTTCCACACTCAAATAGGTCATTTGATTGTTGTTCATTTTGTGGCCACAAGATGGCAACAGATCCTTATAGTGTTTTAAGATAATAAAATTTCACTGCAGTCAATTTCCTGGCAATCCCCCCAAAAGCCATACATGAGTCTCAGCATTTAGGAGTATTTAATATAGAGATATTTTTTACTTAGCGAGGCAAGTCAGTAAAAAAAAATTCTTACTCACGATGACGGCCTACACCGGCCGATGCCAATTGTGCGCCACCCTATGGGATTCCCAATCACACCCGGTTGTGATACAGCCTGGATTCGAACTAGGGTGTCTGTAGTGGCGCCTCTAGCGCTGAGATGCAGTGCCTTAGACTGCTGCACCACTCGGGAGACCAAAAGTGCAATGACACAGTGGGTCTCATTACAACATTCTTGATACTTTCTGGTGCGCTAATGAACAACTCTGTAGATTTGATGACAGGAGGCCCATTTGGTTTGAAGAATTACAGTGAATTTGAAGTTTACTTTGTAGTCTCTTAATAATTAACATCATTAGGCACATGGCCTTTCCTGGTCTGGTTTTAATGAACAACTCTCTGGAACAGACAGTGGTTGGATTCAGCACATAGAAGTGAAGCTATCCTGTGCTTTTTCCCAGAAAATACTTTCCTTTGTTGACCACCAAAATGAACAGTCATTACAATGGTATTTGACATGGCAAACGTTGCTGGTTAAGATACAATGTTCTTTAATTTTTTTTATATGTGGGTAAGTTTATGTGTAGCAGCCTACGCTTGAACTAAAGTGACCAAGTCAGCCTTGACTCAAAGACATCGCTCAGGACCATGATGACGTACATAAACAGTAGCAGTGCGTGGGTAAAATTACTGAGGAAGCCAAGCCTGGGAAAAAAAGCCATATTACAACCTATGTGTTGTGATAATTGTGTTGTTTGCTCTATAACCTATTAGTTCATATACCTTGCGACTGTGATATATAGGCCTAAATCTGAGACAATAAGAAGACACAGTGGCAGAATAGAAATCCTTGCTCGCTAGCCTAATTTCTTTTCATGGGCAACTTTAGCCATTTAACATTCGCCTTCTACATCTAGCTACATATTGAACTTCCATTCCCTCAGGCCAGGGGCACAATGTTAGATCAGAATGGCCGTTATACTCACTGGCCAGTACTGAGAATTAAGTAAAACCACATGTCCAAATCCCTATTTCTATCCATGGTTAATTTAGGAAAGAGACTATTTTAGCCAGCTAGCCACCAGAGGACAACAACACAATGAGACGCAACATTTCAAGTTGTTTCTGTCAATGACGTAATTCTCTTGATGCGATGTGATAGGGGAGAATCCAAACTGGCTTCCCTTAACACATTTTTTGGTACGCCAGGACCATTCACAGTTGAGTTCACTCAGTTTAGCATGTCAGAATATTTTTTATATTTTACTCTGCTAATATTAGAAGAGAGCATGTATTTTTTTTAAACGTGAAGACGAAAAGTTTTATACAATAAATGAATGTTCAGCGCCTCATATTGACCTAGATATGGCACCCAGGCCTCTGACTTACTGACAGAGTCAATCAATACTGAAGTGAACGAACATATAAATTATTATAAATGACTATGAGTCCGTCTCCTTGACATACAAGGTGTTTGTAATATGATGTAATACTTTTTGGACTGAGAGCCATATACAGTGCCTTCAGAAATTATTCATAGCGTTGACTTATTCCACATTTGTTGTGTTACATCCTGAATTCAAAATATATATTTTTTATATTCTCACCCATCTACACGCAATAGCCCATAATGACAAAGTGAAAACGTGTATTTTTTGGTGCAAATGTATTGAAAATGAAATACAGAAATATGTCATTTACATAAGTATTCACACCCATGAGTCAATACTTTCTAGGTGCACCTTTGGTAGCGATTACAGCTGTGAGTCTTTCTGGGTAAGTCTCTAATCCACACCTGGATTGTGCAACAACTGCTCATTATTCTTTTCAAAATTCTTTAAGCTGTCAAATTGGTATTTGATCATTGCTAGACAACCATTTTCAGGTCTTTCCATAGATGTTCAAGTAGATTTAAGTCAAAACTGTAACTCGGCCACTCAGGWACATTCACTGTCTTCTCGGTAAGCAAATCCAGTGTAGATTTGGCCTTGTGTTTTAGGTTTTTCTCCTACTGAAAGGTGAATTAATGTCCCAGTGTCTGGTGGAAAGCAGACTGAACCAGGTTTTCCCCTAGGATTTAGCCTGTGCTTAGCTACATTCTGTTTATTGTGTATCCTGAAAAACTTCCCAGTCCTTAACGATACCGATAGCATACCGATAACATGATGCAGCCACTACTATGCTTGAAAATATGGAGAGTGGTACTCAGTATTGTGTTGTATTGGATTTACCCCAAACGTAACACTTTGTATTCAGGACAAAAAGTGAATTACTTTGCCACATTATTTGCAGTATTACTTTAGTGCCTTGTTGCAAACAGGGTGCATGTTTTGGAATATTTTTTATTCTGTACAGGCTTTCTTCTAGTCACTCTGTCAATTGGGTTAGTATTGTATCCAGTTTTTTGAAGCAAACCACTTGATTTCGTCCCTACGTTATTTCGGCATCAAACATGTCACCCTCCCTAGGAGAGGGGGTGACCTCGACAATTTATTGTTAAAACGAGAGGCTGCCTGGATCTCTAATTTAAAGACCCTTGCTCCCTTCGGTCTCAACGTAGACTTTGATCTGAAGCCATTCTTGTGATTATTGTGATTTTGCCATTGTAAATGTTTGTAGGCCAATGTAGCCAAGTTGTGTCTATGATCGTATGCTATCCATTCATGTTTTTGGTATGTTATTAAAAAAAAATTATATCTGAGAATTAACCAATGATATCAGACCATGATTACAGACACCTGTGTCTGTCCTTTGACACTATATAAACTAGTCACACCGCAGTGTTTGTCATTATATCCTGATGAAGACAGGTTGTCTGTCAAAACGTTGGATATTAGGTTATTAAATTATTGCATCTGAGCTCCTAGAGTGTGCGGCTTTCCTTGAACTTTTCTAGTATTGTGGAGTAACTACAATGTTGTTGATCCATCCTCAGTTTTCTCCTATCACAGCCATTAAGCTCTGTAACTGTTTTCAAGTTACCACTGGCCACATGGTGACATCCCTGAGCGGTTTCCTTCCTCTTCGGCAACTGAGTTAGGAAGGATGTCTGTATCTTTGTAGTGACTGGGTGTATTGATACACCATCCAAAATGTAATTAATAACTTCACCATGTTCAAAGGGATTTTCAATGTCTTACCTATCTACATAATTGTATGTGTGGGGTACAGGGATGAGGTAGTCATTCAAAAATCACGTTAAACATTATTATTGTACACAGAGTGAGTCCATGCAACTTATTATGTGACTTGTTTAGCAAATTTTACTCCTGAACTTATTTAAGCTTGCCATAACAAAGGAGTTTAATACTTATTATGTCATGCCTGCTCCCGCTCTTTCTCCCCCTGGCGCTCGAGGATCCCCAGCATTACGCACACCTGCCTTCCCCCCCGTCACGCGCATCAGAGATCATTGGACTCACGTGGACTGAATTACTTGTGTCATTACCTTCCCTATATCTGTCTGTTCCCAAGCTCTGTTCCCTGCTTCGGGATTAATTGTCTCATGTCCGTTTTACCCGTGTTCCGACGCTGTTCCTGTCTTGTTTCCTTGTCTGTTCCCGAATAAATGTCTGACTCCCCGTACCTGCTTCTCCTGTCCGGCATCYGCCGTTACATATTAGCTCAAGACATTTCAGCTTTTCATTTTTAATTCATTTGTAAAAAGTTCGAAAAACATAATTCCGCTTCAACATTATGGGGTATTGTGTGTAGGCCAGTGACCAAAAATCTAAACTTTATCCATTTTAAATTCAGGCTGTAACACGAAACAATGTGGAACAATTCAAGGGGTGTGAATACTTTCAGAATGCACTGTATCTCTAGGGCGTTGGTTGGTTGAATAGCCATTGACATAAGCATACGCAACAGTCAAATCAGATGGGATAATTTTAGCCCATATGATTTTTCTATTCAAATTGGCACAATACACCAGTCTGTAGTACTGTACACAACTGAGTGACTCTATTTCCTGCTAGGCCAAGGTGGTCTTGAATTTCTCAAAGATCATTGACCACCAGATTGTAGGATCAGACAATCAATTCACATGCAGAATAACACTTTTTTCAATATTATTCTGTTTAGTACAGCATCTTCAAATTGAGAAACTCAAGATGGTAAAAACACTGAGTTTTAAATAGTTTTATAGAATTTCTACATAAGCAAAGCCAAGCAAAGCATGCTATTTGCTTAGAAGGTTATGGTTTGTGCTTTGTATGGGCTGCAGGTGAGTTGATACTGTATTTAGATCACATTGGCATAATGTACTGTTTATTATGGTGCTTTCTATATTGGAGTTGACATCTAGTCAGTATGTCGCTCTACTCAGCACGTACCTCTAGTCAAATTTCCTTTTATAAAGTAATTTGCATAGACTGAATGAGCTGTCAGTTATGCGCTGAGAAACCAGACAACCCCATTCAGGGAAAAAGCTTTCGTGACAGCAGCATGCATGTCATACTGTACTATCTGTGTACATATAGTGAAAACATCCTCATCATATGTTTACAAAACAAATGTATGGTAGGCTATGTGCTGTGTCTGTTTTCAGAACTAGAACTACACATAGCTGATAAAACAAAATTGCACAAGGCTATGTAATAGCTACATTAACAAAATGCAAAATAGAACACTGCATGATACACTTGTGTGTTTCTTTCTGGACACACACTTTGCAGCACTTTAAGGCACTCAGTATGGAGTCAATTCCATATCAGTGCAGCCAATTCTTGGAGTGAAACTCAATTTTAGGAACAGACAAATAAATGAATGAATATCCTCATAAAAAGTGACCCTTTCATTTACTGAAACTAAATATAATCAACCCCAACCCTGTAGGGCGCCATTCATTTTACATGCCTAAATTATAACCCATATTAAAGTGTTTTTCTTCAAAAGGTATTGATGTGGGATCTAAACATCAAACTGAGAAATCTAGACATCAAACTGAGGAATGCTGCTATTGGGAAAGGAATGGTTTCCACCTTATACAAGCTGGTTGGCCTCTTCCCCAAACAGCAACATCCCTACTCAGTTATGTTGGGAACAGGAAATTGGGAACAGGACATGGGTGTATCTCTCACCACAGTTCAGTGGGATGGGATGCAATATGTAAAAACACAACTTTGTAATGTATACAATTATTCAAATGAAGGTCTTGCACAGGGCTTATATCAAATCAAATTGTATTCGTCACAGGCACCGAATTCAACAGGTGTAGACCTAACAATGAAATGCTTACTTACAAGCCCCTAACCAACAATGCTGCAGTTTAAAAAAAAAATATATATATATATATATACACTACCGGTCAAAAGTTTTAGAACACCTACTCATTCAAGGGTTTTTCTTTATTTCTACTATTTTCTACATTGTAGAATAACAGTGAAGACATCAAAACTATGAAATAACACATATGGAATCATGTAGTAACCAAAAAAGTGATAAACAAATAAAAATATATTTTATATTTGAGATTCTTCAAATAGCCAGCCTTTGCCTTGATGACAGCTTTGCACACTCTTTGCATTCTCTCAACCAGCTTCATGAGGTAGTCACCTGGAATGCATTTCAATTAACAGGTGTGCCTTGAATTTCTTTCCTTCTTAATGCATTTGAGCCAATTTTTTGTTGTTGTAACAAGTTAGGTGTGGGGGGGGGGGGGGGGGGGTATAGAGATGATAGCCCTATTTGATAAAAGACCAAGTCCATATTATGGCAAGAACAGCTGAAATAAGTAAAGAGAAACGGCAGTCCATCGTTACTTTAAGACATGAAGGTCAGCCAATATGGAACATTTCAAGAACTTTGAAAGTTTCTTCAAGTGCAGTCACAAAAACCATCAAGCGCTATGAGTAAACTGGCTCTCATGAGGACCGCCACAGGAATGGAAGATCCAGAGTTACCTCTGCTGCAAAGGATAAGATCATTAGAATTACCAGCCTCAGAAATTGCAGCCCAAATAAATGCTTCACAGAGTTCAAGTAACAGACACGTCTCAACATCAACTGTCCAGAGGAGACTGTGTGAATCAGGGCTTCATGGATAGGAGTAGCATAGTAGCACCATTAGGTGCAAAAACTTGACTTACCCAGTTGCGGCTCACTTTTTGGAGGCAGGGCACTCGATTTCGTCTCCGTGTTATATTGGCATCGAACATGTCACCCTCCCTAGGAGAGGAGGTGACCTTGATAATTTAATGTTACAATGAGAGGCTGCCTGGATCTTTAACTTAAAGACCCTTGCTCCCTTCGGTCTCAACATAGACTTTGATCTGAAGCCATTCTTGTGATTATTGTGACTTTGCCATTGTAATTGTTTGTAAGCTTGTGTAGTCTAAAATGAATCTATGATCGTATGCTATCTATTTGTTTTTTGTATGCTGCTCTTTGTATGCCATTTTAATATTTGAGAATTAACCAATGATATTAGGCCACTCTTGGCCATGATTACAGACACCTGTGTGTCTTTTGACACACAGGTGTCTGTAATCATGGCCAAGAGTCATCCCGCAGTGTTTGTGATAATACCCTGATGAAGACAGCTTGGCTGTCGAAACGTTGGTAATTACATTACATTACAAACGTTGGTAATTACATTACATACTTTTTTGCATTTGAGCTCCTAGAGTGTGCGGCTCTCCTTTATTTTTAGAAGTAGCATAGTGTCAGTTGCAGATCAGTGTGGCTGGGTTATTAAGTGCCTTGCTCAAGGGCACAACGGCAGTGAATGGTGCCTGGGAGCAGAGAACATACTTTTATCGCCCGGCCCTGGGCTTGAACCTTCCAGCTACTGGTCCGCCTCTCTACTCTAACTTCCATGCTAGCCACGGTCCGGATCCAGACTCAGAACGGGGCCAATACGGATCCCTACAAGGTATGTATCCTGAAACACAACAGCTGTTTTGTCACTTCTCAGCAGGGGATAATCCAGTTTTACTGTACTTTCCCAGAGCCAGCTGTTATGCATTGAAGTGAATACTTCTATGCTGTTTATCAAATTCCCCTTCAGCTACTATTTCCTTTTTCCTTCTACTCATAAAAGGCCTTCAGTGTTTTGCTGTGTTTACATAATGAGAAAGCATCTGAAGGCCATCTGCCTTAWAAAACAAGGGTGGTGTGACACACTGCTTGCCTAACATACGCTCCCTAATCGTTCATCAGACAAGTATGTCTTCCAGCAGCATCTGTCAGTATCACTGAGATAACCAGACAAAAAGGCTGTGTAGTGTGGATGACATTGTGCACAGTCAGTGATGATGATGGCCATGACTGCGCATTTGTCACGTTCCTGACCTGTTTTCTCTTATTTTTGTATGTTTAGTTGGTCAGGGCGTGAGTTGGGGTGGGCATTCTATGATATGTGTTTCTATGTTGGTTTATGGGTTGCCTGATATGGTTCTCAATTAGAGGCAGGTGTAATTCATTTCCTCTGATTGAGAACCATATTAAGGTAGGATGTTCTCACTGTTTGTTTGTGGGTGATTGTCTTCCGTGTTTGTCGCGCCACATGGGACTGTTTCGGTTTGAGTAGTCTATTCCTGTTCTGCGTGTTTATGTATGTTCTCCAGTACAGGTCTGTCTACTCGTTTTGTTGTTTTGTATATTCTCAAGTGTTTTTCGTGTTCGTCTTTTCGTTTAAATAAATTCATTATGACTGCATACCTCGATGCGTATTGGTCCGATCCCTGTTTCTCCTCTTCAGACGAAGAGGAGGAGAACAACCGTTACAGCATTTAAGGGGTGAAAACGTAGTGTACTTCCTTAAAAGTGTGGTCATGTACTATATGTGGTATATCACATGAAAAGGGGTTGTGATGAAGCCTGATAAAATGTCAAATGTACTGATGAGCATGTGATGACTAAGCAAATAGTACAACACTGTGCTGAGTCTGTATTTCCTAGGTGATGATGACTGGGGAGAACACAGAGGAGCAGTTCTTTAAAACATTCAGACGCAAACGTCTTTAGATCTAGATCTCAGTTTATTGTCTGTAGCCTAAAAGTAAGCGATGACCTATAGATCACACAAAGGTTGTGCTATTGACTGGATTATTTCATTGCAGATTATTTGTGTAAATTGAGAGTTTGTTATTTGAGTGGATACAGCAGTGCTTATGTCAAGTTATTAAATTGAAAACTTTCAGCTGAAATAATCATTTAAAGTCTTCCCGATGCAGGGCAAGCAAGTCAAGTGTGTATGTTGAATTGTTTTAATTGACTATTGAACTGATTACACATTCCATGGGTAACACTCAGTGAAAAATGGCTCTAGCAGATCAGAAACTTGTACTGTGTAGTATATCTACGTGTACGAAAGATAGTCTATTTGGTTCTGGGTGCCAAGATTACTGCAAACACATGTGCCGTGTAAAGTCTAAAGCAAAATAAAAAAAGACAACTTTTCACAAATAAAGAAAAATGCTACTTTGAAGTGTAGAGAGACATTTATGTAAGAGTAGTCCAAAGTTCTTGTGTCTCACATGAAAAAGTACATGAAAAGGAAGAAACATTATTGCAAAAAGCATTTCAGGACAGTATTAGAACATTTTCCATATCCAAAAACTGTGCCTTAAATAAATAAAAATATCTTTCTTACTTAAATCTTGAAATCCTTCTTAAAACGCAACAAAATCACAAAACATGTTTGCATAACAGCAACATTTTGTGTGTGTGTGTGTTTGAAGGCGTAACCATTMATTGCAACAGAGGTAGGAACATGATACATTTAAGTAAAACAATCAATGAAACAATAGATSTAGACAAGGGGTCCCCAGTTACATTCAGCCTTGGGAGGATTTTTCCTTGAGTGCATGGTCGGGGGGCCGGAACATAGTTATAAATAATGGAAAAAAAGGTATACCCAAACACGCTTCAGCCCAGCTTAAAAGAAAAACCTGGTTTGTCCCATCAAGAAATCTATCAGATTTATGCAGAAACTGAGTGCTCCTTTTTCTTTATTCTGCCGGATAGTCACCAGTTGAAATATCCTGGGGTAAGGAATGTTTTTTGAATAGTTATAAATAATTTGTACACTGCAAATTGACCGCAAGAATCCCAAACAGATATAGTGTTTGACAAAAACAGAATAATTTCAAACCTTGATCACATTGGGATACAATCACATATACCTCTATGTATGTGTAGGAATACTTGGGAACAGATTTCCTAAATTAAAATGACTTTGAGCTGATTCCCTGGTGATTTTACAGTCTTTTATGTCCAACAAAGAAAAGTATATAGGCCTATAAAAAACATACACTGTATATACTGTACATTATAATTTTTCTGCCCAGAAAACTTGTGTGGCCAAATAAAATACCCAAGGGCAGAATTTGGCCCACAGGTCACCTATTGGGGAACCCTGGTCTAGACTGTATAGCCCACATACCCTATATGGACCATTTAAAATGAATGGACACCTGTTGAAATGAATAACTTTTTGCTGTCCTGCTCAAGATGTTATTCAGAAGATGGGGATGACAGGCTACTTTAACTAATTTTGGGCTACTTCAACTAACTCTTCACAGAGTTTGGATTGCTGGTCGATATATGCCAGTTTACGCTCTAGTTTGTCTCCCATGTTGAAGGCCCCTATCTTCCTCAACACCTCAGGAAGTTTCCTAACCTGATCGTTCCCTGCACCTTGGTCCCAACTGTTCATAAAGTCGTGAAGACCCCTTCTATTAAGCTTCATGACCGTTCCTATGAGCGGTTTCTTGCCTCCCTCTTGTGGCAGCCTCATTGCTAACCGACGCATTCTTTTGATTCCCATCGTCTGGTGAAGTTGAATGAAGAACGTAGGAAGGATTTCATGCAGATATTCAGCTCCATCTGAAAATAAAAAAACAAGGTTGGGAAACTTAAACTCAGCTGAGGCCACAAATTATTAGTTCATTATAAATATTGTTATTCAAAATGTGTTTTACCACGAGTTTTGAGGTCATCACATGAGGCACACAGTGTATCGTGCCAGCCCCTGCCTTTCAGCACCACGCGCAGTCCACCAGCTTCGCAGTTTGAGTGGGCAACACAGATTGCTTTTGCCGAGGAAACGTTAGAATAGAATCCGGGTTGACACTGCACACATTCTGTATCTTGTTGTGGTGTKGCTGAAGAAATATTTTGAAATGTGTGCCACATTATTTATCTCAAAATCATTTTTCACCAATTCAATGAGGAACACAATCCATTTAAGATTTGATTTGGGTTTGACATTCGATACATGCTAAACGGGGGGATTGATTTACATGTTTGCTAATTGTTTGCGTGGCTAGTTTAACTAAACCATAGTGTGTATTGCATTCACTACATGTCTATAGACTGCTTTCATGGCAATAAACCATATCCACATAAATTTATAATTGAAGTATCCCTTTAATTCACCTTAATTCGCAGATTTGTAATTGATGCTAAATGTCATTTTTACAATCCAAACCAAGAGAAACACAATCAGGAGAGACTGAGACATCTGAACATGCAACCTACGCATATGGAACTATAAACTGTAAACGGTGATGATAAGAAAGTGTTTAAATCAAATAGATTAAGTGGAAATAGTCATTTCGCGTATAACATTTTCTATATGTAAAACCCGGGCTCTATTTTAGCCATACCTGTAGTATTCGCTCCATACCCGGGGGGYCATTCTTTATGTTTGATACATGCTTCGTATTTCTTGTTGAAGTAGTAACCCTCCTTGCACTCGCACTCGCAGTTGTTGGATGGAGAACACTCCTGCTTGACAACCTGGTTCTCGGCGCACATGCTGCAGCGCAGGCACTTGGAGATGTGGTTCCAAAATTCAGTGTATGCCCCATTGGGACATTCCGCACAGTCGCTCTTTCGCATGGCACTGCAGGGCGCGCGGAGGTAAGTTCCAGGTGGACAGCGGTCACACACTATCGAAAGACCAGAGTAACGATCATCGTTTTTGAAAGTTCGGGCGTGAAGTGCCATACTGGCATCAGCACTGACTAGCATCAACATAAAAAAGAGCTGTAGAGATAGAACAGACAGGTTGTCATTCAATTTGTTTATACAGCATTTGGTTCACAAATTCATATTCAGTTAATTGCAATGAACTAAAAAGACAGTTTTCATACAGGCTAAGCATATGTTTCTACATACCGTCATTGTGTAGGCTAATGCACCTCTCCTTGGATTCAAATAGATGCTTTATTTATTTGGTCCAGGAACAAGACCGCCTATTTAAGTGCGCGCATATGCAAGCACATTGGGCGTCACTGAGGTTGGTTTTAACATAGCCTATTAGTCAGTTAAACGTGTTGACGTTAGTATGAGTAACCAATTTTAAACAAGCGGAAATGTTACAAATTCCGATAAAGATAATTTCCTGATTGAGCCGACATGTGCAGCGTTTACTGTGAATGCAGTCTCTGCTAAAGCAGGAACATTAGTCTCCGCGAAGCAGATTGAATAGAGCCCCTATTCTACTGAATTGACCATTTCTATCCGTCAATAGCATATGCATTTTATGCTGAGTTCTTCTCATATTAATTGACTGTTAGAAATGCCTGAGATGTTAGGCTATTCATGGAATCATGTATTAATTGCACTGATAATAAATACTAGTTATTGTTCTCGTTAGTCTATTCATAGGAGGAAATGTCACTATAAGATACTAGGAACCCTTGGGGAAGGACATATCAAATAATATATTAATTAGCTTCCTGAACCTCTCACCATGCATAATTGCTATTAGCCTACAAACAGGATTGGGTAGGTTACTTTCTAAATGTAATCGGTTATAGTTGCTAGTTACATAATCTGATTACTTTACCCCTTAAGAAGCATTTGAAGAAGACAAAATGGATCCATCAAGAACATTTGGTGCGTCATAATAATGGTCTGTGACTTGTGGTCAGACTTGCTCAGGTGGAACAAACTTAAAATTGCAACTTTGTTCAGTGCTGAATTGAATGTCATTGAGAAAACGGAAAGGTGTCATAATGTATTTTTTCACAAACATCCTTTCTGATTTAAAAGTAATCCAATAAGTAATCATCTAGTTTTTTAAAAGTATCTTTCATCTGATTACAATATTTTAGCTGGTAACGACTGATTAGTTATATTTTTGTAATCAGATTACACGTAATCAGTTACTCACCAAACCTGTAAATTACTCACCAAAATAATTATTCACCCATATGCAAAATTTCTACCTTTGAAGATGTCAATGTGTAAATGTATGTTCAATTCAATCTCAAAGCCAATGACCAGCATGAAAATATGAAAATCCCCTGTGGATGTCTTCCTTGCCTGACCCCTCGACAGGAAGTGCTTCACAGCTCTCTGGTCCATCTGGGCGATGCAACTGATGTTGCCCAGGCTGCTATACTTGGGCTGCATCCTCTTACAGTGGGCCATGAGACATCCAAAATCGGTCTTCTCACAAAAACYTCTGTGGCGTCTGAACAAATAATATGACCACTCTATGGAACGATGAGACTCTCATGAACACAATGGTGTTTCTCGGTTTTTCTCAACAGACTTTCCTATTGCAAAAATACCCTTGTGTACGCAACTATATTTGATTCCATTGGTGTCTCAGTAAAAGACCTTCTCAGGTACTTAACCGTTAACGTTATTTGATTACACCCACATGTGCATTGCCCTAATTTGGATAACAAACTGACCAATTAAATAAGAAGCCTGTATAACGAGGTTTACAAGAAACCTGGAAGGTGCTGGAAAGTTTATGAAGAACCCCTGTAAGCACGGCTGGTGAAAATACCTTTAGTATTTTCAGTCTCATCCCTCAGGCATCTCTGTCTCGTCATTTCCGGTCACAACTTGTAGACTTGTTTACGTGCTGCTTGTTGCTAACCTTACTTTGCTACCTGCCAACTTTACGGTTTTGACTTTTTAATTACCATTTATATTTTTTGTTTTTCCCTCAACTTTTTCACCCCGGGCGCTTTCTCTGGATGTGGTTCGTGAGGACCTCCACCAGCCGAAGCTAAGTAGTAACATTAACATTATGCCTTCTAATTGCAGTCGCTGTACTCATACTATACAGGAGAACGATCGCCTTATAGCGAGGATAGCTGTGCTGCAAGCCCAGCTTCAGACACAATCGTTAGGCAAGGGGAATTTAAGTGCAGGAAAGGATGAAACAGCGACTCTGCCACCAATAAGTAGATAGTAGTATAAATCCCCTCGCACAGTCCCCGCAGCCAGACTACTTTCTCATGGCTTCTGGAAGGAAATGTTGTAGGAATGCTCAACCGGTGTCACTCATTCAGCCGACAGGAACTTTCAACCGGTTTTCCCCATTTAAGCAGCGAGTCGGAGTCAGAGGCTGAGCCATCTCTGGTCTCTCCTCCTCCCGTTACGGGGTCTGAGACGCCGAAGCCTCCCACCATTAGCTCTGACAAATTGAAAACCCTAGTCATTGGCGACTCCATTGCCCGCAGTATTAGACTTAAAACGAATCATCCAGCGATCATACACTGTTTATCAGGGGACAGGGCTACCGACGTTAAGGCTAATCTGAAGATGGTGCTGGCTAAAGCTAAAACTGGCGAGTATAGGGTTATTGTTTTCCACGTCGGCACCAACGATGTTAGGATGAAACAGTCAGATCACCAAGCGCAACATAGCCTCAGCGTGTAAATCAGCTAGAAAGACATGTCGGCATTGAGTAATTGTCTCTGGCCCCCTCCCAGTTAGGGGGAGTGATGAACTCTCACAACTCAATCGCTAGTTGAAAACTGTTTTCTACCCCTCCCAAAATGTAGAATTTGTAGATAATTTGCCCTCTTTCTGGGACTSACACACAAACAGGACCAAGCCTGGCCTGCTGAGGAGTGACGGACTCCATCCTAGCTGGAGGGCTGTTAGCCAGCCTGCCAGCTTAGTGGAGTCTGCCACTAGCACAGTCAGTGTAGTCAGCTCAGCTATCCCCATTGAGACTGTGTTTGCCTTGATCTAGGTTGGGCAAAACTAAACATGGCAGTGATCGCCTTAGCAATCTCACTGGAAAAAATACCTCCTCCATTCCTGTCATTATTGAAAGAGATTGTGATATCTCACATCTCAAAATAGGGCTATTTAATGTTAAATCCTTCACTTCCAAGGCAGTTATAGTCAATGAACTAATCACTGATCATAATCTTGATGTGATTGGCCTGACTGAAACATGGCTTAAGCCTGATGAATTTACTGTGTTAAATGAGGCCTACCCTCCTGGTTACACTAGTGACCATATTTGCGCATCCCGCAAAGGTGGAGGTGTTGCTAGCATTCATGATAGCAAATTTCAATTGACAAAAAAACTGCTGAGTTTTTGTCTTTTGAGCTTCTAATCATGAAATCTATGTAGCCTACTCAATCACTTTTTATAGCTACTGTTTACAGGCCTCCTGGGCCATATACAGCGTTCCTCACTGAGTTCCCTGAATTCCTATCGGACCTTGAGGTCATGGCAGATAATATTCACATTTTTGGTGACTTTAATATTCACATGGAAAAGTCCACAGACCCACTCCAAAAGGATTTCGGAGCCATCATCGACTCAGTGGGTTTTGTCCAACATGTCTCCGGACCTACTCACTGCCAAAGTCATACTCTGGACCTAGTTTTGTCCCGTGGAATATATGTTGTGGATCTGAATGTTTTTCTTCATAATCCTGGACTATCGGACCACCATTTTATTACGTTTGCAATCACAACAAATAATCTGCTCAGACCCCAACCAAGGAGCAWCAAAAGCCGTGCTATAAATTCTCGGACAACRCAAAGATTCCTAGATGCCCTTCCAGACTCCCTCCACCTACCCAAGGACGTCAGAGGACAAAAATCAGTTAACCACCTAACTGAGGAACTCAATTTAACCTTGCGTAATACCCTAGATGCAGTCGCGCCCCTAAAAACAAAAACATTTGTCATAAGTGTAAGTCGCTCTGGATAAGAGCGTCTGCTAAATGACTTAAATGTTAAATGTTATAAGAAACTAGCTCCCTGGTATACAGAAAATTCCCGAGCTCTGAAGCAAGCTTCCAGAAAATTGGAACGGAAATGGCACTACACCAAACTGGAAGTTCCGACTAGCTTGGAAAGACAGTACCGTGCAGTATCGAAGAGCCCTCACTGCTGCTCGATCATCCAATTTTTCCAACTTAATTGAGGAAAATAAGAACAATCCCACATTTATTTTTGATACTGTTGCAAAGTTAACTAATACGCAGCATTCCCCAAGAGAGGATGGCTTTCACTTCAGCAGTAATAAATTCATGAACTTCTTTGACGAAAAGATCATGATCATTAGAAAGCATATTTCGGACTCCTCTTTAAATCTGCACATTCCTCCAAAGCTCAGTTGTCCTGAGTCTGCACAGCTCTGCCAGGACCTAGGATCAAGGGAGACACTCAAGTAAAAAAAAAAAATACTATATCTCTTGACACATTGATGAAAATAATCATGGCCTCTAAACCTTCAAGCTGCATACTGGACCCTATTCCAACTGAACTACTGAAAGAGCTGCTTCCTGTGCTTGGCCCTCCTATGTTGAACATAATAAATGGCTCTCTATCCACCGGATGTGTACCAAACACACTAAAAGTGGCAGTAATAAAGCCTCGATTGAAAAAGCCAAACCTTGACCCATAAAATATTTAAAAACTATCGGCCTATATCGAATCTCCCATTCCTCTCAAAAATGTTAGAAAAGCTGTTGCGCAGCAACTCACTGCCTTCCTGAAGACAAACAATGTATACGAAATGCTTCAGTCTGGTTTAGACCCCATCATAGCACTGAGACAGCACTTGTGAAGGTGGTAAMTMACCTTTTAATGGCGTCAGACCAAGGCTCTGCATCTGTCCTCGTGCTCCTAGACCTTAGTGCAATTTCCACAGAGGGTTCTACATGGAACTGATGGGTTCGACCTATAAACTTCAAACATCCTTAATCATGTCACAGAGGGAGAGAGAGGAAAGCAGGATGTGTAAATACTGTCAGAACATGTTATTGTTAGACATCGGGGATACTATGGGAAGGAGGGGGGCCACAGACTGGTACAAGTCAACAGGACAGGACCCCATCATAGAGACTGCACTTGTGAAGGTGGTAACTGACCTTTTAATGGCGTCAGACCGAGGCTCTGCATCTGTCCTCATGCTCCTAGACCTTAGTGCTGCTTTTGATACCATCGATCACCACATTCTTTAGGAGAGATTGGAAACCCAAATTGGTCTACACGGACAAGTTCTGGCCTGGTTTASATCTTATCTGTCGGAAAGATATCAGTTTGTCTCTGTGAATGGTTTGTCCTCTGACAAATCAACTGTAAATTTCGGTGTTCCTCAAGGCTCTGTTTTAGGACTACTATTGTTTTCACTATATATTTTACCTCTTGGTGATGTCATTCGGAAATATAATGTTAACTTTCACTGCTATGCGGACGACACACAGTTCTATTTTTGATAAAACATGGTGAATCCCCAAAATTGCCCTTCCTGGAAGCCTATGTTTCAGGCATAAGGAAGTGGATGGCGGCAAATTTCAACTTTTAAAAACTTGGACAAAACAGAGATGCTAGTTCTAGATCCCAAGAAACAAAGAGATCTTCTGTTGAATCTGACAATTAATCTTGATGGTTGTACAGTCGTCTCAAATAAAACTGTGAAGGACCTCGGCGTTACTCTGGACCCTGATCTTTCTTTTGACAAACATATCAAGACTGTTTCAAAGACAGCTTTTTTCCATCTTGTCACGCCCTGACCTTAGAGAGCCTTTTTATGTCTCTATGTGGTTTGGTCAGGGTGTGATTTGGTGGGCATTCTATGTTTTGTTTTRTATGATTTTGTGGTTCTATGTTTTGGCCGGGTATGGTTCTCAATCAGGGACAGCTGTCTATCGTTGTCTCTGATTAGGAACCATACTTAGGTAGCCCTTTTTCCCTTCCTTGCAGTTGTGGGTAGTTGACTTGTGTTTGTGGCACTATGCCCTCGTAAGCTTCACGGTTGTTTATTTTTGTTTCTTGTTTTGTTGGCGTCATTCCAAAATAAAGGATAATGTACGCTCACCACGCTGCACTTTGGTCCACTCCTTTGACGGCCGTGACAGAACTACCCACCACAAACGGACCAAGCAGCGTGGTCAGGAGGAGAGGACAGAAACCCGAGAGGCAGCCCCAATTTTTTTTTGGGGGGGGGGGCAGATGACGTGGGGTGAGTCCGAGACCGAGGAGGCATTCGGACCGTTTGAGCGAGGAGTGGTTGGCAGTGGAGAGGGACGAAAAAGTTGAGGGTTGGAGTCTGGAGCAAGATAGTCACTTTGAGGAGCGTGGTACTGTCAGGCACCGTGTTATGCGTGAAGCGCACGGTGTCTCCAGTGCGCATCCACAGCCCAGTACGTCTTGTGCCAGCACCCCGCAGTTGCCGGGCTAGGGTGAGCATCCAGCCAGGAAGGGTTGTGCCAGGCCTCCTCTCCAGAACTCCAGTGCGCCTCCTCGGCCCAGTATATCCTGCGCCTTCTCTACGCACAGTGTCTCCGGTGCGTCTGCACAGCCCAGTGCATCCTGTGCCAGGACCCCGCATGTGCAGGGCGAAGATAACCATCCAGCCAGGACGGGTTGTGCAGGCTCTACGCTCGAGACCTCCAGTGCGCCTCCACGGCCCAGTGTATCCGGTGCTCCGCCAAGAACCAAGCCTCCAGTATGTCTCCCCAGCCTGGTGAGTCCTGTACCTGCTGTCAGAACCAGGCCTCCTGTATGTCTCCCCAGCCTGGTGAGCCCTTTGGCAGCTCCACGTACCAGACTGCCCATACGTCTCCTCACTCCAGTGATCCTCCATGGCAAGAAGCCTCCAGTGATGATCCATGGCACGAAGCCTCCAGTGATGATCCATGGCACGAAGCCTCACAGTGATGATCCATGCACGAAAGCCTCCAGTGATGATCCATGGCACGAAGCCTCCAGTGATGATCCATGGCACGAAGCGCTCCAGTGATATCCATGCACGAAGCTCAGTGATAATCCGCACGAAGCCATCCAGTGTGATACATAGCACGAAGCTCCAGTGGTGATCCATGCAAGAAGCCTCCAGTGATGATCCATGGCACGAAGCCTCCAGCGACGGTCCCCAGTCCGGAGCCTCCAGCGACGGTCTCCAGTCCGGAGCCTCCAGAAGAGGCTTACAAACCTGACTCAGTTACACCAGCTCTGTCAGGAGGAATGGACCAAAATTCACCCAACTTATTGTATATAGTATTGTATACTGTAGCTAAGAAAGTAATACTAAGTGTACGTTGTGTAGTAATATGTTAGTATACCATGTGCTTCACCCTAATAATTTGGTCTATTTACCCCTCTTTATTTCGCCTACTGTTCTGACTTGGTGGTGCACATGTAGCRTATAACCTGTTTTAGAGAAATGTAATCATTGAATATTGTAAGAGCTTTTATTGTCTGCGTATATGCCCCCTTTATTTATTCTACAGTTCTGACTTGATGTACAGGGAGAACACTGTAAGAACGGCCCATGTGTTGAATTCTGTCGCTGTACATTTCAAAAGTGCTAAACAAATAGTTATATTGACTAACGTTACTTCCGTCCTAGCTAGCTCATTGTCTTAATCGAGATTACGGATTGCCTCTTATCCGCTTGTCGTCCCCTTATGCCATAGTTTTGTGCATCTCAATTGTCATTAGAAACCACATTTGTTTAAGCAAGTCAGCCATATCAGCTGACTTGTTTTTTTTTTAAAGGCAGTAAATAAGGCTGAATGAACTGTTTCGCTGCCTGACAAGGCTCCGCTGATAGCCAGTGGTAASATGTTGGGACTGCTATTGGGACAGCTTTATGTGGGCCCAAACAGTTTGTGGCCACCATTTGTCACCGTTATAGTGCAATCAATGTATTATTTAGTGTTGTGTTGTGGCTTTGCTGGCATGCATCCCACATAAGAGGCCGTCTACACTCTTTTAAGGTCCTTACTACCTAATAGTGTCTGTTCCAGGTGAGTAGGAGTCAAAATAAGAATACTGGAAGAGATGGAGATTATTATAAATCTAAATTTGAGGCTTGAATGCAAAATAAAGATTTTTATTAAAACATCATGMTGCATAAATGAAAGGTGAAAACAAAACACAAACGTTTCGGCCTCAGGCCATCATCAGTGTAAACGTCAGRACACACACCTGGCTTCTATTTCATGGATAATTCCATGTCACATGATCAAGCATTATCTGGATTATATACAAAATATACAAAAGCGGGCAGAGAACTGTAAGTATAACGTATACGCTGGGAGTCAGGAAGCAGTTGAGTTTAATCATAAGAAAAAGGCAGATCAACAAAACAGGAGAAGCGTTCTGARAACTGAGGCTACTGAGGGTTAAATAAAGGGAGAGTTATCAAGGTAATGATGGGGAGCAGGTGTGCGTAATGATGGTTGCCAGACCGGTTGTTATTCGACTGGTGCCATCGAACACTGGAGCGGGAGTAGGTGTGACAGTAAGAGCATGCATATCTGTTACACATCTCAGTGCAGCCATTTTGGCTGTTTACCATATTATTGTACAAGAACCAACTGTCCTGTGAAATCAGGGTCATGTTAAGTTGACAGAAAATGTTTTCCACAAGGTAGTGTAACTTACTAAACTTGTCACAAAGAAAATATATTTTAGTTTTCTGTTGCAAAACATTTGCCAAGCTGTGCCCTTCTAAACAACCCTGGTGAATGGACTCCATAGCCAATCATCCCAGCAGCAGAGAATGAAAGATATCCTAAAATCAATTACAGTACACATCTACCATACAATATTTCTGTGTAATGCAAAGAAAATTGACTGTAATGTCCCTACGTTGATCAAACTAWTCAAACTGTTCAACCTACTTCTTGACTGTCCTTTTACCCTATAGAGGGAATGTTTGGCGTGACACCTTCCCCATTTTAGGTAACCAGAATACCACAGTATTCGGTCATTGGATTTCAAGCACAGGTCGAGTCACATCCCCACATCTGTTCTCAATTTATTAACATTCCCTCTCGTTTTCCCACATTGTCAAAAGCGCTGAACAAGTCCATTACACAAAGACGTGTCACGTGACAACAGATTCACCTCATTCTCATGAATGCCTCGAAGAGATTGAGCCCACTTTCTCTGTGTCATTTGAATTACATTATCTTCAGTCACTCTAGTTGTGGATATAACATATACAATGGTACACCCTAGAGCACATATATAGTCAGAGCGAAGGCACGCGGGCACATCCGCCCGCGAGAAGTTTTTTACGGCCCTGGGATGATCTTGATTTATTATTGAACGGCCGCAGACCGCAGCAAGCCGAGCCCGCAGATCTTTTACACGCACCAATACTACATTTCCCACAATGCAACGGTGACGCACCGAGCAGTAGGCTGCTTCATTTCAATATTTATTGGCACAGCAGTCGTCAGCATCACAGTAAAATTAACTTTCAGATACCATCAAAAATGGCAAACGGAAGGTGGACACTGAGACCGGGGGTTTCAAACAAGGTGGGAGTCGGAGTATATGTTCACGGAGGTAGCTGGAAAACCTGTGTGTCTTCTGTGTGAGAAAGTGTGGCGGTACTGAAAGAGTATAATCTGAGACGACATTATGAAACGAAACACGCGGACAAAACAAGAATATGGACATGGAAAAGGCTACAAAAGGCAGAGGAATTTTTTCTGTTCAAAAAAGCCAAGCCAATCACAAGGCCAGGCTGCTGTCAAGGCAGTTTTTTTGGCAGAAGAGATCGCTAAATCAGCCCGGCCATTTCGGAGGGGGATTTCATCAAAAACTGCATGATTAAAGTTTGTGACGAAGTTTGCCCAGAAAAAGGCAACTCTTTTTAATGTGAGTCTGAGCAGAAACACCATTGCGAGAGAGTAGACCAGTTTGTCCATCAATCTAAAAGAGCAGCTTGTGAAAAAGGGAAAAGATTTCATTGCATATTCCTTGGCTGTGGATGAGAGCACCGACATTTCTGACATTGCCAGTTGTCAATTTTCATCCGCGGAGTGGACTCCAGCCTAAGCGTGACAGAGGAGTTTTTGCTTTACGTCCTATGCATGGCAAATACGGGGCATGATTTGTATGAAGGGTGTCAAGATGTGTAAATGAGATGGAGCTGCCTTGGGAAAAACTCGTGGGTTTGACAACCGACGGAGCACCTGCGATGTGTGGACACAGGAGCGGACTGGTGGAAGATACGGGAAAAGATGCAAGAGGAAAACGCGACAGGTGAGCTGAAAGCTTATCATTGTATCATACCAGGGCGTTGTGCGGTAAAGCCTTGAAATGGAGCATGTAATGAGCATCATCACGCGCACAGTTAACTTTATCAGAGCCAAAGGTTTGAATCACCGCCAGTTCAAGCATTTCTGACGGAGTTAGAAACGGAGCATGGTGATTTGCCTTATCACACAGAGGTGCGATGGCTAAGCCAGGGAAAGGTGCTTCAAAGATGTTTCGAGCTTCGTGAGGAGATTTGTCTGTTCTTGGACAGCAAAGGGAAAGACACCAAACTCCGAGACGAAATGTTTCTGTGTGAAATGGCTTTTCTGTGTGATTACGAGTCATCTGAATGCAATGAACTTGCAGCTGCAGGGTCGGGATCTGTCATCTCTGATGTAAGTACAGTGAAGGCATTTAAACCAAACTGACTCTGTGGAGACGCAGATGCGGAAAGAAAATTTGAGCACTTTCCAGCTGCCACATGAAAGAGAAGCTCTCTACCAGTGCGTTCCGAGCGCACATTTGGCTGATAAAATAGGTATGCTTGCCGCTGACTTTGACGCCGATTTGCTGACTTTGAAGCACAAAAAGAGGTTGGAACTGCTCGGTAACCATTTGCTGTTGACGTGGAAAGCTCACCACAACCTCAAATGGAGTTGATTGACCTCAATGCAATGATGCACTGAGGGCAAAATGCGGCAGTGGGTGCTGCGGAGTTGCCCGTTTCCTCCCGACACAATGCCCCATGCGCATCCAGGCTGCTCAAACGTTGTCTTATGTTTGGCAGCACATACCTGTGTG
The DNA here is from genome assembly GCF_002910315.2 of Salvelinus sp. IW2-2015. Lineage (NCBI taxonomy): Eukaryota > Metazoa > Chordata > Actinopteri > Salmoniformes > Salmonidae > Salvelinus > Salvelinus sp. IW2-2015. The sequence continues at coordinate 17,116,152 of NC_036869.1, forward strand.
AACAACTGTTCTTTGATGACCTGAACAAAACATCACACAGAGTCGACTTACTGCTGAACACCTCCACTCAATTCTGAGGATTTCCTCAGCTCAGAGCCTTACCCCGAACATTGATGAACTTGTGGAAAAGATGGGACACACCAAGTATCACCTCAACCTCAAAAAGTGACCATTACTGTGCAATCACATATTTAGATTTTTACTCAGTTCAAGTTTAAAAGTTAAAGTTTAATATTTGTTTCACTGCATGTTCTTCTCCTAAACAAAGTGTTGTTTTTGATTAATAAATTTTTGCACTTTTTTTATTGTATTTCAATCCAATTATATTTTAAAAATATTTCAGTTGAGTGGATGATAGAAAATTGCTATTATTGTTTTTTTGAAGTAAATTTAGCCCCTTTTGCTAAAATAGAAATATAGGCTACTGATGGTGCCTTGAATACCGGTTTCTTTCATTTAATGTTCATGTTATGGGGATTTTTAATAAGGAAATTTGTCTTTTGTGTCTGTTGAAAATTTAAAGATTACTGACAGAGCCATAAGAAATATTGCTTTATTTATCTGATCATATTGGAATATATTTGTTAGTTTTCAGTAGGTTCAATTAGGTTCACTGGACTATATGCGTCATTAAAATTTTTTCAATGAACATTCGAACAGTCCGGCCCTCGGCTTGTAGCTAAATTTTTTATTTGGCCCTCCGTCCATTTGACTTTGACACCTGCCCTAGAGGGAACAAATGATGATGCACTGACTAACATCCAGGTTAAACACATTGGTTGAGTCAATTTTGTTTCCACGTTATTTCATTAAATTGCGTTGCATTGACGTCTGTGCCTAGTGGGTCGATTGACCAACCATTATCATGGATAAACAACTGATTTATGTGACTATGACTTCAGTCATGCATTCAATGACATGATGTTTGGGAGTTAAGTCTGATACAACCCAATTGTTTTGTAATTACTTTATTCAGGATGTTCTTCATCAGAGGAACTAAGCAAATACCTACACATGACGTTTAGAGTATGAGCAATGTACTCTGGATAATGTTGGTACATATTTACCTGTCTGACACCATTGATGAGGCTTGAGGCAGTCCGAGGTGAGGCTTCTGCCCATTCTCCTACACAGTGCGTTCTGGTTGGTGGCCCTGTTACGGACAGTTGTCAGGCCCAATCTGGTACAATTGTTGTGGGGAAGTCAAACTGGAGAAAATGGCTCTCTGTACACTCTTCCTTGAGACACTGTCACTTAGCTATATGCCTATATGTAAGAAATACAAATCATTACAAGGAATGATACAGAACTGTGTATACACGCGTAGGTCATGTGCCTAGATATCGGTTATTGTGATGTTTTTTTTGTTTTGTAAAGACAGCACAGTCAACCATTTGTAATCACTGCACCTCCACCACAGGTCAGTTCACTCCTGTGACTTTCTATTTACGGAATACAACTCAATCTTCACCTGCTAGTTGTATCTATCCACATGCAATACCTTGAACTGAACAAATTGGATCCAACGTGTACACTTTAGAATAATGGAGGATGACCGAAGGACTTRATGGATTACCTGTTGCATAATCAACTGACTGAATCACTTTGCCTCAAAACATTATTTGAGAAATTCACAAGAAAGCTGTTGCAAAGTTGTCAAGAATATAAAAAAACAGTCATAAGAACTGGTGACACAGTTACCCAACTCCAGTCCTCGAGTACCCCCAACAGAACACATTTTTGTTGTAGCTCCAGACAAGCACACATGATTCTACTTGTCAAATAATTATCAAGCCCTCAATCAGGTGTTTTTGTCTCGGGCTACAACTAAAATGTGTGCTGTTGAGGTTACTCGAGGACCAGAGTAGGGAAACACTGGCCTTGAAGGTGCTAAAAGTGCTTGTTTTCCTCAGAGGTTGTCACTAGCTATGTTTCCATTAACTTGTCCAGTAATTTTTTATTTTGTTTGGCATTTGGAAATGTGGCATAGAAATAGATGCAATAATTGCCTGATACGGTGCATTTCCATTAAACTGRCGTGTGTCGATAAAAACGGCTGTACGTAATAATGTCACACCAAAAAAAAAATAACATAGTGTAGGATAAAAATGAAATGGTTTAATGTTTCCATTATCCATTTAGGCAAATGAATTGTGCATTAATAAATTGGCGACAATTTGGTTGTTGATCATTAATAGACAGCCAGTTTCAGTTCTTGCCATAGATTGTCAAGTCGATTTAAATCAAAACTGTAAGWYGGCCACTCAAGAACATTCAACGTCGTCGTGGTTAGCAACTCGTGTAGATTTGGCCTTGTGATTTAGATTATTGTCCAGCTCAAAGTTGAATTRGTCTCCCAGTGCCTGTTGGAAAGCAGACTGAACCAGGTTTTCTTGCAAGATTTTACCTGTGCTTAGCTGTATTCCATWKATTTTTTTKCTAAAAAARGCCRTWGTCCTTGCCGATGACAAGCATCCCCATAACATGATGCAGCCACCACCATGCATGAAATTATGAAGAGTGGTACTCAGTGATGTGTTGTGTTGGATTTGCCAAAATTAACGCTTTATATCCAGAAAAAAACATTCATTTATTTGCCATTTTTTGCAGCAATATTTAAGTGCCTTAAACCTTTACTTAATATCCATCCCGGATCCGGGATCCTCCTCATCAAAAAAGCTGACTAGCATAGRCTAGCCTAACGGGACAGGGATATCATATAATATAATTTTCATGAAATCACAWGTCCAATACAGCAAATGAAAGAAACATCTTGTGAATCCAGCCATCATTTCCGATTTTTTAAATGTTTTACAGCGAAAACACTATGTATTTCTATTAGCTAACCACAATAGCCAAAGACTCAACCGCATATTTTCACCATGTTTCTACCGCATAGGTAGCTATCACAAAACCGACCAAATAGAGATCTAATTAGTCACTAGCCAAGAAACAACTTCATCAGATGACAGTCTTATAACATGTTATACAATAAATTTATGTTTTGTTCGAAAATGTGCATATTTGAGGTATAAATCATAGTTTTACATTGCAGCTACCATCAKAAATATCACCAAAGCAGCCAGAATAATTACAGAGAGCAACGTGAAATACCTAAATACTCATCATAAAACATTTCTGAAAAATACATGGTGTACAGCAAATGAAAGATAAACATCTTGTGAATCCAGCCAATATTTCAGATTTTAAGTGTTTTACAGCGGAAACACAATATAGCATTATATTAGCTTACCACAATAGCCAAACACACAAACACATTTATTCACCGCATAGATAGCATTCGCAAAAACCAGCAAAATATATAAAATTAATCACTAACCTTGAACAACTTCATCAGATGACAGTCTTATAACATCAGGTTATACAATACACTTATGTTTTGTTCGAAAATGTGCATATTTAGAGCTGCAAACCGTGGTTATACATTGTGAAAATGTAGCAACATTTCCCCAGAATGTCAGGAGCTATTTTGGACACTCACCTAATCTGACCAAAGAACTCATCATAAACTTTACTAAAAAATACATGTTGTACAGCAAATGAAAGATGCACTGGTTCTTAATGCAACCGCCGTGTTAGATTTTTAAAAATAACTTTACCATAACAAACAGCTTGCGTTATTGCGAGACAGCGCCCGCCAAAACGGCGGAGAATAGAAATAACATTTTCCACAGAAATACGAAATAACATCATAAATTGTTCTTACTTTTGCTGAGCTTCCATCAGAATCTTGTACAAGGAGTCCTTGGTCCAGAATAAATRGTTGTTTGGTTTMAGAATGTCCTTTTCTCCTGTCGAATTAGCAACCTTAGCTAGCCATGTGGCGAGAACATGCCCATTTTCTCTTGCCGCAAAGAACAGAAAATTCCYAAAGTCCCAATAAACGTTGAATAATCTGATAAAACTTGGTTGAAAAAACATACCATACGATGMTATTATCACATGTATCAAATAAAATCAGAGCCGGAGATATTAGCCGTGTATACCGAACGCTTATCAGAAGACAATGTCGACGTACTTCGCYCGCCAGAGAAGACAAAGAKATTTCCAGACCTGTCACTCCAAAAGCTCTTGTTCGGCCTCAGATCAAGCTAGACACCCCATTCCACCTTCCACTGCCTGTTGACATCTAGTGGAAGGCGTTTGAAGTGCATGCATATCGATAAATATAAGGCAATTGAATAGGCAGGCCCTGGAACAGAGCATCATTTTCAGATTTTTCACTTCCTGTATGGAAGTTTGCTGCAAAATGAGTTCTGTTTTACTCACAGATATAATTCAAACAGTTTTAGAAACTTGAGTGTTTTCTATCCAATAGTAATATGCATATTGTATGATCTAGAATAGAGTACGAGGCAGTTTAATTTGGGCACGATTTTTTCCAAAGTGAAAACAGCGCCCCCCTATTGACAAGAAGTTGCTTAACAGGATGCATGTTTTGGAGAAAATAAATATTCTGTACAGGCTTCCTTTTCACTCTGTCTGGTTAGTATTGTGGAATAACTGCAATGTTGTTGAAATCTCTTAGCAGTTTCCTTCCTCTCCTGCAACTAAGTTAAAAAGGACACCTGTATCTTTGTAGTGACTGGATGTATCATGGGCAGATTGGCCGTCTGGCAATTCTGGCAAATGCCAAAAGGGCCGGACCATCTTTTACTGGGGTGGGCTTTTCGAAAATCACATAAAAAAAAAATTATATATATATATACAGTACCAGTCAAAAGTTTGGACACACCTACTCATTCAAGGGTTTTTCTTTATTTTTACTATTTTCTACATTGTAGAATAATAGTGAAGACGTCAAAACTATGAAATAACACATATGGAATCATGTAGTAACCAAAACGGTGTTAAACAAATCAAAATATATTTTAGATTTTAGATTCTTCAAAGTAGCCACGCTTTGTCTTGATGACAGCTTTGTACACTCATGGTATTCTCTGGAGAAGCGTGCTGAGATCAATGGACAAGATAAATATTTTGCGTCCCTGCCTTTGACAAAGCGGCATCAGCGCTCACCTAAAAAGCCCATAATAATGCCACTGTTTGAGAGAAATTGTTCTTGTTTTTGGCCAGAATTTTGCGAGATTTTATGTGCTGTTGGAGGTGCYTCTTGGTCAGTTTAGCCATAGGCGGACGGTTTTCTGATTGGCTGAGCTGAGGTGGTGCAAATTCACACTCAAAGTCAAATGCACATTATCAGCGAGAGTGATGGTGCTTTCAATACAAATGGGAACTACAAGGTCAAATCATGACAACAGTGATCTTCAGGATGGAAAGTCGGAGCTCTAGAAAGAGGCACGAGATTCTGAGTTGGAATTCTGAGTTGGACGACCGAATGTTGTATTTATTTATTTATTTATTTTCCCCCCCAGTCAGAGCTTGTTTATTTCCGAGTTCCCAGGAGTCTTGAACGCACTGCAGTTGGAAATCTGAGATTTCCCAGTTCCCAGTTGATTTGAACGTGGCATGTGACCCGCTCTTACTCTCTGTCACTCAGTCGAAACAGAAAAACGGAAAGGTGATGCCATAAAAAAGGGCTCTTGAGGGCTACGTTGTTAAGTGTGAAATTACCCTACTTATTTGCTAAAAGTTCTGGTTCTGCTGGTCCAAGTGCTGGTTCTGTGATAAATGACAGATCAGCTGCTGTGGTGCTGTTGAGATAGGAAGTAAACAGAGAAAGACACACTCACGCACACTGACACAAGTCATGTAGCATASCAGTGGCGTGTATTCATGAATGCCAARGGAAGCTGTATATTGTATGAAATGTATTTCATACCTACTACAGTAGGCTAATTAGGGAAGGGGGATTCYGGGAAATATTTAGACACTAGGCTACTTCCAATATAGCCTAACAYGATGTTAGATTGGCTTTAATAACACATAGCTAAGGCAATAGACATCTACTAGATATTTATACAGTGCTTTTTACTAAACACAAGTCATCATGTATTTAAATAAAGGTCAATGTATTTTAATTGTCTGTCTCTTCAGCCAAGTGAGTGCATTTATGAGCTGTAGTAACAAGTGATTCTGGTGTTGGATTACATTACATAGTCACTGCCACTGAAGGCTGGAATGTCCGCCTATCTCCCGTTTATTTCATTCTCTGAAAGACCCATCACTTCTTGGCAGAAAGATACGCATACGGGAGCAGCATTGTCAAACGAAGCACAACACTGTAAATCTATCCGCATCCACATAAACTAGTCCCAGCATTGTTCTTTGACAAACCCAAAAGGTTGTATACTGAATTCAATAGAAGAAAACAGAGAGAGAGGGAGACTGCCAGTTGCTTAATTTAGCAATTGACTGTATTATACAGCCCAGACATTAAGGTCTCGTTCTCTTTCTTTCATTGAATTATATGTAGCCTAATATTGAAACATGGTTTCCATGTGTTTGATGTCATTCCATTCACTCCGTTCCAGGCATTATTATGAGCCGTCTCCTCAGCAGCCTCCACTGCCTTCCAAAGTCTAATTAATAACTTCACCATGCTCAAAGGGATATTTGGTGTCTGCTTTTTTGTTGTTGTACACATCTAACAATTGGTGCCCTTTGCAAGGTGTTGGAAAACCTCCCTGGTCTTTGTGGTTGAATCTGTGCTTGAAATTCATTACTCGATTGAGGGACCTTACAGATAATTGTATATGTGGGGTACAGAGATGGGGTAGTCACTAAAAAATAATGTTAACCACTATTATTGAACTCAGAATGAGTCCATGCAACTTATTATGTGATTTGTTAAGCACATTGTTACTTATTTAGGCTTGCCATAACAACGCGGTTAAATACTTCATTTGTAAAAAATTCTAAAAACGACATTTCACTTTGACATTATGGGGTATTGTGTTTAGATCAGGGACACAATTTKCTTTCCTCTACCTTATGATAGGTATGACAGTTATGACAGCTACCGTTTAGCTCAAATTCTGAACATTTATTTWAAAAAATTGTGGCTTTGTTAATACAGAAGCATCTTTGTACCATGACAACTCCATACACATGCCATAACGGTATTGACTAAACATTAACCCATTAGAAATCCAGCCTATTTAGGCCTGTCGTCCATCAGTGTCCTGCTACTGTAATACTCACTTATTAACTGCTAAATATATCCAGTCATGGAGCACAAATACTAAGTACATACTAAACACCACTAAAGTCAAGGTCATGTTGTTTGGTAGACAGGACCCTGCTTGATACTGCTCTACAGTATCATTCTCTGCAGCACTTAACCTAACTACAAGCTAAGATCAAGTCTAAGACTTTTTCACTCCCTCCAAACTGACAAAGTTCATAGAAGCTTCTTTTTTGCTCATTTAAAAAAAAAGATCATTATATTAGTCCTATGTCATAATAATATCAATAACAGAATATTGACATACATTAACTTCAAGTGTATGATTTTTGAAATTGCATGACTAAGTACACATTTTGTTTTTAAGTACATCATTTCACCAGTTGTTTATCTGAATGATTGTGTCCAGTCTAAATGAGAGCACTGCAATCCAGCTCTTTCAAGTGCAATGTGTCAAGTTGACATATGGCAAGCATCCACAATGCCACAATTTCCCATCTGCTCAGCATGACTAGATGGAAGTTAGCACATGGAGTTTCTCTAATCAGCATTTGGAGACGGCCAAGGAACGGACCCCCGCATAAACTCAAGGTTTTATCAACATTTAGATAACCTTCATAACTGGGAGTGAACTGCCGATCTAAGAATGTTATGGCTAGGATCATTCACAAGTGGAATGAGTTAGAATACCCTTTCCACTGACCTGACATCAGTTCATTCCAGTACAGCCAAGATTAGAACCATTTACTGATGATACATCACACCCAGCTTTAAACTTGTTGGGAACCTGCCTGAAAGAAGCACACCAATCTCTGCCAAGCGGTTTACCTCTTTTGGCATGAATAAGAGAACCAGCTAGTACCAAGCCATGGGGTACCGACATAGCTCCTGCCATATGACATGGAGAGGGGTCAATCTGCCATCTAGGACAGCAAACCAGGAGAGTGAAGAGCCTAAGACAGGTGTACCCAAACTTTTGTGCTTTGAGGTTTCTGTTGATTTGCGACCGACCATAAGGGTTTGGTATTTTATTAGGATCCCCATTAGCTATTGCAAAAGTAAGATGGTGCCGGAGGAGATGGCAGACGTTTTACGTGCCCCCAGCCGATTGTTTTTTTATTTGCATTGTTTGTAACTTATTTTGTAACTTATTTTGTACATAATTTTGCCGCTACCGTCTCTWATGACTGAAAATAACTTCTAGACATCAGGACTGTGATTACTCACCACGGATTAACAGAATCCTCTTTTTCCTTTCAAGACGCGAAGGATACACTGCTTCCTCCGGAACAGGCCACGACTGTAACGGCTTTCGTTGGTGGAAGGAGAYGAGGACCAAAATGCAGCGTGGTACGTATCCATAATATAATTTAATCGAGAATGAATACCAAAATAACAAGAGAATAAATGAAAACCGAAACAGTACCGTATGGTGCAAACACTAACACAGGAAACAGGAAACAATCACCCACAAAACACAATGAAAAACAGGCTACCTAAATATGGCTCCCAATCAGACAACTGACACCTGCCTCTGATTGAGAACCATACTAGGCCAAACACATAGAAATACAACGAACAGAACAAGACATAGAAAAACAACATAGAATGCCCACCCCAACTCACGCCCTGACCAAACTAAAATAAAGACATAAAAAAGGAACTACGGTCAGAACGTGACACCGACCCCTGTGATCTGCGTGAAGAAAAGGCGGAGAAAGAGGGGTCAAAGGTCAGGCTGCCTTCTGAGAATTCGTAGGTGATCGAATAATCCCCCACTTCCCTCCATTCTGCTAGAAAACTTGCAAACCTTGGACAATAAAATCGCAGATTTACGCYGAAGATTAAACTACCAACGGGACATAAAAAACTGTAACATCTTATGCTTCACGGAGTCGTGGCTAAACGACGACAACATCAACATACAGCTGGCTGGTTATACGATGTCCCGGCAGGATAGAACAGCGGCGTCTGGTAAGACAAGGGGCGGCGGTCTATGTGTTTTTGTAAACAACAGCTAGTGCACGATATCTAAGGAAGTCTCAAGCTATCGCTCGCCTGAGGTAGAGTATCTCATGATAAACTCTCTCGGTAGATAGTGTAATCTACAGCTTATCTGTATTCTTTGTAGCTGTTTACATACCACCACAGACTGAGGCTGGCACTAAGACAGCATTGAATGAGCTGTATTCCGCCATAAGCAAACAAGAAAACGCTCACCCAGGCAGTTTTCCTAGTAGCCGGGGACTTTAATGCAGGGAAACTTAAATCAGTTTTACCAAATTTCTATCAGCATGTTAAATGTGCAACCAGAGGAAAAAGAACTCTGGACCACCTATACTCCAAACACAGAGACGCATACAAAGCTCTCCCTCGCCCTCCATTTGGAAAATCTGACCATAATTCTATCCTCCTGATTCCTGCTTACAAGCCAAAATTTAAGCAGGAAGCACCAGTCACTAGATCAATAAAAAAGTGGTCAGAGGAAGCAGATGCTAAGCTACAAGACTGTTCACAGGGCCGCAGACAGGTTACCAGGACATGTACTGTGAGCATGCACTGACCAACTGGCAAGTGTCTTCACTGACATTTTCAACCTCTCCCTGTCGGAGTCTGTAATACATGTTTTAAAACTTCTTTGGGATAGGGGGCAGTATTTATCATGTCCGGATGAAAAGCGTGCCCAGAGTAAACTGCCTGCTACTCAAGCCCAGAAGATAGGATATGCATATTATTAGTAGGATAGAACACACTCTGAAGTTTCTAAAACTGTTTGAATGATGTCTGTGAGTATAACAGAACTCATATGGCAGGCGAAAACCTGAGAAAAATCCGACCAGGAAGTGGGAAATCTGAGGTTGGTAGTTTTTCAAGTGATTGCCTATCCAATATACAGTGTAAATGGGGTCAGATTGCACTTCCTAAGGCTTCCACTAGATGTCAACAGTCTTTAGAACGTTGTTTCAGGCTTCTATTGTGAAAGGGGAGAGAATAAGACCAGTCACAGTAGATGGCTCAGCTGAAAGCCTTTAGTTGTTGATCGAGCACGAGCTCCGTTCCCTTTCCTTTCTAATGACAAAGGAATTGTCTGGTTGAAACATTATTGAAGATTTATGATAACATCCAGAAATTGATTATATGCATCGTTTGACATGTTTCTACGACCTGTAATGGAACTTTTTTGACTTTTCGTCTGGACTTTGTGCCCACACCTTGTGCATTTAGATTAGWGAACTAAACGCGCTAACAAAAAGGAGGTATTTGGACATAAAGATGGACTTTATTTTAACAAAACAAACATTTATTGTGGAACTGGGATTCCTGGGAGTGCATTCCGATGAAGATCATCAAAGGTAAGTGAATATTTATAACGCTATTTCTGACTTTTGTTGACTCCACAACATGGCGGGTATCTGTATGGCTTGTTTTGGTGGCTGAGCGCTGTACTCAGATAATCGCATGGTGTGCTTTAGCTGTAAAGCTTTTTTTGAAATCTGACACAGCGGTTGCATTAAGGAGAAGTTTATCTTTAATTGTATGTAAAACACTTGTATCTTTCATCAATGTTTATGATGAGTATTTCTGTAAATTGATGCGGCTCTCTGCAAAATCACCGGATGTTTTGGAGGCAAAACATTACACGCCAATGTAAACTGAGATTTTTGGATATATATATGAACTTTATCGAACAAAACATACATGTATTGTGTAACATGAAGTCCTATGAGTACCATCTGATGAAGATCATCAAAGGTTAGTGATTAATATTATCTCTATTTATGCTTTTTGTGACTCCTCTCTTTGGCTGGAAAATGGCTGTATGTTTTTTTTGTGACTAGGCGCTGTCCTCAGATAATCGCATGGTATGCTTTCGCCGTAAAGCCTTTTGAAATCGGACACTGTGGTTGGATTAACAAGAAGATTATCTTTAAAATGGTGTATAATACTTGTATGTTTGAGGAATTTCTATTATGAGATTTCTGTTTGAATTTGGCGCCCTGCAATTTCACTGGCTGTTGGCGAGGTAGCGTCCCACATATCCCAGAGAGGTTTTAAGCAGACCACCATTGTCCCTGTGCCCAAGATCACTAAGGTAACCTGCCTAAAAGACTACTGACCCATAGCACTCACGTCTGTAGCCATGAAGTGCCTTGAAAAGCTGGTCATGGCTCACATCAACACCATCTTCCCAGAAACGCTAGACCCACTCCAATTTGCATACCGCCCCAACAGATCCACAGATGATGCAATCGCCGTTGCACTCCACACTGCCCTTTCCCACGTGGACAAAAGGAACACATATGTGAGAATGCTATTCATTGACTACAGCTCAGCATTCAACACCATAGTGCCCTCAAAGCTCATCAATAAGCTAAGGTCCCTGGGACTAAACACCTCCCTCTGCAACTGGATCCTGGACTTCCTGACGGGCCGTCCCCAGGCGGTAAGGGTAGTTAACAACACATTCATCACTCTGATCCTCAACACAGGAGCCCCTCAGGGGTGCGTGCTCAGTCCCCTCCTGTACTCCATGTCCACTCATGACTGCACGGTCAGGCACGACTCCAACACCATCATTAAATTTGCTGATGACACAACAGTGGTAGMGCCTGATCACCGACAATGACGAGACAGCCTATCAGAGACCTGGCCGTGTGGTGCTAGGACAACAACCCCTTCAACGTAATCAAGACAAAGAAGATGATTGTGGACTACAGGAAAAAGAGGACCGAGCACGCCCCCATTCTCATCGACGGGACTGCAGTGGAGCAGTTTGAGAGTTTCAAGTTCCTTGGTGTCCACATCACCAACAAACTAACATGGTCCAAGCACACCAAGACAGTCGAGAAGAGGACACGACAAAACCTATTCCCCCTCAGGAGACTGAAAAGATTTGGCATGGATCCTCAAGGTTCTACAGCTGCACCATTGAGAGCATCCAGACTGGTTGCATCACTGCCTGGTATGGCAACTGCTCGGCCTCCGACAGCAAGGCACTACAGAGGGTAATGCGAACAGCCCAGTACATCACTGGGGCCAAGCTTCCTGCCATRCAGGACCTCTTTACCAGGCGGTGTCAGAAGAAGGCCCTAAAAATTGTCAAAGACTCCAGCCACCCTAGTCATAGACTGTTCTCTCTGCTACCAAGTCTAGGTCCTAGAGGCTTCTAAACAGCTTCTACCCCCAAGCCATAAAACTCCTGATCATCTAGTCAAATGGCTACCCAGGCTATTTTCAATGCCCCCCCTTCTTTACACCACTGCTACTCTCTGTTGTCATCTATGTATAGTCACTTTATTAACTCTACCTACATGTACATACTACCTCAACTAACCTGTGCCCCCGCACATTGCCTCTGTATCGGTACCCCCCCTGAATATAGTCTCGCTATTGTTATTTCACTGCTGCTCTTTAATTACTTGTTACTTTTATCTTCTTTTTTTTTAACTGCATTGTTGGTTAGGGGCTTGTAAGTAAGCATTTCACTGTAAGGTCTACACCTGTTGTATTTGGCGCATGTGACTAGTATGATTTGATTTGAAAAGCAGCAGCTACTCTTGCTGGGGTCCACACTTAACATGAAACATGACATAATACAAAACATTAATACACAAGAACAGCTCAAAGACAGAACTACATATATTTTCTTTTCAATGCACACATAGCCTACGTATAAATGCATACACACAAACTATCTAGGTCAAATAGGGGAGAGGTTGTGCCATGAGGTATAGCATTATCTGTTTTTTGAAACCAGGTTTGTTGTTTATTTGTGCAATACAATATGAGATGGAACGGAGTTCCATGCAATAATGGCTCTATATAATACTGAATGCTTTCTTGAATTTGTTCTGGATTTGGGGACTGTGAAAAGACCCCTAGTGGCATGTCTGGTGGGGTAAGTGTGTGTATCAGAGCTGTGTGTAAGTTGAATATGCAAACAATTTGTAATTTTCAACACATGAATGTTTCTTATAAAACGAAGAAGTGATGCAGTCAGTCTCTCCACAACTCTTAGCCAAGAGAGACTGGCATGCATAGCATTTATATCATCCCTCTGATCACAATGAAGAGTAAGACATGTCGCTATGTTCTGGGCCAGCTGCAGCTTAACTTTCATTCAAATCAAATGTTATTCGTCACACACGTGGTTAGCAGATGTTACTGTGAGTGTAGCGAAATGCTTATGCTTCTAGATCCGACAGTGCAAGCGTATCTAACAGGTAATATCTAACAATTCACAACAAAACCTAATATCTAACAACCTAATACACACAATCTAGTAAAGGAATTGAGATGAGAATGTATAAAATATATGGATGAGCAGTGACAGAGCGGCTAAGATGCAATAGATAGTAAAGGATACAGTATACCGTATATAGTACATATGAGATGAGTAATGCGAGATATGTAAACATTCTTAAAGTGGCATTATTAAAGTGACTAGTGTTCCATTTATTCAAGTGGCCAATGATATCAAGTCTGTAGGTAGGCAGCCGCCTCACTGTGCTAGTGGTGGCTGTTTAACAATCTGATGGCATTGAGATAGAAGCTGTTTTTCAATCTCTCTGTCCCAGCTTTGATGCACCTGTACTGACCTCGCCTTCTGGATGGAAGCGGGGTGAACAGGTAGTGGCTCGGGTGGTTATTGTCCTTGATTATCTTTTTTGCCTTACTGTGACATCGGTGTTGTAGGTGTCCTGGAGGCCAGGTAGTTTGCCCCCGGTGATGCGTTGTGCAGACCGCACCACCCTCTGGAGAGCCTTGCGGTTGAGGATGGTGCAGTTGCCGTACCGGGCTGTGATACAGCCCGACAGGATGCTCTCGATTGTGCACCTGTAAAAGTTAGTAAGGGTTTTCGGTGACAAGCCACATTTTTTCAGCCTCTTGAGGTTGAAGAGGCGGTGTCGCGCCTTCACCACACTGTCTGTGTGCGTGGACCATTTCCGTTTGTCAGTGATATGTACACCGAGGAACTTAAAACTTTCCAACTTCTCCACTGCTGTCCCGTCGATGTGGATAGGTAGGTGCTCCCTCTGCTGTTTCCTGAAGTCCACGATCATCTCTTTTGTTTTGCTGACATTGAGTGAGAGGTTATTTTCCTGACACCACACTCCGAGGGCCCTCACCTCCTCCCTGTAGGCTGTCTCGTCGTTGTTGGTAATCAAGCCTACCACTGTAGTGTCATCTGCAAACTTGATGATTCAGTTAGAGGCGTGCATGGCCACGCAGTCGTAGGTGAACAGGGAGTACAAGAGAGGGCTGAGAACGCACCCTTGTGGGGCCCCAGTGTTGTGGATCAGCGGAGTGGAGATATTGTTACCTACCTTTACCACCTGGGGGTGGCCCGTCAGGACGTCCAGGACCCAGTTGCACAGGACGGGGTCGAGACCCAGGGTCTCAAGCTTAATGATGAGTTTGGAGGGTACTGTCATGACGTTGCCCTGTTCGGAGAGGTTTATGACCCCCCCCTATAAATACCTTTCCCCCTTCTCTCTCCACTCTACAGAATGGACTCTTGGAAAGCCCTTTGTTACCACAGAGAAAGTATGGTAACATCAAAAGATTGGGAAATGGAACAATATTTCCCTTTCTCAACCAGTTGAAAGTGTCCATTGGTACTTAAAGACATAAATTGTATGTTGGAAAGTCGACACACTCTAGTTATCAGATTCACATGGAACTGTTGTGCAATTTAAATGTCTAAATATGAAACTATTTGAGAAAAGATGAAATGTAATTTTAGCCTCCTAAATAAAATAAATGTTTCCTAAGTAAACTTGTGCTCAATCAGTAACCCCACCCACAGGAGCACAGACATTGGTTAGAAGGATGATACACGCCCCTTCTCCTCCCTAGTACAAAGCTCCCGTAACGATCATTAACATATAGTTCCAGAAATGTGAGGACTGCTGTCCTAACGTTTAGAAGGGCGAATTTCAACGTGCAGGTGATGATCACCACGCTGGAATGGTGAATTTCGACTACACCAGCCAGAATACAACACAAGTTGATTTTGGTAACTTGGTATGAACTTTGAACTTTTATTCACTAAAGAAGTGATACATCCTAGACGTCGAGTTATCAGCTGTAAATGTATGTGGCCTAGGAAAGGACAGACAATCTCCTAAGAACTGAGGGTACTTAAACATGTCCGCTCTACAACACGACGACCAGAAAGATTCTTCAAAGGACAATGGCGATCTCTCAGAAGACAGCAGCTCTATGAACTCTCTTCCGTGGTGCCCCAGGTTACGAATTAGTTAATTGTTTCATAGTATAATTCAGTTACGTAATCAATTAAACAGTAGGTAATCAATTTGATAAAATAGCCTGTCATCTCATTTAATCATAGTCAGAGACACAACAGTACTATGGTGTGGAATGCTGAGCTGTAGTCAACGAACAGCATTCTTACATAGGTATTCATCTTGTCCAGATGGGATAGGGCAGGGTGCAGTGTGATGGCGAGTGCATCGTCGGTGGACCTATTGGGGCGGTAGGCAAATTGAAGTGGGTCTAAGATAACAGTTAGGCTGGAGGTGATATGATCCTTGACTAGTCTCTCAAAGCACTAAATGATGACAGAAGTGAGTTGTGGGGGTGCTTTGCTGCAGGATGGACTGGTTCACCTCACAAAATAGATGGCATCATGAGGATTTAAAATGATGTGGATATATTGAAGCAACATCTCAAGACATCAAGCTTGGTCACAAATGGGTCTTCCAAATGGACAATAGCCCCAAGCATACTTCCAAAGTTGTGGCAAAATGGCTTAAGGACAACAAAGTCAAGGTATTGGAGTGGCCATTACATTGTCCTGACCTCAATCCTACAGAAAATGTGTGGGCTGAACTGAAAAAGATTGCAAGCAAGGAGGCCTACAAACCTGACTCAGTTACACCAGCTCTGTAAAGAGGAATGGGCCAAAATTCACCCAACTTATTGTGGGAAGCTTGTGGAAGGCTACCTGAAACGTTTGACCCATGTTAAACCATTTAAAGGCAATGCTACTAAATACTAATTGAGTGAATGTAAACTTCTGACTAACTGGGAATGTGATGAAAGAAATAAAAGCTGAAATAAATCATTCTCTGCACTATTATTCTGACATTTCACATTCTTAAAATAAAGTGGTGATCCTAACTGACCTAAGACGGAAATTTTTTACTAGAATTAAATGTCAGGATTTGTGAAAAACTGAGTTTAAATGTATTTGGCTAAGGTGTATGTAAACTTCCGACTTCAGCTGTATCTTCACACACACTATTATTATGTCTACTGTATTGCTGTCACATTCGTGATCATTAGTAACTGTAGTTGACTTACACCAAATGAGATTTGGCAAGACTAAATATAACTTTCGGCTCAACATCCACCAGATCAAGCTATAATTCCACAAGCTTCATACTACCGCTCTCTTACACACACACACACACACACACACACACACTAGATTGTTCCAACTTTCCTTGCTTTGGCAATGGTATATGAATCACATCCAAATAAATAATCTAAAAGCTGGAGTTGGAAGAATAAGTGTTGCTTGGAAGGAAATTCCCCCCACAGCCTCCTTTCCACAGTATTGAGCCATTAAAACCCCATTTTGTATGAATGGTGATGAATTGATAACAATTTGTTGCTCAGCCTTCTACATGCGCATAAAGTACATTGGGTCAATTTATTTTCTGTAAATGTGATGTCAGGAGTATGAGTAAAAAGGAAAATCGATATATCCTCGATAGAATAGTCAATATGTTACACTGCACTTCCAATAACCAATGATCCACAATGCTACTGAACAACTTATTACCCACCAGAGTGACTGGGGGACATAAGGCCAAATGCTCATTACTTAGGAGAACCACACCTTTTCATGAAGACATTTTGCAGTAATACATATCAATCATGCTGCATTATTAATATCTCAAATAAAAAAGAGGAAGAGGTCAGAAGGTCTCCTGTTATCTGCTGTCTCTATGCCAGCAGATAACAGTAAAGCCATGGGAAGGTTTGGCTGAGTGGAAATATTGCATTAGCTCATACGCTTCCTGTAATTGTCAAACAGGTCTTTCTGTTGCCAGTGTGGCTCAGTTGGTAGAGCATGGCACTTGCAACACCAAGGTTGTGGATTTGATTCCCACTGGGGAGCAGTATGAAAAAAAGTATGAAGATGTATYTACACACTACTGTACTSTAAGTCACTCTGGATACGAGAGCTGCTAAATTACTAAAATGTAAGATTAGGGGATCATCTCTGCACTGGAATTTATTAATGGGGAAAAGACTTATGGTGATGCTGCTCTTCAGCATCATTCGAAAATGTTATGGCAGTATTACACKAATATAGCTCATCATTACACATTATATTTCTTACAGGACAGAACCAGCATTAATTAATAGATTTAAAAAACTCCTTGCATTGATTTTTAATCATAAATAGCCACACTATACAAAAAAAATATAAAATCCTGTTTTTGTTCCCCTAATGCTTCCCCAAAGTTGACTGAATGTCCTTTGCGTGTTGGACCATTCTTGATACACACGGCAAACTGTTGATCGTGAAAAACTCAGCAGCGTTGTGGTTCTTGACACAAACCGGTGCGCCTGGCACCTACTACCATACCCCGTTTGAAGGTACTTAAATCTTTTGTTTTGCCCATTCACCTTCTGAATGGCACACATACACAATCCATGTCTCAATTGTCTCAAGGCTTAAAAATCCTTCTTTAACCTGTCTCCTTCCCTTCAAATACACTGATTGAAGTGGATTTAACAAGTGACATCAATAAGGGATCATAGCTTTCACCTGGATTCACCTGGTCAGTCTGTCATGGAAAGAGTTCTTAATGTTTTGTACACTCACTGTATATACATATATTATACAAAACATGTCCATCATAATTATCAAATGCCTTTATCAATACAGGTATATTTCAAAAGATCATTCATTTCAAGGCCTTCTGTGAATGGCAGCAGTTGGGAGAGTCTTTATTCTTAGAAGTTCCGGAATAGGTCTTGTGTTACCTTGATAAAAATCCAGTCCTGTGATCCACTCTACATCTCTGACACGTGATTGGTGGAACCACGGGTGGTGTTCAACCCATAGAGATGCCGTGTCACCATTCTATGGAAGTATAAGAATAAGCAGATCAGTGACACAGACCCTAATTATGACTACAGAGGTGTAGACACAACAAGACTGAGGTACAGACAAAAACAATGCGAATTCCACACAAGTTACGAACCAGGGGTTTTCCACCAAAACATCATGATAGTTGACAGGTATTAGGAAAGGGTCATGCCAAAATGTGACTCTGTCTTCAAAACACATGAAAGTATAGATGTTTTCTCAACTATATAACACTTTTTTAGCTAACGTTAGCGTAGCTACCTCATTACACCTTAGTTATTTATCATAGTTCATACAAGTGTATTGTGTATTTTCTAGATACTTCTGGTTGTGCAAAGTTATCATTTGATGAGGCTAGCGAGGCAGGCTAGCTAATTACAGGCTAGGTGATGTTAGCCTACAAGTCGGATTTGCAAGTTAGTTCGTAGATCATACACGTGTATTCCGTATTGTCTAAAGCAAAACTAAATAATGGATGCAGCTATGGTGGTACTCATGTCTGAGTCTGATTAGCACAATGAACTAGGAACAACAAACCGTAACGGCGTCACCGGCCTAAATCTAATCCAATCTGCAGTACAGACTAAACACAATCCACATCAAGGTGTGAACCAGGGGTATCCACCAAAATTGTTGACAAGTGTTGGGAAAGGGTCATGCAAAAGGTGATACTGTCTTCAAAACACATTAAAATATAGGTGTTTTCTCAATGTTATAATACTTTTTTTTGTATTTCCCTATGTGTTTGTCAGTGGTAGGAGAAAGAGAATACAGAATCTACATCATTCCAAAACTCTCTGTACTTTCAATTCTTAGACCTGTACAGTTTTTCTTGTATTTTGCTGTTTTTACAAATAAATAGTCCAGTGCTTTGGAAGTGATATGGTTGCTTTACAATACAGCTCTCTGAGTTGTCTGCTTTGTGTGGTATCATGAAGGAAACGGTCTGTAGCTCATTGTTACAGCTGCTCACTGGTTGTACAGCTCTTGAGCACAGATTAATGGGTTGGGATTGGAATCTGTGTACCTGTTACAAACCTTAATGAAAGCAAGAAATAAAACACGGGTTAAGACTGAACAATATGATTTCACTGCAATCCTCTGTGCCCCACCCAAAGCGCTCTGCTACACTGTGTTTCATGATTCCATTTTGTGAGATTTCTAAGATTTTCTTGTATGATAGAGAAAAGCTCACATACAGTGCATACGGAAAGTATTCAGACCCCTTCACTTTTTCCACATTTTGTTACATTACAGCCTTAATCTAAAATTGATTCAATTGTTTTTTCCCCCTCATCAATCTACAGACAATACCCCATAATGACAAAGCAAAAACAGGTTATTATAAATTCACATTTACATAAATATTCAGACCCTTTACTCAGTACTTTGTTGAAGCAGCTTTGGCAGCGATTATAGCCTCAAGTCTTCTTGAGTATGACGCTACAAGCTTGGCACACCTATATTTGGGGAGTTTCTACAATTCTTCTCTGCAGATCTTCTCAAGCTCTGTCAGGTTGGATGGGGAGCGTCGCTGTACAGCTAATTTCAGGTGTCTCCAGAGATGTTCGATCGGGTTCAAGTCCTGGCTCTGGCTGGGCCATTCAAGGAAATTCAGAGGCTTGTCCTGAAGCCACTCCTGCGTTGTCTTGGCTGTGTGCTTAGGGTCGTTGTCATGTTGGAAGGTGAATCTTTGCCCCAGTCTGAGGTCCGTGCGCTCTGGAGTAGTTTTTCATCAAGGATCTCTCTGTACTTTGCTCTGTTCATATTTCCCTCGATTCTGACTAGTCTCCCAGTTTCCTCCAGATGTGACGCTTGGAAATCAGGCCAAATAGTTCAATCTTGGTTTCATCAGACCAGAGAATCTTGTTTGTCATGGTCTGAGAGTCCTTTAGGTGCCTTRTGGCAAACTCCAACCGGGCTGTCATGTGCCTTTTACTGAGGTGGGGCTTCCGTCTGGCCGCTCTACCATAAAGGCCTGGTTGGTGGAGTGCTGCAGAGATGTTTGTCCTTCTGGAAGGTTCTCCCATCTCCACAGAGGAATTCTGGAGCTCTGTCAGGGTGACCATCGGGTTCTTGGTCACCTCCCAGACCAAGGCTCTTCTCACCCGATTAGTTAGGCTGGGCAGCCAGCCCTAGGAAGAGCCTTGGTGGTTCCAAACGTCTTCCATTTAAGAATGATGGAGGCCACTGTGTTCTTCGGGACCTTCAATGCTGCATAAATGTTTTGGTACCCTTTCCCAGATCTGTGCCTAAACACAATCCTGTCTTGGAGCTCTARGGACAATTCCTTCGACCTCATGGTTTGGTTTTTGCTCTGACATGCACTGTCAACTGTGGGACCTTATATAGACGGGTGTGTGCCTTTCCAAATCATGTTCAGTCAATTGAATTTACCCCAAGTGGACTCCAATCAAGATGTAGAACCATCTCAAAGATGATCAATGGAAACAGGATGAACCTGAGCTCAAATTCGAGTCTCATAGCAAAGGGTCTGAATACTTATGTAAATAAGGTACTTCTGTTTATGTTTTATAAATTRGCTAAAATTTATAAAAACCTGTTTTCACTTCG
This sequence comes from Salvelinus sp. IW2-2015, assembly GCF_002910315.2. Taxonomy (NCBI): domain Eukaryota; kingdom Metazoa; phylum Chordata; class Actinopteri; order Salmoniformes; family Salmonidae; genus Salvelinus; species Salvelinus sp. IW2-2015. Next base: position 17,136,968 of record NC_036869.1, read on the forward strand.
TCATTATGAGGTATTGTGTGTAGAGTGATGAGGATTTTATTTTATCCAATTTAAAATAAGGCTGTAACGTAACAAAAAGGGGAAGGGGGTCTGAATACTTTCCGAATGCACAATATACAAAGACCTGCTAAATTAAGAATGCAGTGAGTGAACTAGAGAGGAAAAACATGTTTAAAATGAAGCAAGAGAGAGTTGTCTCAGACTGTGAAGTGTGTACGCACTCTTAAACTCATACTCCTCTGACGTATTGATGAGATCTGAAATAACACAAACAATGACGTACATCAGTAAGACTATATTCCTCATTATTTTGACAGTTGGATGCCTGGAAGAAGTAGATTGTTATTTTAGTGAGGGGGTTCATCGCCCCCAATGCTTTCAAAGAAGAATCATGGCCATATATGGATTGACCATGCCCCCAGAGCCAAAATTATGCAGTTTGCATGCCCTGCGGAATGATCGGAATAGGCGCTTGGAGTTTGTCGGTCCCCAAGTTTGTACCAGTAACGCTAGCATTGTGTGTGTGCAACAACCGGTGGTGGTGAGTATAACCAGATATATTTAAATATATTGACCTCTCTGGTATAATTTAGTTAACGATGTGGTTATGTACGTTAGCTAGGTAGCTATCTTTTAATAAAGGGAGGCAGGCTAGCTAACGTTTGCGTAGTTTGCTCCCTAGATAATGACAAAGATACTGCTGGTTATGTAACATTCTAATTAGATAATGCTAGCGAGGCAGGCTAGCCAGATACAGGCTAACTAACGTTAGTTTACACGTCGAATTTGCAAGTTAATGTTAGTTCAAAGCTCATACAAGTGTATTCTGTATTGTCTAGGGCAGTGGTTCCCATCTCCGGTCCTCAAGTACACTCAACAGCACGCATTTTTGTTCTAGTCTCGGACAAACAATCCTGATTCAACTAATTGAGGGCCTGATGATTAGCTGACAAATTGAATTAGGGGTACTTGTCTGGGGCTACAATAAAAATGTGTACCGTTGGGCCTCCCGGGTGGCGCAGACGGTAGTTGTAGCGATGAGACAAGATAGTAATTACTAGCAATTGGATACCACGAAAAGGGGGTAATTTTTTTTTTTTTTAAGTGTACTGTGGAGGGTACTCGAGGACCAGAGTTGGGAACCATTGGTCTAGGGCAAAACTAAATAATAGATGCAGATATGGTGGTAGCTAATTTATGTCTGAGTCTGACTAATACAGTGAACTATGAGCAACAAAATGTAACGGCGTCATCGGCCTAAATCTAATCCAATCTGGAGCCACAGTCAATCTTCATCTGTAAAACATAGAATTAGGGTTTCCACTAGTTGCCACAAAGTCAAAATTGGTTATATTGTAAAAATGTATGAAAACAAAAACTTATGTAAACAAACATGTACTTAATTTAGGTGTTAGGCATAAGGTTAGCAGTGTGGTTAAGGCAAGGGTTATGTTTATAATCACATTTTAAGACGGGAAATTGTAGAAATCGGCGGCCTTTGTGACTTTGTTTTTGTGGTAACTAGTGACGACCTAGAATTACCTTGACCCGAGTTACTACCTGAATGACAGACGTCTTCATCGACAACGGTAATGTGTGTAATGTGAAAAGTTGTGTAAAAAAAATACCTGGTTTGATAAACTAGTAGGGTAATTACCCAGACAAGCAGATACAAGTGGTAGTCATTTTGGTTGTGATGTGCATTATCAAAAAGCTTTGTCCTTTTTATAATAAAATTGTATCACCCTGTCACCGCCTCAGTCAACACCACCTCATCAGATGAGGAAGTACATTGTTTATGAGGATTGCCTGCTGCAGTTGATCGAGATGTCCAGTTTGAAGCTAAACATGCAACATAGAGAAMACCACCAAGYGGACCCTTAGCATCAAGCAGACATGCCTCGCTGTGAGAATTTCTATAAATTGAACAGGGAGGACACTTGAATCAGGTTGGTGACATTTGACCTGGTCTAAGGTCAAAACAGTTTTGAGTTTTGTCCCAATTCACCTTCATAACCAGGCTGGTGGAACTAGCCTGAACACTGCATTTACCATTCTATTTCACTTCACATTTCGTGATATCTGAAGTGAAATAAAGGTGAATGCAGCGATCATGTTGGTTCCACCATACTAATRATAACCACCATTGATAATGTAATCTGTGCTCTGTGTGTGACCGACCAGTATCTTTGATGGGCCAGGAACTGATCTATGCTGCCATGCCCATCAACGGCGCACAGGCTAAAACCTCACCSCCAGCCTCTCCTCTTGCCTGCACACCAACGGTCGTCGATGGGGYGACCAGAATAAAGTAAGTTTAGTCTCACCTGTTCAAACTTCAACATAGTATATGTTTCTTTGTCAGATACTGTTTAACCTATTCTAACTACCATTGGTAATAGAACAGTGGAACAGTGACTGTATGTGTTCATAGATGCATCTATGGAGCCGGCACTTGGAGACTTGCAAGATGATGTGATGGAGTCCTGAACGACAGACAGGCTTTATACTGATGTTTCTAAATGGAGAGAGACCTGCCACTCGGCATTAACATTTTACTAGACACAACTTTTACTTGTAATGTGTTTAAAAAATAAATAAATTGAATGGTATCAGTCAATATTGGGAGGGAGAAACCCTGTGTATTATGCACCAGGATCTGGGAACTGCTGTTGTATARAAGACACCACACAGGAAGGTATGACCACGCTGACATGTTTGCCAAGGTAGCCCCATTACCACCAGAAACCTCTGGCATCTCACCATACAGCTARCTGTAGTTATTGAACTCAACCTGCGGGAGGTTTTTGTTGTAATTGAGTGGGGGGAAACYGCTGCAGGCAACATTCTGACAGATGGCTGTTTCCTTGCCACCACCAAGACACATCCACATTAAACCTCACCCCCAAGTCAACTCACATTTGGCGTCTGTCATGCAGTGAGAGACTTCAATCAAAGTTGATTTCTGAGAGGCGTTGTTTACTCATCATAACTCATGTAAAGAATAGCTCATYTAAACACTTGTGGGTGCACAAATATCATGACATTCACATAAAGTTAGACCTAACCGAGAGTTCAAATGAATGTCAAACAAATTACACTTGATCAGTTACACTTGATTTGTAAAAAATGATGGCCTTTAGATGAAATGACATGGAACTCTTACAGGTTTGTCCACAGTGAATGAGTTCCACACTGGCATGCATGAGGGATCTATTGACAAAGACTGGATGATACAGTAGGCAGTAGTCATTGCTGGGTTACAGCATTTTTGGTCTCCCCAACAATGTGTGCTTCTGCTCAACAGCGGTCACTGAAAGTGAGTTGACAGACAGACGACACCATTTAACTTTTTCAGATTTTTGTGGTGTTACAGCATGAATTTAAAATGGATTAAATTAAGATGTTTTGGTCACTGGCCTACACACAGTATACCATAATGTCAAAGTGGAATTATGTTTTTAGAAATGTAAAAAAATAAATGCTGAAATGTCTTGAGTCAAGTATTCAAACCCTTTGTTATGGAAAGCCTAAAAAAGTTCACGAGTAAAAATGTGCTTAACAAGTCACATAATAAATTGCATGCAATAAGTGTTTAACATGATTTTTGAATTACATAATCTCTGTACCCCACACATACAAATATCTGTAAGGTCCCTCAAAGTCCAGGGAGATTTTCCAATGCCTCGCAAAGAAGGGCACCCATTGGTATATGGGTAAAAATAAAAAAGCAAATATTAAATATCCCTTTGAGCATGATGAGGTTATTAATTGCAGTTTGGATGGTGCATCAATACACCCAGTCACTATAAAGATACAACAGTCCTTCCTAACTGAGTTGCCGTAGAGGAAGGAAACTGCTCAGCGATTTCAACATGAGGCCAATGGTGACGTTACAGAGTTCAACCTAAAACACAAGGCCAAATCTACACTGGAGTTGCTTACCAAGAAGACAGTGGATGTTCCCGAGTGTCCAAGTTAAAAATCTATGGCTTGACCTGAAAATGGTTGTCTAGCAATGATCAACAACCAATTTGACAGAGCTTGAATAATTTTTGAAAAGAATGATCCAGGTGTGGAAAGCTCTTAGAGATGTACACAGAAAGACTCACAGCTGTAATTGCTGCCAAAGGTGGTTCTACAAACTATTGACTCAGGGGTGTGWYAACTTATGTAAATTTGATATTTCTGTATTTCATTTTCAATYAAATTGCAAAAAAAATAAACATGTTTTCACTTTATCATTGTGAGTGTTGATGGGTCTTTCTGTACATTTGTTAATTTTCCATTTTTTATATTATTTGGAAAGAATTTCTTACCATAATCTTCATTCAGTGGGAGAGGATGAGACGGAAAAGAGAACATCTGCCTAAAATAATTAGCCTCCTCTTTTAAAATATAATTCGGAGAATCATAGATGACTCCGTCTTCAGTAACGAGTTTCTGCAAATTKTTTTTGTTAGCGTTCCTGTATTGGAGATTCAGGAAGAATGTTTAGCATTTTTRTGCATATTCCATCCAATTTGCTTTATTTTTGTAATAGATTACATTAGATCGTTCTTGGATAAGTTCCTCAAGTTCTTTTTGTTTTCCCTCTAACATATTTTGTATCTCTGTAGTATCGTTTTTATTGCTTTCTACCTGTACTARTAGTTCATGGATTTCCCTTGTTAGTCTTGTCTCTTTAGCCAGAAACTGCTTTTTTATTATTGATGAATATTGAATTGAATGACCCCTGAAGGTACATTTAAAGGTATCCCAAACAATAAGGGGATTTGCTGAACCTATATTATACTGGAAAAATTCTGTTATAAATTATTTTGTCTTAGTTAAAAATAAGTTGTCCTCCAGTAAACTTTGATTACATTTCCAATATCCCCGTTCACGTAGAAAATCTYTAAGAGTTATGTGAATGCCAATTAGATGATGATCCGATCGCATTCTGTCTCCTATTAAAACGTMTTTTAACCTTTGATGCAAGAGAGAAAGAGACAAGGAAGTAGTCAAGACGACTAGCTTSATTAAGTCTCCTCCATGTATATCTCACTAGGTCAGGGTTTTCTAGTATCCAAATATCCACTATTTCTAATGTGTCCATAATATTTGGGATTTCCTTAAGGGCACGGTGATGATAGTTTCTAGAGTGATTACCTTTACGGCCCATTGAGGTACTTAACACTGTTATAGTCTCCTACCATAATGATTAGATCATTTGTTGCCTGTAAGTTCAATAAATTGGTATAAATGTTGGTATAAACGAATAAGTATGGATCATCCTGATTTTGACCATATAGATTAATGAGCCAAATCTCTTTTTCGTCCACTTTCATATTCAAAAGTATCCACCTTCCTTGTGAATCATTCCTGACTATTTGCACATTCAGATCAACATTTTTGTTAATTAATATCATCACACCCTTTGAGTTCCTTTGTCTATGACAGAAAATTGGCGGACCATTCTTGATACACACAGGAAACTGTTTAGTGTGTGAAACCCAGCAGCATTGCAGTTCTTGACACCCTCAAACCAATGCGCTTGACACCTACTACCATAACCCGTTCAAAGTCACTTATATAATTATTTTGTCTTGCCCATTCGAACTGTGAATGGAACACATATACAATCCATGTCTCAATTGTCTCAAGGCTTAAAAATCATTCTTAAACCTGTCTCATCCCCTTCAACTACACTGATTGAAGTGGATTTAACAGGTGACATCAATAAGGGATCATGGCATTCACCTAGTCAGTCTATGTCATGGAATGAGCAGGTCTTCTTAATGTTTTGTACACTCAGTGTATATATTTAAAGTTCATATTCCACCTGAAAGAAGAATACAGAAGCACAGAGGGTTCCATTGTCCTGAACAGAACAGGACATATATCTCAGAGTCTGTGTCACCATGGAGAGAAGGTCATGCAGACAGACTTACAGGTGCGTCCCATGCGGCTGACACCGGGGCCGTCTCCGTCGGCGTAGACCGGGGTGACCGTCACCTTGTACTCCATGTCAGACAGCAGTGGCTGCAGCAGGAGGCTGTTCTGACCACCGGGGACCATTTTCTAGAACACACACAGCTCCCAATAACGATATGAGGACAACAAGGTTCTGGTATTGTCTGGAGTGAAGGTCAATGAAGGGACATGCTGGGTCAATGTGACTGGTGATTAAATGTACTGGAGTTGTATCAGAGGAACAGATACAGCTAGTAGGTAGCAGACCTGTCTGTGCTGTCATGACAACTCCTGAGTTTTTTATTTTACTAGGCAAGTCAGTTAAGAACAAATTCTTATTTTCAATGACAGCCTACATTGTAAGACTCCATCCATCTGTGTCTGCATCTGGGTCTTGCCTTGTGCCTTGATACACATCCATGTCTCSGCACGTMGGGAACAGTGGGTTAACTGCCTTGATCATTGGCAGAACYACATATTTTTTTACCTTGTCAGCTCAGGGATTCGATCTTGCAACCTTTCAGTTACTAGTCCAACGCTCTAACCACTAGGCTACCTGCTGCCCCAAAGTTGGCAAGACAGCACAAAAATATCTGTTACAATGTTTTATACGTTCAGTGTATTTGGCATTGGATGACATTCAGTGAGCATGCGTATGTTTTCAGGCATCTCAAAACAAAAAATGCATGGTGCTATGGTGAACAGTGAGCTAAGATAAGGCGGAGCTTTACCTAGCAAAGACTTATAGCTGATCTGGAGCCATTGGGTTTGGCTACGAATATGTAGCGAGGACCAGCCAACGAGAGCATACAGGTCGCAGTGGTGGGTAGTATATGMGGCTTTGGTGACAAAACGGATAGCACTGTGATAGACCGCATCCAATTTGCTGAGTAGAGTATTGGAGGCTACTTAGTAAATTACATCYCCGAAGTCAAGGATCGGTAGGATAGTCAGTTTTACAAGGGTATGTTTGGCAGCATGAGTGAAGGAGGCTTTGTTGCGAAATAGGAAGCTGATTCTAGATTTAACTTTGGATTGGAGATGCTTAACGTGAGTCTGGAAGGAGAGTTTACAGTCTAGCCAGACACCTAGGTATTTATAGTTGTCCACATATTCTAAGTCAGAACCATCCAGAGTAGTGATACTATARMSGSGGGTGCGMGCAGCYATCGGTTGAAGAGCATGCATTTCGTTTTACTAACATTTAAGAGCCGTTGGAGGCCACGGAAGGAGTGTTGTATGGCATTGAAGCTCGTCTGGAGGTTAGTTAACACAGTGTCCAAAGAAGGGCCAGATGTATACAGAATGGTGTCGTCTGCGTAGATGTGGATCAAAGAATCACCCGCAGCAAGAGCGACATCATTGATATATACAGAGAAAAGAGTCGGCCCGAGAATTGAACCCTGTGGCAACCCCATAGAGACTGCCAGAGGTCCAGACAACAGGCCCTCCGATTTGACACTCTGAACTCTATCTGAGAAGTAGTTAGTGAACCAGGCGAGGCAGTCATTAGAGAAACCAAGGCTGTTGAGTCTGCCGATAAGAATACGGTGATTGACAGAGTCGAAAGCCTTGGCCAGGTCAATGAAGACGGCTGCACAGTACTYTCTTTTATTGATGYCGGTTATGATATCGTTTAGGACCTTGAGCMTGGCTGAGGTGCACCCATGACCAGCTCGGAAACSAGATTGCATAGCGMAGAAGGTACGATGGGATTCGAAATGGTCGGTGATCTGTTTGTTCARTTGGCTTTRGAAGACTTTAGAAAGGCAGGGCAGGATGGATATAGGTCTMTAACAGTTTGGGTCTAGAGTGTCTCCCCCTTTGAAGAGGGGGTGACCGCAGCCCTGACTTCCTGACTCCCTGACTGTTTGATAGCATTTTGTGGAAGACAATCCAGACATTATCGGACGGGCCTGAGTGCTTTATACAATAAAAAGGGACACACTTTGACACCCGGCGGACTAGTGTCGATATCATCCACAAATTGATTTATGAACCAGGACTACCACGATTTGCTGGCACCAAATACAAAGCCTCATGGCTCTTTGAAGGAAATCAACACTTTCACTGAAGCAGGGAACGGCACTTCGTACATTATCTGGACTTTGCAAAGCCACTGTCATCTAAATCTGAAATAACAACCACCCAGATTTTAGTGGGTAGCTTGCACAATCATTCCTCATGGATAAACAGCCAATTATAGACTGGGTGGTTTGAGCCAAGAAATACTAATTACGTTGGTAACCAGTTTATAATAGCAATTAAGCACGAGGGGGTGTGGTATATTAGCCATATACCACACCCCCTCGTGCCTTATTGCTTAAGTATAGCATAAGAAAACACACTTCCTAAACTTTGCGTTTTGGTTTTACTCCAAATACTACAGCCAAGGTTCAAATATTGACTAGATGGTTCCCTCAAATGTCTCTTTACATAACATAAATTCTGAACTATTTTTGGTGTGCCAGGCTTCCTACTGTATAACCAGTTATTTTGATTTCATGGTTATTGAAACAAAAATTACTCAAATGCTCATCTGCAACATTATAAGAATTTATTCTGATCAGAACCTTGCCACATGTTAATAATACACAATTTAGAAGGGAAAAATATAACCAGATACCATCAACATAACATCTGAGGCCATCAATGGAGGTTGTATTAAGTGACATGAAKATGTTTGTTAATTGTGCTGAATCTGTAGGACTTTCAACGAGTCAAGTGTTCTGCAAGCAGGGCCGTTATCAGTAGTAGATTTAGTACAGTATGCTCAAAGCCAAACAGCCAAACACTGCACTTGACTCCACTGTCATAAACATCATATACCAGTTGTTAAAGTTACGTTATAACACAGTTATAAGAGCTTATAACAACTGACTTAGCACTTTTAACACCCATAATACCAACGCACACCACTAGTCTGTTAGCAAACCCGAACAACACTTTGTGTCACCAATAAAGTATTACAGAAAGTTGTCATTGGTGTCTCGACTGTTTTCAACATTTGCTATGTCATCCTTATTTAAACCTTATGTAAGTGTAGGAGGTGGCAATAAAGTCTTCACACCAATTACAAAGACACGTCAGGCTATAGTAGATCATCACTCTGCAGTATTAATAGATATGACCAGTGGTGTAAAGTACTTACYTAAAAATTRTTCAAATTACTACTTAAGTCGTTTTTRGGGGTACCTGTGCTTTAATTCACTATTAATATTTTTGKCAACTTTTACTCTTCATTTTTTTCCTAAAGAAAATAATGTACTTTTTTACTCCATATATTTTCCCTGACACCCAAAAGTACTGGTTACATTTTSAATACTTAGCAGGACAGGAAAATGGTCAAATTCACGCACTTATCAAGAGAACATCCCTGGTCATCCCTACTGCCTCTGATCTGGCGTACTCACTAATCACACATGCTTCATTTGTAAATGATGTCTGAGTGTTGGTGTACCCCTAGCTATCTGTAAATTTTGGTGCCATCTGGTTTGCTTAATATAAAGAATTTGAAATGATTTATACTTTTACTTTTGATACTTAAGTATATTTTAACAATTACATTTACTTTTGATACTTAGGTATATTTAAAACCAAATACTTTTAGACTTTTACTCAAGTAGTATTTTACTAGGGGACTTTCAATTTTCTATTAAAGATATCTTTACTTTTACTCAAGTATGACAATTGGGTACTTTTTCCACCACTGGATATGACACAATCTTCCTGCAACCAAAGCTTCCATTAACCTAATCCAACCCATTCCTCCACTTCCCCAAACAAACACTTAATTCACAACACAACACTTTCTCTCAAACCATACACAACAAAAGTCTAATTSCACTCCTATTTCGAACACAAGYGCTCTCTGGATTAGTGTGACGAAGTGGCAGCATTTTTATCCCCTACATAATAAATATGACAAATACTATAAAAAATATACACCTAAGGATCAGACATGTACTGGGGAGAGAGAAASAGAAAGARCCCACTGGGCACACACGGGTTGAATCAAAGTTGTTTTTCACGTCATTTCAATGAAATTACGTTGAACCAACGTGTAATAGACGTTGAATTTACATCTGTGCCCAGTGGGACAAAGAGGGGAGAGACAAAGAGGGTAAGTGAAACACAGTATGAAAATTGAGAAGAGAGGGAAAACGATACAGAGATACAGTGAGAGGGAGTTTGTGTGTGTCTGTTTTAGGTGTCACTCTCGAAGGTGTGCAGGTAGGTCTTGAGGGAGAGGGTCTGGGTGTAGTTCAGGGTGGTGGAGCGGTACAAGTCRAGGCCTGTGAGGATCTCCACGTCTCTGACCCGCGCTGTGTGTAGCTTCAGCAGCTCCTCCACCCACTGCGACTCGTCCTCTGAGCTCTGCAGGACCACCACAAGACAAGATMWWTTMTTTTTTGTATGWGTGTTACATATAAATCATATCTAATTTGGACATTATTATGATCATCAGCTGGCTCATTCAATCTCTGTATTATTTATAGAAAGCATTTCAAAAGACTACACACAGCGTTACAAGGTCATCAATATTGATAGAGCAGAAATTACAATGACGATACCAGAAAAAAACATCGCTGCAGTTATAGTAAACCCCCTATATGACCGTCACAAGTAGGGCTGTTGCAGTGACGGTATTATCACCACACCGGCGGTCACGAGTCATGAAGGCAGTCAAATTCCACATGACCGTTTAGTCACGGTAATTAGTCTTCTCCAAACTCTGATGCTGCTGCTGGTCATTAGTAGCCTACTAAACTTGKTAWKWGCCTGATATTCAGCACTCTATTGTCCCTGTAATCACTCTGACATCAATGCATATGTATTCGAAAATCTAATCAAACACTTCATGGGAGCCCATGAGCTCATGTTGTGCAACTTTTCTATAGGCTATGCAATTGCGGGAGAAAACAGAGTGATTGCCACTAATAAAAAGAGGAGGATCTCATCAGCTTTCTATAGGCTATGGCCTACTATATTTATTTCTCAACTTTCCTAATATTAAGCACATTGCTTATATTTACAACAGGAGTATAGCCTACCTGACTGGCATGAAAATAAACCACGGGGAAAAGCGTCCTTCATTTACTATTAAAAGATTTGCCGCTGCCCCTGTTTTGATACAGGTGCATGATAATGGTCCATTCTAAATCAATACAAATGTCATACATATATTATTTAGTATATGTAAAGACAGGATTAAATCAAGAATAGTCTGATGGGTGACAATATTAGCCTATCACTTGGGAATTATATATTATCARTTGTGAATGATGCCCAGCATAAGAAACAATGGCTTTTTTTGGAAAACTTTTTTCTAATCATAGTGGCAGTCTACACCTCATGTAGCCCAGCCCATAGGCCTATATGATTTAATAAGGTTAGTAGCACAACTAAGGTGGCCAAATAACTTCTTAAAATTAAGCACATGAATCCGCTTTACAAGGGGTGTAGAGCCTAACTGGCATATATATACAGTATAAGCAGTGCGTGAATTTCAAGTTTYTAGAAGATACATTTCACCATAAAAACCTTTATAATTAAAGCATTACWTGCATAATTGCATTTTCAATCACTTTTGATAATGGTGTTTTCCGCTAATGGAACATTCACGCTTATAGCCTACTACCATGTGCACATTGCTGCGCTTATAATGTGAAAAAATACCCTAATAGTTTACCAACATTTTACGCTACACTTCCTGATCTGTTGCTTCAGCCACATTGCATAAAAAAGTTTTTTTGATGCTAGTGGTTCTATTAATTTGGGATCTATCACATTCCACAACTGTCCCAGACTATGTTTGGAATATTTATTTCTCGCACAGAATAGAATAGGTTGACTTTTGTACTAMGGGGGATAGTAGATTGATATAGGCTAGTGRTTTTGCTGTTCGTTAGGCCTACTCATCTTGTTGGTTGACAAAAAGTAAATGTGGACAGTTCTTCCAATATCTTCAATATGCACCTTGGAATTGAATAAGGACGTGCGCAGTTGCGTCCCAGATGTGTCTGTCTTCACTTGTAACCTGTGAGAAAGACCCGTTCACGTGACGTAGAGCAATGCGAGTGAAAGACGCTTCGGATTGCACAGCACACTCAGGGAGAAGGGCACAATGCAGCACCACTGACATCGTGGGATAAGTGGTCATGGTCATGTAGCCTCAGACGATTAATTACAGTAAGTTCAGTAAAAGTTACAGACCGATAAGTGGTCATGGTGATGTAMCCTCAGACGAGCAATTACAGTAAATTCAGTACCTAATCCATCAATTACAGTAAGTATYAAAAATATAAAGGATGATTATTCTTCCGATACACACTGGCAAATGGATCGATTAGGTATTGTCAACAGGGTTGTTGTCTCTAGTGTGTGTGGGCTGGTTAACACTGGGATAAAGTGATTAAAGTTAACGGTAGAACTAATACAATAATTGGCTTATGGAAGAACTTCTCTTAGCGAGAGAAAGGTATATTATATATTTCTATATAAGCTATTTATGCTACCTTTTATATTCTTGATCCTAATGATATAGGCCTAGGTGTAAAACAGCTGAGGTGATAGAGAAACGACCCTGGAATAAAAAACATAATGTGTAGGGTGGAGAGAGGGTTGGTTTTACAAGTTTACTCACTCTGGATTGTCAGTACTGCATGTGTTCTTGGCTGTCAGGCTGTGGCTGTGTCGGAATCGATTGTGAGTTGGAATTTGAGTATGCCTTCCCATAAGAGAGTGACAAGTGTTGGCTTGCTGACAGTCATTGTATGATACAACAGGATATCATTTGATGCCTAAGACACATTTTTACTGGCAGTCATTAGCGGCCGTTAGAATCTACGTTCCTTGTTCCTTTTTTTGTCGGAATATAACAGGATATAATGAAGACGACATGAAATATGTCTTGCATGTAATGGACATAAAAAAAGGACTGCTCTTGTGATATATTTAGGTTGTTTCTCTTCTTCTTTTTTTTAAATTTTTTTTACGAACAACTGAATCCAATGAACTGAGCAGGCTAGGCTGACATGCTTATAGCCTGCTAGGACTTTCAAATATGAGCATTCATGTATATAGATTACAACTTCTCATTTCCGACTAATTGAAAATGATTTACTTTTAAAGTATCGCCCTTTCTTAAACAAGCCATACAAAGCTGGTTAGAATTTCAGTTTTATCCTCCAGAAAATAACAAATATTACAACAAATGTTATGGTTAAACTCAAATATATTGATTAATAAAAAAACATTCTTTATGGAAGAAATGTTTTAAAATTATATTTATCAATGATATTATGAATAGAAATGGAGGAGTTACAGTATGTCACATACGCAGTTATTGAAAATATATGGGAATATCTGCTCAATCCAAARTTACAACCAACTGATTGCAGCACTACTGTCACGTTCGTCATAAGGAATGGACCAAGGCGCAGCGTGCGTAGAGTTCCACATATTTTAATAAATAGAAACTCACCAAACAAAACAAACAAGCACAAACGAAACGTGACGTTCTGGACTACTCACAGGCAGCTACACAAACACAAGATCCCACAAAGCACAAAGGGGAAATGGCTGCCTAAATATGATCCCCAATCAGAGACAACAATAAACAGCTGCCTCTGATTGGGAACCATAACAGGCCAACATCGACATATAAACGCCTAGTTGACCCACCCTAAATCACACCCCGACCTCACCAACATAGAGAATAAAAGCTATCTATGGTCAGGGCGTGACAACTACCACAAAAATGGAGGAGGCAAGTGGAAAAGGCAGAAGGAAGGGAACTTGTTTGCCTGCCATTTATTAAAGATACAAATTGGCTGAAAGGAACTGGCATAAATAGAAAAATATATAAGTTTCATCTGAGGACAGAAATGTTGACAGCTGCGCCATACAGGTTGCAAAGTAAATGGGCAGAGATTAGAGATTTTTGATGTACCAATTCCATGGCACATGGTTTATGAACTGGTACAAAAAAATACACTTGACTCAACAATTAGAGTTTTTCAATTTCAATTATTCTATCAAATTCTTGCCACCAACAGAATGCAATATATATGGGGCATACAACAATCTCAAGTTTGTAGATTTTGTTGCGAAGAGACAGAATCAATAGATCACTTATTCTGGTATTGCCCCTATTTAATTTGTTTCTGGTCACAGGTTCAGGAATGGTTAAAAAATCACAACATCACAACAACAAAATTAACCTTACAAATAGCAGTGTTGGGCGATCTGGAAAGCTGGGCGATCTGGAAAGCCATAGCCAGTCAATAAATAATATAATAATAATCGTAAGAAAGGTTTTCATCTTTAGCTCACAATCTGTGCATAATATACGATTAGAAAGATAAAAAAATGTTGTCAAACATCACAACACAATTGAAAAATATATGGCACATGGAAACCAAACAAGGGCGGTCTGTGGTGGTAGGTGGGATGGGCTGAGAGTGGCTGAGGGTTGGGATMAAAGAGTTTGTTTGGTAATGTATTGTTGTTATATATAAAAGTACCACGTATGTAAAATGTATATGTTAAATGTATGTATATGTAGAAAAAAGGTGTAAAAAACCCCGAAGATATTTGTCCTCCGAAGAGGGGTCAGGTAGCCTCAGACGAGCAATTACAGTAAGTTCAGTAAAGGTCACAGAGAAATAAGTGGTCATGGTCATAAACAGTAGAACTAATGAAAGACCAATGGCTCAAACAGTAGGCCTACACAACTTTAAGAGATACAGCCTCAAGAGTCTGCAATGAAAGGTCATTATCGTTATCATCATGAGACCAGASGGTCATAGTGAACAAGTTATATTTATCATAGCACTCCATTTTGAAATCCACAGTTGTATTGTGAAATTTGAACTGATACAGAGGGCTGCAATTAAATGCCATCTTCTGCCGACAATGAAAAGAGGTTGTATTCTGACTTGAGATCTCTGTGCCCTTAACTCCAACTTTCGTGGAAGTGTCCCATTGAGATCAATGTAAYATTAATGCAAAGGTCAGAGTTGTGTGCGCTTATCTCGGCCCTGAATCAGGCCTTTATGAGTTAGTGCAGCAAAAGATTAGTGGGAAGAGTGACCTATATTCATTATAATGGCCACTCCAATAATTCAGTAGTGCAATAGAAGTCCGGAAATACAAAAGTGTGGTAAAGGCTGTTAGATGCAAAGTTYACTGAAGGACTGTGCATGGGAATGAACTAAGTACTTCCTCTGTCTACACCATTTAACTGTTCCCTTGAAATTATTAAATAAAGTCATGCCAGCAATTTTTCTAAGACTTATGAACAATTCATTAGCATCAAAGTACCATGTGGTGCCAAGAATTTGTCAAGGGAATAACGTCAGTTGAATTAGTTTTGCTATGTAATTTCTAAGTAAATACCTTGTAATGGTGTGTGGTGAAATACATACACATTCAGAAAATAAATGTGGGATTCTATTTCTATGGGTTCTAGATTCTAGATCTGTGGTTTACGACAATTTCTTGCGTAGGCTTCTTCAAGCAGAGACAGTCATAGACATAGTGCCCCCATGTGGTGAGAGAATTACCTTGCAGCTCTCGTCGTTGTCTGAGCGGTGGGGTAGGAGGAAGGAGAAGACATTGAGGGGGCCGTCACACACCCCGGCCGTCTGGTTGACATCCTGACAGCTGGTGATCACTACATAGTAGTGTGTGGGGACCGGAGCCGAGACTGCGGCGTATCTGGGGGTCATATGTGGGTCACAGTCATAAGTAGTCACTTTAATGAAGATACAGGCAAGCACACACACACACACACACACACACGGAAGGGTGGCAGGTAGCCTAGCTGTTAAGAGCGTTGGGCCAGTAACCGAAAGGTTGCTGGTTCAATTCCCTGAGCTGGCAAAGTGGAAAAATCTGCCGTTAATGAACAAAGCAATTAACCCGCAACAAGAACTGCTGAAGTGTTCATTTAGGCAGCCCTTTGCAACTCTCTGATTCAGCGGGAGACACATTTCGATTGAATGCACTGAGTTGTGCAACTGACTAGGTATTACCCTTTCTTTTTACACAGAAAGACACACTGTTGCAGACACAAAAARAAACATGACCAGAGGAACCTGACCTGGTAGGTCTTCGTTTTTTTTATAGCTTTGCTACTATTTTCACAAATATTTGGTGAATTTTCTAAATCTTAGAACAAAACTCCAAATTGGTAACACTTGTAACACAGCCAGTCTTACATCCAACACTTTTTAAAAAAAGAAGAGATTGTCGTGTCCGAATCAATTAGCGCATGACAAGTTAAGCAGTCCTCCAGGACTGTTCCAGGTATGGCCGTTTAGAGTGGCGTTTAGTGGACATATTCCACAGTGGAGTGGTCGTTTGCAACGCATGAATGTGCCATTTTAGTTCAAGGTGAAAGGAGATCGACTTTTCGGATTTTGAGTGGGCTTGGCTTTAGCGAAGCTTTAGACCTTTTTCTTTGCAACCTTTGTATCAGAGTCTATAGACAACGTGTAACATTCTTTTGCTTACACGGAAACATGGCTAACTCGAGAGACGCTAACGGAGTCGGTGCAGCCAGCTGGTTTCTCACGCATGCGCCGACAGAAACAAACATCTTTCTGGTAAGAAGAGGGGCGGGGGGTATGCCTTATGATTAACGAGACGTGGTGTGATCATAACAACATACAGGAACTCAAGTCATTCTGTCACCCTGACTTAGAATTCCTCACAATCAATGTCGACCACATTATCTACCAAGGGAATTCTCTTCGATTATAATCACAGCCGTATATATTCCCCCCAAGCAGACACATCGATGGCCCTGAACGAACTTTACCTGACTCTATGTAAACTGGAAACCACACACCCTGAGGCTGCATTCATCATAGCTGGGGAATTTTTAACACAGGCTAATCTGAAAACAAAACTCCCTAAATTCTATCAGCATATCGATTGTGCTACCAGGGCGGTAAAACTGGATCATTGTTATTCTAACTTCCGCGACGCATATAAGGCCCTCCCCCGCTCTCCTTTCGGAAAGCTGACCACGACTCCATTTTGTTGCTTCCCGCCTACAAACAGAAACTAAAACAAAGAAGCTCCCAGCGCTCAGGTCTGTTCAAGGCTGGTCCGACCAATCTGATTCCACGCTTCAAGACTGCTTCGATCAAGTGGATTGGGATATGTTCCGCATTGCGTCCAACAACAACATTGACGAATACGCTGATTCGGTGAGCGGAGTTCATTAGAAAGTGCATCGGCGACGTAATACCCACAGCAACGATTAAAACATTCCCAAACCAGAAACCGTGGATTGATGGCAGCATTCGCGTGACACTGAAAGCGCGAACCACTGCTTTTAACCAGGGCAAGGTGACCGGAAACATGACCGAATAAAACAGTGTAGCTATTCCCTCCGCAAGGCAATCAAACAAGCTAAGTGCCAGTATAGAGACAAAGTAGAGTCGCAATTCAACAGCTCAGACACAAGAGGTATGTGGCAGGGTCTACAGTCAATCACGGATTACAAAAAGAAAACCAGCCCCGTCGCGGACCAGGATGTCTTGCTCCCAGACAGACTAAATAACTTTTTTGCTCGCTTTGAGGACAATACAGTGCCACTGACACGGCCCGCTACCAAAACCTGTGGGCTCTCCTTCACTGCAGCCGAGGTGAGTAAAACATTTAAACGTGTTAACCCTCGCAAGGCTGCAGGCCAGACGGCATTCCCAGCCGCATCCTCAGAGCATGCGCAGACCAGCTGGCTGGTGTGTTTACGGACATATTCAATCAATCTTTATCCCAGTCTGCTGTTCCACAATGCTTCAAGAGGGCCACCATTGTTCCTGTTCCCAGGAAAGCTAAGGTAACTGAGCTAAATGACTACCGCCCCGTAGCACTCACTTCCGTCATCATGAAGTGCTTTGAGAGACTAGTCAAGGACCATAATCACCTCCACCTACCTGACACCCTAGACCCACCCCAATTTGCTTACCGACCCAATAGGTCCACAGACGACGCAATCGCAACCACAACTGCACACTGCCCTAACCCATCTGGACAAGAGGAATACCTATGTGAGAATGCTGTTCATCGACTACAGCTCAGCATTTAACACCATAGTACCTTCCAAACTCGTAATCAAGCTCGAGACCCTGGGTCTCGACCCGCCCTGTGCAACTGGGTACTGGACTTCCTGACGGGCCGCCCCAGGTGGTGAGGGTAGGTAACAAATCTCCCACCCCGCTGATCCTCAACACTGGGGCCCCACAAGGGTGCGTTCTGAGCCCTGTCCTGTACCCTGTTCACCCACGACTGCGTGGCCATGCACGCCTCCAACTCAATCATCAAGTTTGCGGACAACACTACAGTGGTAGGCTTGATTACCAACAATGACGAGACGGCCTACAGGGAGGAGGTGAGGGCCCTCGGAGTGTGGTGTCAGGAAAATAACCTCACACTCAACGTCAACAAAACAAAGGAGATGATTGTGGACTTCAGGAAACAGCAGAGGGAGCACCCCCCTATCCACATCGACGGGACAGCAGTGGAGAGGGTAGTAAGTTTTAAGTTCCTCGGTGTACACATCACGGACAAACTGAATTGGTCCACCCACACAGACAGCGTTGTGAAGAAGGCGCAGCGGCGCCTCTTCAACCTCAGGAGGCTGAAGAAAATTCGGCTTGTCACCAAAAGCACTCACAAACTTCTACAGATGCACAATCGAGAGCATCCTGTCGGGCTGTATCACCGCCTGGTACGGCAACTGCTCCGCTCACAACCGTAAGGCTCTCCAGAGGGTAGTGAGGTCTGCACAACGCATCACCGGGGGCAAACTACCTGCCCTCCAGTACACCTACAACCACCCGATGTCCAAGGAAGGCCATAAAGATCATCAAGGACAACAACCACCCGAGCCACTGCCTGTTCACCCCGCTATAATCCAGAAGGCGAGGTTAGTACAGGTGCATCAAAGCAGGGACCGAGAGACTGAAAAACAGCTTCTATCTCAAGGTCATCAGACTGTTAAACAGCCACCACTAACATTTAGTGGCCGTTGCCAACATACTGACTCAACTCCAGCCTTTAATAATGGGAATTGATGGAAATTATGTAAAAATGTATCACTAGCCACTTTAAACAATGCCACTTAATATAATGTTTACATACCCTACATACTCATCTCATATGTATATGTATATACTGTACTCTATATCATCTACTGCATCTTGCCATCTTTATGTAATACATGTATCACTAGCCACTTTAAACTATGCCACTTTATGTTTATATACCCTACATTACTCATCTCATATGTATATACTGTACTCTATACCATCTACTGCATCTTGCCTATGCCGTTCTGTACCATCACTCATTCATATATCTTTATGTACATATTCTTTATCCTTTACACTTGTGTGTATAAGGTAGTAGTTGTGGAATTGTTAGGTTAGATTACTCGTTGGTTATTACTGCATTATTTCGGAACTAGAAGCACAAGCATTTCGCTACACTCGCATTAACATCTGCTAACCATTGTATATGTGACAAAAAAATTTGATTTGATTTGATTAAACCAATGTACTCATTATATTTCACAGTAAACTTACATTTTGGATCAATGGCTGTGTGGTGAAAGATGTCTACAAACAAAATGAATGCCAAT